>NC_081327.1:11539000-11846800 GCF_026419965.1 Kogia breviceps
ATGTGCAGGAGAAAGTCTCTGTTGGGGCTAATATGTCTTTAACACCTTTCTGGCACCTGCTGATCTTATCCAAGCGAAAACTGGTTTTCCATTTCTGCTCTGGGAGCCCCTCCTGACTGGTGCCCCACCTGTCTGCCCTGGCCGCTCTCACTTGCCTCCCTGCTCCCTCCCCCGTTCCTGCTGCCCCACAGACACGCCAGATGGGCTCCTGGCTCAGGGCACTGAACTTGCTGTACCTTCTCCTGGAACACTCTTCCCCTGTAAAACTGCATGGCTTACTCCTCCACCTCCTTCAGGTCTCTAAATGTCACTGTAGAGAGCTCTTCTCCGACCACCCATTTAGAATAGCAAGCCCTCCCTTCTCGGGCCCTCTGTGTTTTCTCCATAACGCTAAAGCCTTTCTGACACGTGATATTGTCAACTGGTTTGCTTGTTTACTCTCTGTCTCCCTGTTTCCCATGTCCCCACCTAGATGCCAAGCTCTGGAGTTTGTTTTTGGCTGCGCCTTGCGGCGTGTGGGATCTTAGTTCCCTGACCAGGGATCGAACCTGTGCCCCCTGCAGTGGAAGCATGGAGTCTTAACCACTGGACCGCCAGGGAAGTCCTCAAGCTCTGGTTTTTGTTAACCTCAGTATTCCTGGCTCCTAGAACAGTGTCTCACACACAGTAGGTTCTCAGGAAAGAGTTTTTGAATGGGTAAATGAATGGGTATTTATGGTTAAGGTCTCGGGCAGGGGGTGTCTTTTTTTCTGTCCCTCTCTTATTCCAGCCAGAAACTTGTGAGGTGTGTGGGAATGGAGATGTGGACATTCGCTGCCCTATCGGAGGCAGGAGTGATAGTTGTGGTGACAGCTCTGCCCCAGGCTGACTTCCTGCCAGCTGCTCCAGGCTATTCCTGGGCTGTGAGCCCCCAGCCCGGGAACTCTCCTCTGGCAGGCAGACAGGCAGCGAGAGAGGGACGGACACTTAGCCGGCGGCAACTCATGGGTGCTCTCCCCGTGTTCTCTCTTGCAGGCTGCAGGGAGCAGAGTGAAGGCGAGGGGGACAATGGTCTCTGTAACTATGGGTGAGTCTTCTCTCGGGGGCCCCCTCTCCCCTCTGCCCTTGCTGAGGTATGACCTTGGTGGGGGGAGCGGGCTGGGGGAGGGAGGGCTGGTCACTGGCAGAAACAGCTGTGCTCCGGGGAACGTGGAGGGAGGGCCAGGGCCTGCTGCGGGCCTCTCCACCTCCGCTCTGTATCTTGGCCTGCTGACAACGTATTTTGGCCATAAAGAACTTAGGCCATAAAGTCCTGAAGCCCAGCAGATTTCTCGTATCACCTCTCAGAGCCTCGATTTTCTCACCTGTAAAATGGAGGTGGTAACGTCCTGGGATGTTGTAAGGATTACAAGGTTATTGCATGTAAAATCTTGGGCATGGTTCTCAGCAAATGTTAGCTGTTATTATTCTCCTGAGCTCTATCACCACATTCTCTTCGAACTCTGTACTTGGGGATTTCCAAGGCACAGAGATTATTAGGTGGTAGCTTTTAAATTTTGGGAGATTTGTATGTATAGAAAAGTACATAAAACATATTTGTGTGGTCATAAGAGCAATTAAAAAGCAAACATCTGAGTGCATCCTTTATGATTCTATTTATATAAAGCACAGAAGCAGGCAGAATCAATCTCTGCTGCTAGAAAGTGTTGATTGCCCTTGCGAGGCAGGGAGAAGTGACTGCCTAGGGAATGTGAGGCAGGGGATGCTTCTGGAATGTTGGAAATGTTTTATTTCTTGATCTGGGTACTGGTTACATGGGTATGTTGGTTTATGAAAATGTGTCGACTTGTGTGTACTTTTGTGGGTGAAAATGATAGTTCAATAAAAAGGTTTTTAAAAAGCACCCCCCCCTCTAACCACCGTCCAGGTCAAGAACTAGAATATTGCCTGCCCCCCTGAGAGCTCCAACCCAATCATACGCCCCCTCCCTCCTCCAGATGGAATAAACCACTATCTTCTCTTTGTGATAATCTCTCCTTACCTTTCTTATAGTTGTACCACTAATGAAAACATTCCTGTAGACTTGGTCTTGAACTTACGCGAATGCAATCACGCCATGAGTTCTTTTGCGTCTGGCTTCTGTTGCTCGGCGCAGTGTCTGAGAGTCAGCTCTGGTGCCGTGTGTAGTTGCAGTTCTTTGCTTTGCAATGCTCCATAGTATTTACTGTGCGAGCAGCCACCATTTGTTTGTCAGTGGATATTGCATTGTTTCTGGGTTGCAGACAAGCTGCTGTGAATCTTCTAGTGCATGTCTCCTGGTGTGTACAGCAAGCCACACCTCTGAGTCCAAGACACACATTGTGGCCCACATTCATATTTCTGAAATGGGGGTTCATCTTACAGCTGGTGCTTGTGATCATTTAATTGGCAGCATATTTTCCTCCTTAGTAGGACACAAAATGATGGTGAGGGCCAGACAGGAGGACTTTTGCAGTTCCTTGACGTTGCTTCAGGCAGCTAGCTACCCCCAACCTATGCGGTGTTTTTCCTCCCCTTAATAACAGCTTAATTGAGAGGCAGTTCACATTTCATACAATTCACTGAAGCGTACGATTCAATGGTCTTTATATTCTGTGTTCGCAGAGTTATGCAACCATCACCACAATCAATTTCAAAATATTTTCATCACTCCCCGCAGAACCCGAATACCCATTAGCAATCACTCTCCCCTCCCCGCTGCTCTCCCACCCAGTCCCTGGCAACCACTAATCTACTTTCTGTCCCTATAGATCTCTACAGATTTACCTCTTCTGGACATTTCACATAAATGGAACTATTGTGTGGTGGTTTTTGATAGTTAGACAAAGGTGCCTGCTTTTGGCTAAGGGAACCCAGGGCCCCATGCCTGGACAGGTGGATAGTGCCTGTGAAAAGTAGAAAAACGTCCGCCTTCCCTCTGGGCTGGTGGAGGATGTCCTGAGGCATGAGCTCCTCACTTGCCTCGGGCCCAGGGAGACTGGCCTGTGGCTGGGTGGGCAGGGGCCTCTTTGGGAGGGGATGCGCCTCAGCCCCCTACCCCCCACCCATGCAGTGTCTCATCCAGAGTGTGTCTCTTTCCCTGCTCTGAGCCTCAGTTGTCTTATCAGCAAAATGGGCACAGTAACACCAAATTTCTTCTTATCTAAAATAGCATGGATTGTTGGATGTACTGTTATGTACCCTGAGAAAGATTAAAAAAAAAAATGTTGCCAATGAAATTGTGGCACACCATCAATTGTGAGGTAAATCCTAGTTTCAGAGAGATTAAAATGTGAAAAAAAAGTTCTCCTTGGAACCAATGATCTTCTCTGACACCTGGCCTGACAGGTCAGGGTCAGTTTGAAGGTCACACCCAAGAGGCCAAGAGAGAACTCTGGAAGCAGTAAGGCTGCATGGATGGGGTCTGCCTGGTCTTGGCTCCATGTGTAGCGGTGGCATCATCGTCACCATTATCCCCTTCATCATCATCATCATCATGATGGCTGCAATGGGTTGAGGACATCCTCTGGGCCACGTGCCACTTAGAGTCCTTTTTGTGGACTTTCTCTTTAGTCTGCACAATGACCAAGGACGTCAGTGCCGTTATCACTAGAGTGTCAGGTGCATGAGGAAAGAGACTCTGTCTTGTGCCCTGCGGTATCCCCAGTGCCTAGAGGAGGACCTGGTGTGTGCCAAGTGCTCAGTGCATACTTGTTGAAGGTATTACCCTAGAGGACACCGAAGCACCAAGCGTTTGCCCAAAGTCCCTCAGCCGGGAGATGGCAGAGCCAGGATTTTAACCCATGCTCCAACCAAAGCCTATGCTTTGGCCTCATTCTGAGGCCGGGCTCCTTCTGTGTGTGTGTGTGTAGAGGGGGGTTGCTTCTGACACCCAGGGCTCAGCTCTGCAACCCTTCTTTCCATCCACCTGTGAATCCTGTCACCCTCTGGACCCACACCTGCTGATGGGGACCTGGGTGGAGAACCCAGAGCTCTGGCTCCCCCAAACCAGTCATTGGCCAAGCATGGGGGGGGTGATTGCTGCGGGTCACGTTCCAGAGCAGGGTGGAACTGCAAGGAGAAGGGTAGTATGGAAGCACAGGGGCTCGGGGAGTCTGCCTCTTGTTAGCCGGGTGGCCTGGGGCGAGTCCCCCGACCTCTCCCTGCCTCAGTTTCCTCACTGGCAAAATGGGGGCGTCAATGCTGCTGACCTCACAGGGCCGTCAGGCCAACTTAGTTCCATCGTATATGCAAAGCTCTCAGGCCCAGGGCCTGGCATTTAATAAGCATTTAATCTGTGGGAGCTGCTGCTGTTGTGGTTTTGCTGCTCCTCTTCTCTAAGGAGAGTAATGTGAATAATGAGCCCTGTCCATGCCCCCACCCCCCAGCCACTTCCGAGTGGATCCAGTTCTTTAAGGAGGCCGGCATTCCTCCGGGACCTGCTGTCAATTACGCAGTGATGTTTGTGGATAATAGGTAAGGCTGCCGAGGGGACAGGGCTGAACTTGGGGAAAGGAGGGGAGTCAGGGGGCTGGCTGGCCCACCCACCCTGGCCCACTTGTGGCCTCCCTGCTGACCCTCCCCTGCAGGATCCAGAAGAGCATGCTGCTGGATCTCAACAAGGAAATCATGAATGAGCTGGGCGTGACTGTGGTGGGCGACATCATTGCCATCCTCAAGCATGCCAAGGTGGTGCACCGCCAGGTGGGTGCTCCACTCGACCCCTCTGTTCCTGGATTTAGGGTGGGGTAGAGTGGCAATGGCAGAGCCGACGGGAGGCTTGGAAGTAAAGGTAGGCAGACTGGATTCCAAGGCTGGTTCCATTGTGTGCTGTGTGATATTGGGCATGTTGCCTAACCTCTCTGAACCTTACTTTCTCCACCTGTAGGATGTATGTAGGCAAACCAGTTTTGCAGGAGGGTTGTGAGTACTAAGCTATATAAAGCCCTAGGACAGTGTAAACAGCAGGCCGCAGTAGGGGATCGCTATAAGTATTACTATTACTAGTTTTCATCTTCCTCATGATAGCTAGCCTTACCAGGACTCTTTCTCTGTCCCCAGAACAGGAGCTTTCTATGTGGGACCCAGTTGGTGGCTTGGCCAACAACATGGCGGTTCCATTCTTGGCCCTTCTGCTTACAGTAACCTTGGACTAGTGATTTCACCTCCCTGCGTCTCTGAAACAGGCTTTTCACACAGCCCTGCTGCATGGGGTCGCTGTGACCAGTTACCAGAAAGTGTATGTGGCACCAAGTGCCAGGTCTGGAGTGAAGAGCTTGTTTAGTTATGATAGCACTTACCAAGCACTTAACGTGGCCTGTCAGGCCCTGTCTTCATCCTCTACTCATATGAGCTCACTTACTTCTCCCTCCATTTGACTGAGAAGGAAGCTTGCTTCAGAGCTGCGCTCTCCAGCACTCCACTTTACCGAGTGATGGCTGCTGGGGTTATTCTCGTCAATTTTAGTAGCTCCCTCCATCCCAGGGACAGGCCTTCATCTGTCCACCATCCAGGACAAGACCCCGCAGCGAGGGCTTGAGAAACAAGCCAGGGATGTTAGCTGAGTTATCACGGAGGTCACTGAGCAAAATGATTTCTTTAAACTTTTAAATTTGAGACCGATTTTAGATTTATAGAAAAGTTCCAACAGTAGTACAGAAAGTTTCTGTACTTCCTTCACCCAGCTTCCCTTAATGTTAACATCTTCCATAGCCACGGTCCATTTGTCAAAACGAAGAAATGGACATTAGTTGTATGCTGTTGTTAACTAAATTATAGACTATTTGGATTTCATTAGTTTTTCCACTAATGTCCTTTTTCTGTTCCAGGATACCACATGGCATTTACTTCTCACGTCTCCTTAGTCTCTTTTGATTTGGGACAGTTTCCTAGTCTTCCCAGGTTTTTGATGACCGTCACAGTTTTGGAGAGTACTGGTCAGGTGTTGTGTAGCATGTCCCTCAGTTTGGGTTTGTCTGATGTTTCATTATCATCAGAAGGGAAATGTTTTGAAACCTCTAACAGCTCAGGCTCTGGTCCCCCGAGTTTTGCTCAGATATCTGGGTTCCCTCTTCCGCCAGCTCATGCCCCTGTCCCCATGGTAACCGGGCACCTTTTCTTTACAGGACATGTGCAAAGCTGCCACTGAGTCGGTGCCCTGCAGCCCCAGCCCCCTTCCAGGCGAGATTCGCCGAGGCGCCTGTAGCGGTGAGTCCCACGTGTTCAGCCCTCCCTTCCTTCATTCTTACACTCCAGCAGTGAAGGGGACATACCTGGAGTTTGCAGAGGTGGAAGCAAACCGTCCGAGGCTCTCGTCTCTTAGGTAGTGAGTGGCTGTATATACAATGGATTTTCGTGTGTGGTCGTTCCACTCTACACAGCCACTGCGAACACCGAGTCAGTGAATACTGAATCACTTCTCCCAGGGGAATACGGGGTCACCACATTTTCATCACCTGACCAATACACAACCTTATTTATGTGTGTTTCTGTTCCAAGACACCTTATTTAATATATGGTGTTGATTCATAAACATTGAACTCACAGCCCGCAGCACTAAAACTCATGCCCGAACGAAGCTTATTGAACGCACATATTTTTTCCATAAGGCACATCCCAGCGTTCTTGAACTTGGGACACTAGACAGCACCTTATCACCATGCTTGGGGGCCATTTTAAACAGCAAAATCTCTAACAAAAAGCACAAAGATGTGAAAATAGCAATAAGGAGGCTGTAAATAGACTGTGGCACTAAATAGACTTGTTTACTAAGTGAGAGCTGTAACAGGAAGGCAGAGCGTCGCCTTGTTTGACCTCAGTTGGGAACGTGTGTTGGGCGACTCAAGTTTTTTGCCTCTCTGTGCATGTCTGTGAATGACCACAGAGCACCACGAGTACTGGTTTTGAGGTTACGAATAAATTTGTGAACAGGCGAATTTACAAAATGGAATCTGAGTGGTGAGAATCAACTGTATTTATACTTTTGTTTTTTTCAGCAGTGTGACACTTAAAAAACTTAACATGTATTAATTTGCTTTCGCGGCTTAACAAGGCCACCACAAAACTGGCTTAAACACAGACTTAAAAAAAATTTTTTTAATTGAAATATAGTTGATTTATTACAATCTTTTGTTAATTTCAGGTATACAGCAAAGTGATTCAGTTACACACACACACACACACACACACACACACACACACACACACACATCTTAGTTCCCTGACCAGGGATCGAACCCGTGTCCCCTGCAGTGGAATGAAAGCTCGGAGTCCTAACCACTGGACCACCAGGGAATTCCCTATATATATATTTTTTTTCCAGATTCTTTTCCATTATAGGTTATTATAAAATAGTGAGTATAGTTCCCTGTGTTACACAGTAGGTCCTTGTTGGTTATCTACTCCATATATAGTAATGTGTATATTTGAATCCCAAACTCCTAAATTATCCAGCCCCCCCACCTTTCCCCTTTGGTAACTATAAGTTTGTTTTCTCTGTCTGTGAGTCTATTTCTGTTTAGTAAATAAGTTCATATGTATCATTTTCTTAAGTCTGTCTGATTTACGTCACTTAGTATGACAATCTCTAGGTCCATCCATGTTGCTGAAAACACAGACTTTTATTTCTCATGATTCTGTGACTTGGCTGGTCACTTCTGCTCTGGGACAGCTCGACTGATCTCAGTGGTCACTTGGCAGCTCCTAGATCTCTTGATCTAGGATGGCCTCCCTCACACATCTGATGGTGGGCTTGGTGTCATCTGGGCCAAAAGAGGTGACTTGGCCACATGTCTCTCCTTATCCAGCAGGCTAGCCCAGGCTCATCTACACCGTGGTGATTGTAGGGTTCCCAAAAGCAGCATAAGAAGGCAGGACCCAATGTGCAAAGCACCTCTTAAGTCTCTGCTTGTATAACATTTGCTTCTGTCCCATTGGCCAAAGCCAGTCACATGGTTTAGCCCAGCATCAGTGTGGTCAGGGCCTACCCAAAGGCAGGGACGAAGGGAGGTTGAACCAATTGGGTTCGTTTCTGCAATGGTCTCCCTCAACTGACATACAGAAGAGGGTTCCGATGACAAAGGGGCAGCTGCATGGCTTTTCACAAATGGAGCACGCACGTAGCCTGCAGCATCCAAATCCGGAAACAGAAAAGATGACTGACGTCACTCACCACCTCTCAAGGGTATCCACTGCCCTGATTTCTAGCAGCTTAGTTAGTTTTGCCAGCCTTTCAAACCTATATAAATGTAATCAAGTAGTATGTACTTTTTATGCCATTTTGAGTATCTTAAAGAGTTTAAAATAAGTTTAAAAAATTAAAACAAAAATACTGATGGAGAAAACAGGCAGTTGAAAGAGTAGGGGAAACGGGCACAGATGGAAAAGGGTGGAGAAGAGTACCCCAAAACATTCCGGTCACTTGTGTACACTTTGTAATATTGAACGTGTGTGTCCGCACTGGGAGGAACAAAGTTCGTTGTACTCTGGCACCTGACTGCAGCTCACCTTCAGTCGCTCACAGACAGAGCTGTTTTCCCTCCACCCAGGTGATGCTTACCTGGTGTGATAAAACATCATATCCCTTTTAAGCAAGACCTTGCCCTCTGTGGCCACTGCAAGAGGCAGGCCCTCTCAACTGCTTATGTTTTGTAGCAGAAAATCCCGATCGTGTTGCATTTGGCCTGTCAGAGTGCTGTGGGTGGAGGCTCTGGCCGCAGATTCCACATAGCCACTCATCAGAAAGCCACCCCTGGGAATTCCCTGGCGGTCCAATGGTTAGGACTTGGCGATTTCACTGCTGGGGCCTGGGTGAGGCCAAAAAAAAAAAAAAAAAAAAAGAAAGAAAGAAAGCCACCCCTATCGGGCTGAAGAAATGTCTTGGGAAGATCACGGGAGGGTGAGGGTGTATGCCAAATCATCAACAGCAGTGAGCAGGCCTGAAAACCAACCATTTCTTGCTGGGTGGTGGGCAGGGAGAAGGTCTCGTTGGGAAGGGCCAATCCCTGGACTTCTGGGTGCCAACAGTGCTCCGGTTCCTGACCTGGGTGGTGGGTATATGGGAATTGATGTTAAACGATCTGTGTAGGTTTGATGTATTTTTCTGTATGCTGTAGTTATAATTTAAAAAATAACCGAGCAATATGGAATTATAATCAGGGGTTGAGGGTCATTATGGGGGACTTCAGGAGGCTTTGAGAGACAGCACATGGCAGAAAGAGAGAAGGCTTTTTTGGGGGGTAGGTAGGACAAAATACCAAAGTCTGAAAGCCATTGTGGGGCGGGGGTTGGTGCTGGGCCTGCTGAGCAAGTGGTAGTAGCGTGAAGGTTCCCCTTCTCCCCTCCCTGCAGGGCTTCCCCAAGAGCTCAGCAAACCCGCACCCTGAAGCTAGCAGCAGCTGCACCTGGAGACACAATCTGTCTCCTCCCCCCGCTGGAGTTGGCCCTCCAGTCTGCTCTCTGTAGCCCACCTTGCATGCTGGGACATCTCTTCTCCTGCTCCACAGAATACAGGGGTGCCAGAGACTGCTTCCCACCCCTGAGGGAGGTCACCTCTTTTCTTGGCCCAGCCCAACTGGAGCCAGACCCACACTGCCCAGGGCCCTGGCTGAGTGACCCCACTCCCCGAACCTCAGTTTCCTCATCTATAAAATTGGTTTACAGTGGAGCCCGTCTAGTAGGGGTGTTGGGAAGTTCGGTGACCATGTTCATCTTTTCAGTAGATGTTTATTGAAGACCTGTGAAGTGCCAGAAACTGTGGTTGGCACTGGGGATACAGCGATAAACAGACAGTGTCTCCTCGTGGGCCTTGCAGTCTTGTGGGAGAGTCTACCAGGAAACATAAATGTAATTTTAATGTCAAGCAGTAATAAGGGCAGGGAAGTATTCTCTGAGGACATGCCGTCTGAGAGGAGACCTGAATGCAGAGACAGAGCAAGCCCATTGCTACTGGGGGAGCTGCACGCCAGACCTATGACCAGCAAGTGCCCTGAGTGGGCATGTACTTGCTGAGCGAGGAAGATCCTGGAGGCCAGCGTGGTGGAGGGAGAGGGGAGGGAAGAGCTCAGTGCTGGGCTGGGCAACTGATAGGTGAAGTGTGCTCGGAACCCATCTGGTCTGGGGCCTCAGGAAAGGCCCCCGGGGCAGGGAGGGGCGGGCTAGTTCCTGGGAGGACAGGCCCACGCCAAGCATGCTCCTCTTTGACAGTGCGGCCACAGGGTGCCTCTGGCTGCCCTTTCCCTGCCCCTTGCGGTCCGGCCCCAAGGTCGCCTTCCCCATCCTGACCCCCTTCCCAGGGCCCCGCCCCACTGGACTCTCCTCTTTCCTCCTGGCAGCCGCCTCCCGGATGATCACCAACAGCCTGAACCGAGACTCCCCACCCGGCACTCCCCCCAGGCGGCCGGACACCAGCACCTCCAAGATCTCTGTCACCGTGTCCAACAAGATGGCAGCAAAGAGTGCCAAGGCTGCTGGTGAGGGGACTCAGGCCGGTGGCGGGAGGAGCTGGAGGCGAATGTGGGTTGGCAGACGGTATTTGGGGGACATGTTCCCAACGTTGCAGGGTGCATTGGAGGCCACAAGGTGTCCAGAGTGTTCAGACTTGGTCAGATCACTGCACCTCTGTGGGCTTCACTGTAGAAGGGGGCTGGTGACACCCTCCCCAGAGGATGGTTGGAAGCACTTGAGATGGTGTCTTTAAGCTTCGTGAGTGCGCTGCAGTTCTCACGCGGTGGCTGTTTCAGTCTTTTTGTACTTTTTATTTTATTGTGGTAAGAACACTTAACGTGAGCTCTACCCTCTTCACAAAATTTTAAGTGTACAGTACAGTATTGTTGACTATGGGTGGTTCAGTCTTTTTTAACAGATGGTCACTGAGCCCCGCAGTGGTGCCCGGCCCTGTGCTTGATGCCTGGGGTCAAAGGTAAAGAAGCTACCTTTCCTCTTAGCTGCCAGAGGGATCCTTTAAAACCTTCAATCTGATCCTTTCACACCCTCGTCTAGGGCTCTCCAGGGCTTCCCATTGTTCCACTAATAAAGTCGTCTTCCCCCGTGGCCTTACTGGGCCCTGCGACACGTGGATTCACATCTCGCTTGCTGCCTCGGTTCCCCTCCAGGCTCCTTCCCGTCGTGGGGCCTTTGCCCTGATGTTCCCTTCTCCCGGACCTTCTTCCTCCACAGGCTTTTCCATGCTTGGCCGCTGTTCCTCTTCCAGGTCTCAGCTGGTAAGCTGGGACTGGGACTCCGGCCTCTGGGTTCCCAGGCCCTCCTTCTGTCCGTCACGCGCTCCCGCCTTTGTTGGACCCGTCCCCACAGCAGTGATCTTGGCCCAAGTTGAAACTGAGGCCCAGGGTGGGGGCTTGGCTGTTCTGGCCCCCCGGCCCCATCACGCCCCGTCCACCTCCGCCACCCAGGCCCCCTTCTGATCTTTCGATTTGTGTGCCGTGAGCAAGAACGTTACAATTCATTTCTAAAGTATTGAAAAGATGGGGAGCCTGGGAGGGACTGGCTCTCCTCGACTCAACACATTTGAGGAGAGTCTCTCTTTTAAATTGAGGTGTAATTTACTTATGCACGATGCACGAATTGTAAGTATATACCTTGATTAATTTTTAAAAAGTGATTACACCTGTGAAAGCACCACCTCGATGGCTTTTCCACCACCCAGCGGTTTCCCCATCTGAGGGGATTCTGGCTGGGCTGGGAGGTGAACCTGCTGGGGGACACAGGGCCAGAGCCACAGAGAGCCTGGGAGGCCCGCCACAGCCTTCTGCGACCCCACTGTGCCCAGACCCCTGAGTTTCCCGGTAGTTCAGCCAGTGGCCTTGGGGGGTGGCTGGGAGGATAAGGGATTCCAGTCACGTGAACACATGGTGATAAAGGGCACGTGTGTGCCCTTTGCAGGGCTTCCAGCCCCCACCCCAGGAGAACATTCCATCCCAGAAGATGCTCACCACCCCCTCCTCCCCCAGCAGCCCTGGCCCGCCGGGAGGAGGAGAGCTTGACTGGTCCCACCAAGCGGCGCCGGGTCACGGCCGAGATGGAGGGGAAGTACATTATCAACATGCCCAAAGGCACCACCCCCCGGACCCGTAAGATCCTGGAGCAGCAGCAGGCAGCGCGAGGTACCGGCCCCGGTGGGGAGCGGCGGGCACAGACTGTGTTTCCCTTTCGCTGCATCTTGCACGGTTGGTCACGTCCTACAGGCGTTGGCCCAGAAGCAGGCCCTGATGGGGTTCAGGGCGTCTTGGACCAAGGGGACAGTGATGGTGACCATAGTAGAGGGGGACGCATCACCGTCTCTGTCCTCTTGTCCTGCAGTTAGCGTATCGGGGCTCCTCGGTGCCTCAGCTGGCGCCTCTTCCCCGAGGGACCACGGCACGGATTCAGTGCCAGCCTGCCTGTTAAGTGAGTGACTGTGCCTGGCTGAGGGCAGGTGCCCAAACCAGTAGGAACCGTCGTTACGAGCCAGAGGTGTCTGGTTGAGATTCAGTCCGTAGCTGGGATTTGAATCTGGTGGCACAGAGATGGTCTTCCTTACAGCGTTCCATCTAGCATAGTGTAAACGTTCTCGTGGAAGAACATCCAGCAGATGCAGAACCATGTACAGTAAAAACAAACTCTCTCCCCTCACTCCTGTATCCCACACGTATTGTTAACCTTTCCAGACCAGCATCTATGAATGTAAATGCATCTGTTTGTACACTTACACATATCTAGGCATTTTTTTCTTTTTAAGCACAAATAGCATTATCCTATATGTATTGTTCTATAACTTTTTAATTGAAGATCTTTTCATCTTCTTCATTCTTTTTAATGGTCGTTTAATATTTTCATAGTACTTCTATACTGTAATCTAGTAAGCATTCTCCTGTTAATGGCTCTTTAGGTTGTTATTTAGGGAAAGCATTACCATTCATCAGATTCTCTGAGAGGCCCGTAGCCCAAAAAAGAGGGAAAGGAACCAGAAGGGATTAAGAACTCTTCCCGCACATGCACTTCATGAATTGGTACTAAGGTGCGAGGACCGGAAGCGTCCATTTTAGTTGATCCTTCCCACATTTGACACCAGCCAGGAGTGTGTGGGTTAAGGTCAGTGTTAGCCGACAACATAGACGTAAAGCCTAACTGGGCCCAGTCGGTGCCTGCTTGGACCAGAGCTGCCTGGGGTCTGGGCTAGCTGTGTCGACCCCTCCCTGTCTGCACGGCGCTCAGCCAGGCCTGGGCCCACAGGGGCCGCCCAGCAGGCGCTGGCTGATGGCCTCACTTCCCTCCCAGGTCTCCACAGGACGTCTGTGTTTGACCGCCTTGGCGCCGAGAGCAAGGCAGACACGACAACGGGGAATAAAGTGAGTTGGGAACGGGAGAGCCCCTGGGGACTCTCAAATTCTTGTCTTCCCTGGGTGTTGTTCCTGGCATTTCCCACATACATCTCACCCCGTCTCACCCACCTTTCCAGGCCCAGTGCCCTTCTCTGCACTGGTGGCTTCCCTGTCCTTCTTCTATCCCGACCTCTCTCCCAATTTTCAGCCCCGGGGGTCAGGCAACTCATGGACGCCGCCCTCGGGCCCCTGCTACCACCACGTCCCCAAATTGTCCTCAGCATCTTCCCCCAAAGCAAATCCTCCCCTGGGCCCTGTCTCGGGTGCCCCACCGTCCCCACTCCAGGCAGTCTTGAGTCTGATGGGGCCATCTGTCCCCACCTGTCTGCCACCTCTCCCTGCCTGCGTAGGGCAGTGGCCTCCTAGCTGGTCTCTGCACAGCTCCTGTGAACCCCTCCGGCCCTTCTCCCGCAGCGGCAGCACGTGCTGCCTCCAGGACAGGCCCTCCCCCCTCGCCCTCGGGAAACCCTTCAGAGGCTTTTCACCACATGCTCAGGCGCAGCCCGCTCTTCCTCCTCCACCTGCGGTCCCGCGGGCCTAACCACGGCAGCCTGAGCCCGTCGCCCGGCACAAATCCGTCTCTGCCACCGCCTGGCTGCATGGCCTTGACCGTGTCACTTAAGCCCTTTGTACCTCAGTTTCCTCCTCCGTATAGTACCTCACAGCGTGGTCGTGAGGACTAAGTGAGGTATAGCTGCGTGGCACGGGGGCTGTTTGGTGCAGTGGTGAGCATCTTTATTTATTTATTTTTAAATATTTAAAATTTTATTTTATTATTTTTGGCTGCGTTGGGTCTTCGCTGCTGCGCACGGGCTTTCTCTACTTGCGGCGAGTGGGGGCTACTCTTCGTCGTGGTGTGTGGGCTTCTCACTGCGGTGGCTTCTCGTTGCCGAGCGTGGGCTCTAGGCGCGTGGACTTCACTAGTTGTGACACGGGGGCTCAGTAGTTGTGACTCACGGGCTCTAGAGCGCAGGCCCAGTAGCTGTGGCGCACGGGCTTAGTTGCTCCGTGGCATGTGGGATGTTCCCGGACCAGGGCTCGATCCCGTGTCCCCTGTGTTGGCAGGCGGATTCCTAACCACTGTGCCACCAGGGAAGCCCTGGTGAGCATCTTTAAATGACACCTTTGAGTAACTCTGGTGGAGCTCTCCAGCTGCCTTTTCTTCCTTGCTCACCAGGGCTCACCCACTCTGGCTTTTGCTCACTGCCTAAATCTTATCATGAGTGTGATAATAACACTCAGGACCATGTGGCTTGAAGATGCAGCCATGGAAAGAGCTTCACACGTAGTGAGTGTGCTGTAAATATGATTCTTATTCCTGTCTTGGGGACTTAGACAGCACTCTTTACTCTCTTAAACGTTGATGCCTCAGAGAAAGCTGTCCTGAACTCCGAGAGGAGATGAAGCCTCCCTGTCCCCTGCTCTCCAGCGCTCCCCTCTCCTCCCAAGAACACTAATTAAGGCTCATGGGATCTTAATTCCCAGGGATTGAACCTGGGCCCTTGGCAGTGAGAGCGCGGAGTCCCAACCACTGAACCTCCAGAAAATTCCCTATCGTAATTAGAGAAGTACTTGTGCCATATCCGATGCTGGGTCTGTTTTCCCCACTGGACTGTGAGCCCCCTGAGAGCAGGACCAGGCCTGTCTTGGTCACCACTGGGTCCCCAGCACTGCCCAACACAGGGCCAGGTATTGACCTGGGACTCAGAGAACGTCTGTGGAGCGAATGACCAAATTTGCCTTTTCTCTCACGTTCACCTGTAGACCTTTGCAGATGGTCTTCCCTTTCGCCTCCCTTTCCCCTCCCTCTTTATTCGACTCACTTCCACTTGGCTTTCAGATCTCATCTCTGATGTCCCTCTCCAGGGAGCCTTCCCCGAACTTTGGGCAGGGAGGGGGCCCCTCCTGGCCTCCTCCAGCTCCGTGGGCTTTCCCTCTCATGACTCTGATCACTGTCTAGTGTGTCACCGGTGGGTGTTCTTCCTGACTGTGAGCCCTGTGAGGTAGGCACAGATGAGGCAGCTCTGTGAATGCGTGTTGAGTGGCTAAGGGACTCACTTGTCCTGTCTCTGACCTCCACAGCCCACAGGAGTCTTCAGCCGCCTGGGGGCCACCCCAGAGATGGACGAGGATCTGGCTTGGGACAGTGACAATGACAGCAGCAGCTCTGTCCTGCAGTATGCCGGGGTCCTGAAGAAGCTAGGCCGGGCCCCAGCCAAAGCCAGTCCCCAGCCCGCACTAACTGTCAAAGCCAAGGCCACAAGCTCGGCGGCAACGGCTGCCGCGCCAACGCTGCGGCGCCTGGCTTTTTCCTCACGACCTGGGCTCGAGAGGAAGCCGGAGTCCCTATCCAAAGTCAGCGTCACCCAGAGACTGGGCAAGGCTGCCCTTGTGCCGGAGGCCCAGGACAGCCAGGTCACGAGCACCAAGAGTAAGTCCTCGGCTGAGGTCAAGGTCACCATTAAGAGGACTCTGGTGGGGCCCCGGGGGAGCAGCTCCAGCGAGGGCCTTGGTGCCCAGATGGACCACGCGGGCACTGTGAGCGTGTTCAAAAGACTGGGCCGCAGGACCTTCTAGCCCAAGGGCGGGCCGCAGACCCCTCTCCAGACTCCAGGCTCCATCAGAGTCCTCAGCGAGGGCGCGCTCACGCCTCCCTGCCGGCTGCTGGATGACACTGCTTGTCTCCCTCAGGCGTTCTGCCAGCCTGAGCTTTCTGGGGATTCACCCGGTTTTTCTGAGTCTGAGATGGTCATTGTGGCCCGGCCTTGCCGCTCTGGGACTTTCCCTTCTCTCCCGTCCTCTGTTCTCTCCTCTCTGCCCATGGCCTTGGCAGGACCCACTTTTCTACCTCTCCAAGTGCCAAGTGCCCTTTTCCTGTCCTCCATTCCCCATCCTCCCTCTCAGCAACATCTGCTGCCTCCAACCCCGGCTCCGGGCCTCCGTGTCCCCCAGGGTGGGTGTCGTCTGAGGGGGCTCCCGTATCCCCCACACCCCTGGCTTCCTCACTTCCCTCCCTCCTCTGCCCCCTCCCCCCGATGCTTTGACTTCTCTCTCTCCGTCTCTTCACTCTGTTCATTTCTTTTCTGTTTTCTGTCCCTGTGGCAAGGCCCGACTGTCCGCTGCGTCCTGCCTGACCCTCCTGCACCTCCGGCCTCCCAGCGGCCCCCTCGTCGGCGGCGGTGGCGTCGAGCCGGTAGAGACTGTTAGCCGCCGTCACTCCTAGGCTGGAGGGACCTCCCCAGACCCCAGGCTGCAGCTGGGGCACCTGCCTGGGCATCATTTCCCCTGAAAGGTGGTGGCAGGTGGGGGGCAAGGGGCACTAAGAAGGGAAGCCAGCACCGAGAGAAGAAAACAGCTATTTTAATATATTTTTGTGACTTTCAGACTGTTTCCCTCCCCTCCTTCAGGGCGAGTCGCAGGACTGTTTTTCACATGAAGCGCGGTGTGGGCGGGGCACCCACGAAGGGTTGGGCCTCGTCTCTGGGGGTCAAGCTCCCCACATACATAGGTGGGCCATGTTTTTGCTGCAGGCCCTGAGGTGAAGGGAGTCACGGTCATGGTCACCGTCTAGTTGGGCCTCTCCTCCTCCCCTCGGCAACCGCAGGGCTCTGTCCCTCTGCTCTCCCCTCCCACAGATTTCCCCTGTTTCTGCCACTCTGCCTGTGGATGGCTTTCCAGACCGCAGGCCTCCTTTGTGTGGGTGCCTGTGGCTTTGACCGTTTACCTACTCCCCACTGCACAGCACCTACTCTTTGCCGGGCCTGTTCTAGGAGCTGGAGATCCATCCATGAGCAAGGCAGACAAGTCTCTTCCCACGTGGCTGACCTCTCGAGCCAGGGAGACAGGCGGTAAAGTAATCAGTACATCACAGTTTGCCATTTGAGCCATTTTTAAGTGCACTGTTCAGGGCGTGCCCAAAGAATTGGAAGGGTGACTGCAAGTGACCAGGGCCTCTTAGATGTTTGGGGCAAGAAGGCCTTTCAGAGGAGGTGACCTGTAGGGTGGTCTGCGTGCAGTTCAGGAGGAGAGCGTTCAGGCAGAGGAACAGCCAGGGCCACAGCTCTGAGGCGGGACAGTGATCACGGAGGACACCAGCGTGGCTGGCAGGTGAGTGAGGGCCCGGAGGCATGTGGACACCCTCCCAAGAGCACTGAGGAGTCTGGGAGGGTTTCAAGCAGGCAAGTGATGATCTGAGTTGCCTTTTACGAAGATTGCTTGGGCCGCTGTGAGGAGGAGAAGTCGCTGGGAGGGCAGGGGCGGAGGCGGGGAGGCAGCGTGGGGAGAGACGGTGGATGGGGAGGAGGCAGTGGGTGGACCTTGGGTGCGCTTCGGAAGGGGCAGCCGGACTCTCCACACGGGTGGATTGGAAACTGGGGCAAGGGGAGGGGCTGGATCACACCTAGATGGAGGGCTTGAGCATCCAGAGGAAGGTGCGGTTGGTGGAGCCAGCTGGGGCGGGAGCTGTCAGGGGTTGACTGAGAGGTGGGCAGGCTGCTGGGGCAACAGCTTGGGGGGTGCTCAGGGTACAGCCGTGTTCAAAGCCGAGGACCTGGCGATACCAGCTGGAAAAGGGTATAGAGAGAGGAGGGGACCCAGAAGGGAGTTGGGGCCCTTTTCCCATGTAGAGAACAGGATCTGAAAAGGAGATTACCAAGGCGTGGGCAAGGGGTTTGGAGGAGAAGTAACTGCAGGTAAAGCTGAGATTAGAACTCATCCATTTTTTTTTGGTTTGTTTTCATCGTGGTAAAATACACATAGCCCAGAATTTACCGTTTGAACCGTTTTTAAGCATACTGTTCAGTGCCATTAAGTACATTCATATTGTTGTATAACCATCACCGTCATCCATCTCCAGACCTGTTTTTGTCTTCGTAAGTGATCATCCACTTATTTTTAGGTTTTTGGTAACGTCATTCGGGGAGGCTACTGTGTGTCAGGCGGCGTCGCAAGCACTGGGCCTGCGGTGTGAGGGGCTGGACTTCAGTATGAGGGGCAGTGGTAGAGGGAGGACCCACAGACCCCCTTCCCGGTGAGGGCCCAGGCCAGACCCTCGTGGACCTTCTGGACCTCAGAAGGACAGCAAAGGGTGGCAATGTTAAGAAGATTCCAGAGGCCGCCCTTTTGTGTCAGGGCCACAAGGAGGCGCTCACACATATACTCAGGTTTCTTGCTGATCTTCAACTCTTCTTTTTACACGCCCCCCCCCCCCCGCCCCCAGTAATTTCCTTGAGTTCCACTTCATGGATAATTTTAGCAACTGCCAGAGTTAACTGGGAGAGTTCCAGTTACTAAATTTAAGAGCACGGGGTAATTTCTTGATGTGTAATGGGAACTGAAATGATATAAAAGCATGTACAGCTCACTTCTCATGAAAAGCTGATGAGGAGGTTAGTCAAGTCTCCCTTGCCTCCTTCCAGAGGCGCAGAGGGGAACGAGCTGCTGAAGGGTCACCAGCTGGGAAGTGGCAGCGCTGGGCTTGCCGTCAGGGCGGTGACCCGGAGCCTCGCCCTTTAGCCCCTGCCCTGTGCTGCCTCAGCCGCAGATTTGAGACAAGGCCCTTTTGGAAAGGGGAGGGTGGGGTCATAGGAGAGTGGTTTCGGATTTGCTATACTTGTCTGGGTGTACGTGTTGCCCCACCCCCACCAACTTACCCTAGGGAGCGGTTGCAGCTCTGGGAGACCTCAGGCCTTAAGGGCCATGCCCATCCTGGCACCAGCTGCCACACAGGGTGGAGCTGGACACCTCCTCGGCCTCCTAGCCAGCCGCTCCAGAGCGCCCGTGTCCCACTCATTTGATAGGGCGATTCCCCCAAACCAGCCCCAACAGCTGTGGCCCACAGGGGTGCGTTATTTTTTTCTCTGGTTCTGTGAAACGTATTTGAGCATAAATAATACATACGCACGGTGCAAAATGCCAAGATACAAAGGGCTTCACAGTGAAAAGTCTCTTCCCAAGTCTCCTACCTCCCCAGTCCACTCCTCAGAGGCCACTAGTGTTACCAGTGTCTTGGCTAAGCCTTCCAGAGATGTGTGTGCGTGTGTGTGCATGTGCACACACACGCACACACATACATTCACACATACATACAACAAGAGGAACACACAGTGCACACAGACGAGCACACATGCACGTTAACGGCCGAGCTTACTTACCCAGTCCTTTTTGGAAGGGAATTCCGGTTGTTTCCAGTTCCTTGTTATTACGAGTAGTGCTGCAATGGAGAAAGGTGGGATCGATTCAGGGATGAATTTGAAGAACTCCAATCATATCACTTTAGTGCAGACGCTCTTATTGGGTCGCTAGCAGATCTGAATGAAGTTCTCCCCCAAGATTATTGGCACTCTTCAGATGATTTACTTATACATATATCACCCCATTCCAAAAAGGAATTAAGAGTCGTTGGACTCTTCTAATTGGAGACCGCTGGAGGAAGCGGATCCGGGGATGCTAAGAGCTAATATGGACCACCACCTAGGAAGTACAAAATACGAACTTTGCTAAGTTGATAGGGCTTAAGAGTGCAGTGGGGCCCGCCCTCTTGTGCTGCTTTTGGGAACCCTGCAGCCACCACTGTGTAGATGAGCCTGGGCTAGCCTGCTGGATAATGAGAGACGTGGTGCGGCCAAAAAAGAAAAAGAAGTAACGGGGGAACCCGAATATATAAAACATGCTTAAAACAGAAAAGCAGTAATTTATTAGCGTACATTTAAATGTTTATTTTGCATTAATTCATGCAAACAACACAAAATTCAAAGGTACAGAAGGATATATACAGTATGACTGTTCTGTGCCCTACTGGGCAAAAGACTAGCAAAAAAATTAAAGTCTCAAGTGTTAGGGAAGATTTGGAATAATAGGAGTGTATACTGCTGTTGGAATGTAAGTTGGTATCAGCCATTTCGGAAAATAGTTTGATAGGTTGTAGTGGAATTGAAGGTGGCATATTCTCCAACCCAGTAACTACCCTTCTGGAGAAGCTTACACATGCACACAGGACATGTATCAGAATGTTCATAAGATCACTGTTGTAATGCCATAAAAAACTTGGAAACAACCCAAATATCCATCTGCTGGAGAATGGGCAGATTGTGACATAGATGTTCTAATTATCTAATGCATAATGAATAACCTCAATACTTAGTGGCTCAGATCACTAATCAGTATCTCTTATGGCTCTGGGTGCTGACTTGCTCAATTAGACTGTTATTACTTGGGCGCTCTCATGCGCTTGCTGTAACACCTTGGCTGGGGCTGGCGTCCTCTTGAAAGCTTCCCCGGTCGTCTGGTGGTTAACCAATACTGGCCCTTAGATAAAACCTGAGTGTGGGCTATCAGCCAGAATGCCTACACGTGGCCTCTCCATGTGGCCTGGGCTTCCTTACAACATGGCAGCTGGGTTCAAAGAGCAAGCTTCTCAAGAGAGTCAGGGGAAACCGTATGGCCTTTTCTAACCTAGCATTGGAAGTCACTCACATTGCTTCTCTTCTGCCATAGTCACTAGCCCACCTAGATTCAAGGGGGACCATAGGCCCTACTTCTCAGTGACAGGAATGTCAGCGTCTCATTGTAAGAAGAGCATCTGGGATGAGAGATCACGTTGTGGCCACCTTGGAAAAATTAGATAGGGTTGGCCCAAAAGTTCGTTCGGGTTTTTGTAAGATGACAGGGAAAACCCCGAACGAACTTTCTGGCCAACGCAGTACATCAATACTGGATGTATTACATTATGTATTGGATGTGGAATATTACACTTCAATGAAAATGAACTAAAGTTGTACATATCAATGTGAATAAAGCAAAACATTGGGTGATAAAAGCAAATTACAGAAGAATATGTGCAGTTTTAAAATATGCGAAATAGAGAGTTCCCTGGTGGCCTAGTGGTTAGGATTTGGGGCTTTCACTGCCGTGGCCCAGGTTCAGTCCCTGGTCGGGGAACTGAGATCCCGCAAGCCGCGCGACCAACAACAACAACAAAAAAAGCAAAATAATGCATATTGGTTATAGATACTTAAGAGTGTAACGAAAGTATAAAATGCATGGGAATGATAAACTCCAAATGTGATTGGAGAGGGGCACGTGGGGTCCAACCGTATGGTAGTAGTTTTTAAAGTTGGGTGGTGGGCACACAGGTGTTCATTGTGTTCAAAGTTTTAATACTTTCTTGGTATCTATTACCAGTTAGAAAAAAACCACAATTCTCTCTTCTAGTCTAGATGCCTCAGTCATCCAGTTCCCCTCTCCAGGAGCAATCAGTGTTACTGGGGTTTTATGTGTCCTTCCAGAAACATTTCACTTATGAACATAACTATATTTTCTCAGATGGTAGAATATATGATAGTTTCACACTTTGCTTTTTTTTATTTAATATATATCCTGGAGATCATTTCATATCAGTACATAAAGATCTTAAGAAAAACACTTTATTGAGATATAATTCACATATGACACAATTCACCCATTTAAAATGCACACTTCAGTGGCTTTTGGTTATTCACACAGTTGTGTCCGTCACCACAAGTTTAGAATATTTTCATTATCCTGAAAAGAAACACCCACACTCCTTAAGCATCAATCCCCAAGTCCTCCCATATTCTACCCCAGCCCCCGCTCCAAGCCCTTGGCAACCACTAATTTGCTTTCTGTCTGTATAGATTTGCCTCTTCTGGACATTTCATATAAATGGAATCATACAATATGTGGCCTTTTGTGTCTGGTTTCTTCCACTTACCAGGTTTTCAGGGTTCATCCGTGTTGTAGCATGTGGCAGTACTTCATTTCTTTTTGTTGATGAGTAATATTGCATTGTGTGGACATTGGGTTGTTTCCACTTTTTGGCTATTATGAATAATGCTGCTATGAGCATTCATGTACAAATTTTGTGTAGATGTATGTTTTCAATCCTCTTGGGTATATACCTAGGAGTAGAATTGTTGGATCATGAGTTAATTCTATTTTTAATCATTTCAGGAACTGCTGGACTGTTTTCCAAAGTGGCTGTACCATTTTACTTTCCCACCAGTAGTGTATGAGCGTTCCAATTTCTCCATATCCTTGCCAACACTTAATTATTTGTCTTCTTGATTATTGCCATCCTAGTGGGTTTGGAATGATATCATTGTGGTTTTGATTTGCATTCCCTGATGGCTAATAATCGTAAACATCTTTTAAAAAATTAATTAATTTTTGGCCGCGTTGAGTCTTCGTTGCTGCGCATGGGCTTTCTCCAGTTGCAATGAGCGGGGGCTACTCTTCGTTGCGGTGCGCGGGCTTCTCATTGCAGTGGCTTCTCTTGTTGAGAGCATGGGCTCTAGGCACGCAGGCTCAGTAGTTGTGGCACGGAGACTCAGTAGTTGTGGCTCGCGGGCTCTAGAGCACAGGCTCAGTAATTGTGGCGCACGGGCTTAGTAGCTCCGCGGCATGTGGGATCTTCCCGGACCAGGGCTCACACCCATGTCCCCTGCGCTGGCAGGCGGATTCTTATCCACTGCACCACCAGGGAAGTCCTTAAACATCTTTTAATGTCCTTATTTGAAAGAGCTTCCTTTTAAACTAACTGCATAGTATTCCCTTGTGTGGATGTACCTTTGAACCAGTCCCTTATTGTGGGCATTTAGGTGGCTTCTAAGTCTTTTTCTATCACAAACAGCACCTCTTGTATGTACCATTGTTTGCTCATGTGTGAACATATCCATAGGGTAAATATCTAGGAGCTAAACTGCAGGGACAAAGGGAATGCTCCTGTTTTATAAGTTTGAACTTATGCCATTAGTGTATTTAAAAGTAAATATTGAGAATAATCAGATATGTTTGAGGAACATTCTAATTTTTCCTCCAGTGTTGACAGCTAGCAGGTTCACTTCAGAATAAGCAGCCATTTTATTTCCCTATTTTATTTTGGCTAAACCTTCCATAATTCAAGACTGACTTTTACATAGACTTGAATGTCAGGTTGAGGCAGGGGTTCAGAGCACATAAACCTACATTCAGGTCTTCCCTGGTGGCGCAGGGAAGAGAGAATCCGCCTGCCGATGCAGGGGACCCGGGTTCGTGCCCCGGTCTGGGAAGATCCCACATGCCGCGGAGCGGCTGGGCCCGTGAGCCATGGCCGCTGAGCCTGCGTGTCTGGAGCCTGTGCTCCACAACGGGAGAGGCCACAACAGTGAGAGGCCCGCCTAGCACAAAAAAAAAAAAAAAAAAAAAAAGCAAACAAAAAAACCCCTACATTCATTGTTCCAAAGTTTTCCCCTAGAGCTTCCTTTTCTGCTCCCTCACAGTTAATGCAGTGCTTGTTTCTAAATAACCAACATAGCATATCCTGGTGATCATTTGGCCCTCTTGATGGTCTCTTATTGTTAAGAGCTTGAGCTGTTATGATTAAGAGCAGCTGTGTGATCCTGGGCAAGTTACTCAACCTCTCTGTGCTTTAGTTACCTCCTCACTAAGATGGGAGTAATAGTAGCACCCACCTCACAGGATGATTATGAGGATTAAATCGGTCAATTCATGTGAAGGGCTTAAACAGTGCCTGGCACAGTGTGGTTATCTATTCTGTCTGAAATTGGTGATTTTCAGGGAAGATTTTCCATACCAGCATTAGCATCACCACTTAAAGAACCCTTTAGTGGGCTTCCCTTCCCTGGTGGCGCAGTGGTTTAGAGTCTGCCTGCCAATGCAGGGGACACGGGTTCGAGCCCTAGTCTGGGAAGATCCCACATGCTGCGGAGCAACAAAGCCCGTGAGCCACAACTACTGAGCCTGCGCGTCTGGAGCCTGTGCTCCGCAACAAGAGAGGCTGCGACAGTGAGAGGCCCACGCACCGCAATGAAGAGTGGCCTCCGCTCGCTGCAACTAGAGAAAGCCCGCCCACAGAAACAAAGACCCAACACAGCCAAAAATAAATAAATAAATAAATTTTAAAACAAAAACCCCAAAAAACCCTTTCGTGACATTCTCATTGGCTACAAAAAAGAGCTTTTGGGGTAACTCTTAATTTTAATATAATTATAAACTTACAGCAAAGTAGCAAGAATAGTACAAGAGATTCCTGCGTAGTCTTCAGCCAGATTTGCCAACTGTTTGCTCCATTTGTTTTATCATTCTCTCTTCTCCCCTCCCCGTCTCCATAAGTGCGTGACACTCACACAGTCTTTTTGAACCATTTGCGAGTTCAGTTGAACATGATGTCCCTTTACCTCGCAATACTTCAGTGTGTATTTCCTAAGAACAAGAACATTTTTTTTCATAAGCACAGTACAAGCATCAAAACCAAGAAATTTAATGAGGATACAATACTTTTTTTTTTTTTTTTTTGCGGTACACGGGCCTCTCACTGTTGTGGCCTCTCCCGTTGCGGAGCACAGGCTCCGGACGAGCAGGCTCAGCGGCCATGGCTCACGGGCCCAGCCGCTCCGCGGCATGTGGGATCTTCCCAGACCGGGGCATGAACCCGTGTCCCCTGCATCGGCAGGCAGACGCTCAACCACTGCGCCACCAGGGAAGCCCTAAAACTCTTATCTAAACCCCAGTCCATATTCCAATTTCATCAATTGTCCCAATAAAATTCATTATTGCCATTTTTATCCCCGGCTCAGAATCCAATTCCAATCATGTGTTGCGTTTAGGTGTTATGTCAGAGTTTCCTTTTAAACTGAATGTTTCCATAACAACACAGAGGTCCAACTTTCTCCAGGAAGGCTTGATGCCTGCAAGTCAGCTGGGTTCCAGCCGGGATAGTCAGCTCACGTGGCGCCATCTTGTGGTAACAGCACAAATAGAGTTTATAAATCGTCTCCTTGGGCAGCTGTGAAGTGATTTAACCTAAAAAGAAATTAGGTGATATTCATATCATCTCATTTTTTCTTAATAATGTGGGAAACTATGTTTTAAATATTTTTCGGTCTTTCCTGGTGGCGCAGTGGATAAGAATCCGCCTGCCAATGCAGGGGACATGGGTTCAAGCCCTGGTCCGGGAAGATCCCACATGCCCCGGAGCGACTAAGCCCGTCTGCCACAACTACTGAAGCCCGCACGCCTAGAGCCCGTTCTCCGCACAAGAGAAGCCACCGCAATGAGAAGCCAGCGCACCACAACGAAGAGTAGCCCCCGCTGGCTGCAACTAGAGAAAGCCTGTGGGCAGCAATGAAGACCCAACACAGCCAAAAATAAATAAAATTAAATCTTAAAAAAATTTCTCAATTCAAATAATCCACATGCCTTAACCTAGCATAAAATGAGATTTTGCTGTATCTCAAATCTGGACTCAACGCAGGTGAAGTCCAGTGCTGTGGGTAAAAATGAGGGCTTGGCCTGAGACATCTTTGGGAATGGATCTGGGCACCACATTCTGGCTAAGTGATATTTTGCAAGAGACTTCCCCTCTCTGGGCCTATGTTTACTTCTGCGAAATAGGCCTTACAGAGACTTCTACCTGCAGGAACATACTCAGGTCATGGATATAGTTACCAGCACTGTGCCTGATATGTGGGAATTCTTCAATAAAGGTTAAGAGATTATTATTATTTGTTCAACTTTTCGTGAGTAGACAAGTTCAGACCTGAAGTAAAATTCACCCCAGTACAGAGCTTTAACTTTCCTAATCAAAACCACATTCAGTCAACAAATATTTATTGATCCCCAAGTCCCAACTGTGTGTTAGGCATTGTTCTAGACGCTGGGAATACAGCCCAAGACAAGTCTTTGCCCTCATGGGCAAATTTATGTTCTGGTTTTGGGGGAAAACATTTACAAAATTAAAAAAAAATCTTTAGTGTTAAGCGCTAGGTAGAGAATTCAAATATGCTGAAATGAAGTGACAGTATGGCTCTTTTGGATTTGGAGTGACCAGGGAAAGCCTCTCTATAGAGATGAGATTTGAACTGAGTTCTGAAAGACAAGAAGGAGTCAGTCATGCAAAGATCAGGATCAGGGGGGTGACCAGTCCAGGCAAAAGGAACAGCAAGTGCAAAGGCACTGAGGTAGGAACAAGCTTGTCTTTTTGGTGGGGCAGAAAAGAGTTTAGTGTGTCTAGGATATGGTGGTCAAGGGTGAGAGTAGCTTGACATGAAGTTAGGGGCAGCTCACATAGGTCCCTGAAGACCATGGTGAGGCCTTTAGCTTTTATTTCATGCGGGATGAGAAGCCATCTATGTGTTCAGAGCAGATTGATAAGGTGTTCAGTCTTAAGAGTAGAAAAAGTTTTATCCCAAGGTTTGCACTAAAGCACATTTAGCCTCACACGTTTTGGAAATCTGCGATGTGTTAAAAAGTTGAATGTGCATGGTGCATGGTATCTTCTATTAGAATTTTTGAATGATAAAACATTTTATAAAAAGGAAATTGGAACGAACATTTACAGAATCCCTTATCTGTACTACTGCCAAACACTTAAAATGACTCTAAAAGGATCTTTCCAACACAGTAGCATCTAGGGTGGGGCTTAGTAACTTCTGGCTGCGGCGTCAAAGATATTATTTCAACATTTCTGTATAGTGTGGGAAACTCTTTTAAATAAAAACTTTTTTTTTTAACAGTTCCTGTCTTCTTTGGGAATCTGATCAATGCTATGGATTTTCTCCCTTGAAAATGCTCTGCTTAGGATGAAGAAAGGGGAAATCTGAGTATTCCTGCTTGTATCTCCTGATCACCCATGTAGCAGGGAGGTTCCCCCCCACCAGAGCCACTGCTAGGGATAGACACCCCCCCCCCCAGACTTTGTCGGGTGGAGTCTTTCCATCTGGGACTACCAGGAGGTTCTTTATGGCTGGCCCAGGCAGCTTGCCCCATCACCATCGGAGCGCAATCTTTGAGAAGGGTTGAAATGAACTCTAGGGGCTTATTCCCACTCCTTGGGGACAGAAGGGGACTTTGAGGAGATGCCCTCTCCATCCCTCAGGGTAGGATTCTTCATCATCTGAATCAAGAGGCCTTTGAGCAGACTAAAGATGAGAAGCTTTGGGCCCTTCTCCCCAGAAAAGTGCCTGTGCAGCCCACATATATAGTCATAGATGGGAAGTTCACAGAATACATTAGAGGGTAGAGAACAATTTGGGGTTTTAGGAAATTTTCTCCTCAATCACCATTGATGTGGAAATTGAGAGACTGAGAGCCCCAAACAATAATTAAGTGGTTTGCCAAAGCAACACAAGGGACAGAAGTAGGGCTATTACTTTCCATTTAACGGCATGATATGAGTTCAAAGCACAGGCTCTTGTATCAGCCTACCTGGGTTCAAATCCCGCCTCCAGCCCTAAGTTGTCCTGGGACCCTGAGCAAGCCCATTAACATACGGTCCCACTTAACCTCCAAGATTGTGTTGACAGCAACAGGGTAGCATTGGTGAGATTGTGTCAGGAACAGAACCTGGCCTGTAATAATTGCTAAATGAGTTCTATTGCTACTGTTTTGCAATGAGGAAAGGCAGGCTCAGAGAAATGATGTTATTTTGACAAGAACACAGGAGAGGCATAATTAGAACTAGGGCCTATTTCCAAAGCAAGTAAGTGTTGTTCACTCCAGACTAGTGTTTTTCAAACTGCAAGGCACGACCCATTAGTGGGTCAGAAAATCAGTTCAGCGGGGTCTCAAACATCACTGAAAAAAAAATTAAATATCAGAGTGCATCATACATAGGGTAAATAGCATTTGGTTGCACCTCACAGCTTGTGGGATCTTAGTTCCCCAACGAGGGACTGAACCCGGGCCCTTGGCAGTGAAAGTGCCCAGTTCTAACCGCTGGGCCACCACGGAATTCCTACTAGGTCTTAAAATAGTTTGAAAGCCATTACCCTTTACTACTAGTGCCCCTACAAGTTCAGACACAAGCACATGGAAGCTTTCAATGAGATCTCTGTGTCTTGTAATCCATCCTGTTTCCCAGGAGGGGCAGGGATTCGAGCTAGCCCAGGAAGACTTAGAGGTAGGGGAATGGGCTATGAGCTGTTCATCCTGGAGTGGAGTAAATCGAGTAGGCCAGAGTAACCTTGAGTCTAGATTAGAGCAGAAGGGCTACTTTTTGAAGCAAATATTCCTCGAGAGCCCACTCTGTGCCAGGACCTTTACTGGTTAGTGTTAGGTACACAGCGATGACTAAGATAGTCCTGGACTCTTCCCTCTTGGGGCTCACTGTGCAGTGGAGGAGACAGATCTGTTACCAGGCAGTGAGAGGCTAAAATGGTCAGGGTTGTAGGAGGGAGGCTCTGGTGTGATGGGGGAAAACCAGGAATTAGGAACACAGAGCAAAGAGTTCCAAGCCGGAGACCCACCAGCAGAAGGCTAGTTCCAGCAGTAGGTTTACCTCTGGGGAAACTACCACCCCTGAGTAGGACTTTGCCTGAGACACTCTCGCAGACTTAGGTAGACCCAGGGTTCTTCAACTCCCAGCCAGGCCTTCTGTGTGGCATTACTGGAACCCAAATTCATAAAGTAGGAAGCCCAGAGAGCAGGGACTGAGATCCTGATGTCTCACAGCTGTCTACTACACTAGCTAATACACGGGCCAGAATCTGTGCAAAGCTCTTTTTTTCCAGGGCGATTTTAAGGCCTTTGTAGTTCCAAGTTACCCTGTAAAAAAGTTATATCTCATATTTAATTGCATATATATATCATGAGCAGATAGGATTAATATTTTGGAGTTATAGCATGTCTAATTGACATACACCGTTCTGTTTACATAAAATAGCCCAATAGCCCAGGGACGCAGCTATGATTGTTTCCATTTTGCAGATGTGGCTACTGAGGCACAAAAAATGGTAAAGCCTTCTGCCCACAGTCACCAGTAAGGAAATTCAAAGCTGGGTTTGTGTGGCTTCAGAGCCTGTGCTCAACCATGAGAGGAAATACTGAAAAGGAAACCCTTCCTGACGCCCGCTCCAAGGCTCTTTAAGAGCCTCGGAACCTGAACTAAAGGCGAGAGCGGAGTAAAACCAGATCAAAGCGTATGTAAATAAGGACCAGGGGCTGCCGGGAAATATCATCGCGGCTAGCCTCCAGGGAAAGTGGGCGTCAGAGTCTTACTGAGCCTGCGCAATGTTCTTTTTTTTTTTTTTTCCGCCCGGCGCCTGCGCCAGGCACATCCCTTGCCCACACCGGTTCAAGTTTGCCTAATGTACGCAGGCGCCCTTTTCTGAGTCGGCCACCTCCCCTTCCTTGTGCTTGCGCTCTAGAGCTCTTCGAGTTCCTTTCTCCCTCTCTCACGTCAGTTCCTGTTTGTGGCGGGAGAAGGCGGTATTTCCGTCCAGAGGGTGGGAGGGGGCGGTAAGCGGGGGCTGGGGGGAGGGGGCGGGGGGGCCGCGACGCGCGAGCCGTTGGGCCTGGCTCCGCTAAGGCGTAGTTGCTGCTGCTGCCGCCGCCGCCGCCGCCAGGAAACACAAGGAGCGGGATCAAGCGTAGCGTGGCGATGGGCAGGAGTAGAACCCCGCCAGAGAGGCTGGGCGGCCGCCGGTGACAGGTGAGTGCGCCAGCGCGTGTCCCCAAGCGCCCCCCCCCCGATGGTCGCGTCCGGACCCCCAGCAAAGCCGCACTGGGCCGTACCACCGGTGCCCACTGGGCGGGGACCGTAGTCCTTGAGCCCCCCCTTCCGGGACTGAGTTGGGGAGGCTGCGCGGGGGCGGTTGGACTAGCCCCGAGGGGGCGGGGGCGGCGGACTGTACCACTGAAGCTGCAGGGGGTGCATATCAAAGTGTGGAGACCGAACCACTGAAGGGCTGGAGGCGCAGACCCCTGCGTGCTGGGCTGAGGGTTGAGCCAGTGGGCTGGGAGGGGAGAGCCCGCCTGGTGTGCGAGGGCTAAGCGTTTGAGGGGGCGCGTCTTACCAAGTGTAGGGGGCTGTGGAAATAGTTCCTAGAGCGTGCTTAGAGAGGTAGGGGCTTCTGGGGAGGGAGCTGTACCTAGTGTGGCCCGGGTAGCGCCCTCTGGGTTGTACCACTGAGGTCCTGGCGGGAGCCATCCTTAGAACGTAGAGCCGCGGTATATCAAAGGAGGAGGGCTGTGATGTTTATAATTTTGAGGGATGGCGGGGGGACGGTCCCGAGTGGGTGTTCAGGGGAGTACTTTGGGAGCGCTGTAATGCCGAGCGATGAGGAGGGGGTTCTGCCTCCTGTGTTTGGTGGGTGGAGCTTGGGGGTTTACGCTGAGCTGGAGGGGGAATCACCCTTTATTGAACTTCTTATTGACTTTGAGGGGAACTGGATGGTCAGTGGGATTGCTGTCTCCCCTAGAACCTTTTCATGTTATTAAACCTTATTTTTAGGTGTGTTGGGACACCTCTGTGGCAAATTCTTCCCATGGTTTTGGCTGGGGCGTGGGGAGAGACGTCTTAGAAGCCGCTTGTTTTCTGAGCTTTCGGCTCCGTATTAGGGAGGGGAGGGGGTGTGGAGCTTGGATTTGAGGATCTGTGTCCCTGGACCTGCTTAAGACTTGGGAGGAAGGAGTGCTTTGAGGGACACTTCTCCCCGAGGGGAGGGTGGCTGGGACATCTTCATCCTTGGAATTCTGAGCACCCCTTTCCTCTCATTTGGAAGGCACTTGGGCTCAGCAAGAGACCTGGGCGTAATAAGGTCTTCCATGGTCTGCCCTTGAACCTTGTTTACTCTTCCTCTGTCGGAGAAGCATCAGGAGCTCTGGCCTGAGAGTGGGTGGTGGTGGGTGCCAAGGGGCCAGGCACCACCCCAGGCCCCTCCATCCTGGCCATGAGGCCAGACACATGTTTGTGTCTCCTTGGTCCAGCTGCCCATCCTGTTTACGCTCCCCACCAGGCGATAACAGTTGGCTTCACCATTAGGCGGCAGTGAGGCTGAGTGCTGTTTTCCCAGCTGTTCCTCTCTGCATAGGCCAAGGGGACTTGGTGGCGGTGCCCCTGCCCCCCACTGACCCAGGGAGGAAGGCTGCTCCGAAGGACTTGGGGCGGCCAAATCCCCCACGAATCTGGTTTCTCACTGTGGTTGCAGGGTGGGAGCTTGGCTCCTCAGGCCAGCCTGTGACCTTGGCTTGCTCCATAACCTTTGTCCTGGGTCTGGAGTTCCCAGAGGGCTGGCCATAATCCCTGATTGACCCAGCTAATGTGGGCTGGTGATGTGGTCAAAGGGGGCAGACAGTCGCTCTGGTCCACATCATCAGCTTCCTAGCTAACTGGCTTCCATCATGGGTTGTGGTTGCTGTAGAGAACAGTCCCTGAGTCTCTGTGAGGCCACCGTGGCTCTGTAGAATTTCTCTGCGCCAGGGGTTTCTTTCTCTGGTCTGCCAGCTTATAGAGGGTTTGCCTGATGGGATTAACAGCAGTAGCAAAAACAATAATCTTGAGACCAATGGCTGATATTTATTGAGTGCATTCTGTGTGCCATACACTGTTCAGAATGCTTCACATGGATTAACTTGCAGAATGCCCGTAGCATTTTGTGTACAGTTGTCATGATCTCCATTTTAGGAGGGGAAACTGAGGCACAGAGTGGCAAATCATTTCCAGAGCTAGTGAATTTTATCGAACATTCACCTTATGTCAGGCATGTGACAGGCCTGTTACACACATGACCTCATTTATTTTTTATTCTTTTATATTTATTTATGGTTGCGTTGGGGCTTCGTTTCTACACGCGGGCTTTCTCTAGTTGCGGCGAGCGGGGGCTACTCTTCGTTGTGGTGTGTGGGCTTCTCATTGCGGTGGCTTCTCTTGTTGCGGAGCATGGGCTCTAGGTGTGCGGGCTTCGGTAGTTGTGGCACGCAGGCTTAATAGTTGTGGCTTGTGGGCTCTAGAACGCAGGCTCAGTAGTTGTGGCGCACGGGATTAGTTGCTCCGAGCCATGTGGGATCTTCCCGAACCAGGGCTGGAACCCGTGTCCCCTGCATTGGCAGGCAGATTCTTAACCACTGTGCCACCAGGGAAGTACCCCATGACCTCATTTAAATCTCAAAACACACCCATGGGGTAGGTATGGTTATGCCTGTTTTATAGACTCCTGTGAGCTAGGTAGCAGTGTGATACCCATTTTACAGATGAGGAAACCAAGACACTTGCTATGAAGCGAAATGATTTTCCCGACGTCTCAAAGTTGGAAGTGGTAGAGCTGGGACGTGAACCCCTGGCCTGGTTTGGCCTCACAGTAAACCGCTTGTCAACATGTAACTGGGACAGTGGTTTAGTTGAATTCAGGGGTGGATATGGAGTTTCTGTCCACTTTTCAGAGTCAGAAATTGGGGCTCAGGGGAGGAATTGCTTTGTTCTAGGTCTGTCAGACGCTTGGGGGCCAGACTGGGGTTTGAATGAATTCTTTGCTTATGGTCCCAAAGCTGGAGAGGGTTTCTGTCACCTCAAAGCTCCTGCCCTAGACCCTGCCAGCTGCAGGCATTTCCTTCCTCTCACCCTTGGAGCCTAGGGCTGCCGTGGGCACCTCTGCCGGCAGCCAGTCTAGCAGTTCCTGGGCTTGCTGATAAAACTTGGTCCCTCTTCAAGTTGAGCCAGGGCATCTTTTAACCTGGGACAGAATGTCTGTTGGGAGCCGGGAGGAAACAGCAGGAGAGACATGTAGGGGGTGACACAGCTACCAGGGGACCCATGTTTGAGGTCCCTGCACAAGGATGGTGTAGCGGGCATGTGTGCAAGTTCTGGTGCTTTCACGTTCTAGTTGTGTGACCTTGGGCCACAGTGTTCACCTCCGTGCAATGGGCTCAGAATGACATCCCCCTCAGGCTTTCATGAGGATTAAATGAATGAATCCAAGAGAAGCTCCTAGAATGGTGCCTGGCTCTGAATAAATGCTCCGGTGGCAGTCTGAGGGCATCGATCCTTCCCCACCACCCCCACCCTCAGTCCTCTCAGGCATCATCCTGGAATCCAGCCCCCAAGCCTGGCCCAGCCAGGATCCAGGAATCTGCAGTCCTGGTTTCTAAACTCTGTAAAGAGCTGTACTGAAGTGCTTCAGTGCTTCAAATCCAGCCCTACCACTTGCTGCCTGTGCGACTCTGAGCATGTTCTCAATTCTTCTGAGCTCATTTCATCATTTGTGTCATGGGATGATGATAATTCCCTCTTGATAGGTTGTTGTGAAGGTTAAACGGGTTAATTTCTGGAGAGCACTTATAACTGTGCAGGTGTAACAGTAAGCCTGCAGTAAATGTTTCATGTTATCACTATTTAAGAAGAGTGCTTGGGGCTTTCCTGGTGGCGCTGTGGTTGAGAGTCGCCTGCCGATGCAGGGGACACGGGGTTCGTGCCCCGGTCCGGGAGGATCCCACATGACGCGGAGCGGCTGGGCCCGTGAGCCATGGCTGCTGAGCCTGCGCGTCCAGAGCCTGTGCTCTGCAACGGGAGAGGCCACAGCAGTGAGAGGCCCGCGTACTGCAAAAAAAAAAAAAAAAAAGGAAGAGTGCTTGGCACATGGTGAGCCCTCAGGATATCTTAACAATTGTAATTCTTATTACTTCTGCTAGGATTTTGATTGAAGGCCCTTCCCAGGTTACAGAGCCTTGTGAGGTAACACCAGGAGGAGGGCAGGGCTGAAATTAGCATCTCCATTTTCCAGGTGAGGAATCATCTCCATTTTCCAGGTGAGGAAACAGGAGATTCTGGAGGCTTGAGGGGCGGGGCAAATGCAGCTCCCAGGTCCCTGCCATCTCCTACACAGTTGCTGCCCGGAGCCCGTCCTTGAGGTCGAAATTCTAGCTCCTTTCCAGATGTCATACTCTGCTAAACCCTTTTCCTACTTGTGCTTTTATTGACTCTCCACCATAGCTCCCAGGAGTGGTGGTAATGGCCTTGACCTGGGTGAGAACAGTTCTTTTGAAGGCCGAGAGGCAGAAGGGTGGTCCCCAACAGGGAGGGCAGCAGCAGTGCTTATGGGAGTCAGGGGCCAAGCCTCTCACAGCCTCGTGGGCCTGGGCAGGAAGTGTGGCTTTGATCCCGAAGGCATTGCAGAGCTGAGGAAAGGTTTTCATTCATCCGCCACCATTTAGTAAACCCGTGTTCTGTGCCTGGCATTGCTTCAGGTGCTGGGGATACAGCGGGGCATTCAACAGAGGCCCCTACCCCCATGGAGCTGAGGGAGATATACCCTACACCTGCTGAATAAACAAGGGGCAGGTTAAAGGGAGGTGCTTGGCAATTAAAATCAGGTGCAATGGGCTGTCAGCAAGGCCTCTGAGCTGCTCTTAGATTGACAAGGTGACCTGAGGAGAAGGAACAGCCTTGGGGTGTGGGGGGAACCACAGTGCAAAAATTGCAGGGAGGACTGAGCTCAGTGAGGTGCAGGGACAGGCTGCACAGAGGCCCGTGTGGCCCTGCAGGGTGAGGCGAGGAGTGGCTGAGGGCTGGCAGGGTCACTCAGAGCCTTGTAGACCATCTTGAAGAGCAGCTTGGTCAGATTTAGGGTTTTAGAAGATGCCTTTTGCCATATGAGAGGTTCTCAGGCTTCTGCGTGGGGTGGGGGGAGATTTTAGAGCCGGTCAGGGAGTTTCACATGCCTCCCACTTCCCCCTTGAGTAGAATCTCTGCGGTAGAGAGTGAGGGCCTTGCTGGTTGCCTCCCTCCTCTGTGGTTTTCACACCGTGTTTCCCAGGACCCATGGCTTTTCCCTTTAGGGACAGATGGGGGAGGCTCAGTGGGCTAATTTTCTGCCCACCCCTCCCCAACCAAACAGCTGATATCAGATAACAGCACAGAACAACAGTAATACCTGCTAAAAACTGTACTTGCCGATTCTGCCTTCCACTCAGCTTATGGCCTAAGGGCCTGCAACATTCCTGGCACTGCTCTAGAGCTTGGAAGACTGGGCCTTATGGGCCTACCTTCTACTGGAGGCAAGTACCCAGCAAACAAACTAATAATAGGACATCAGGTTGTGATGAACGTTTCAAAGGCAAAATGAATGGGGGTCAGGGGAAAGAGAGAGTGGGGACGTTATGTTGTAGCTGGAATGATCAGGGAGGGCCTCCCTGGGGAGGTGACCTGTAGGTGGGACTGGTGTGCAGTGAAGAGCCATGGGAGACTTGAGTGAAAACCCCTCAGACCGAGGAGGAATCAGCTGTGGTTCCCACCTCCCGGGGTGAGAATTGAGGCCTGGAGAGCCTTGGTAATCTGTGCGGGGTCCCTCAACACTGACAGGCTTTGTATTTGGGCAGAGTGGCTCCAGAGTCCCCCCAGCCCAGAAAGGTGCTTGGTAACCATGGACTTCTAATCCCACACCTGAGCCTGGAACTTAAGGCTTAACGCAGTAAGCAGGAGCCTGGCTGTTGATTTTCCCAGGCTCAATCTGGAGTGTCTTCCTGGAAGGAGTAGAGCGCCTCAGAGCAAACATCCTTGGGCCTCCAGAAATCCCTTGGGATGGGGGGGATGGAAAGGAATATTTTTCTCAGTTGATCGCCAGTCCTCTGGGGGACCCAGGGACACCCCTTCCTGGGCCCCTCTTCAATTTCCCAAGAGCTCTCAGTGGAAGGCTCTCAAGCACCAGGCCTCTGGGCTGCACGGTGGGGTGGTTCCGTGGCAGGCTCTTCTGGACAGCCAGCCAAGCAGCAGGAGGCCCAGCTTGGGGAGACAGCCCTGGGAGCGGGATGAGAGGGAGAGAAGGAGGGAGGGAGGGAGCAGGAGTGGGAGGGGTGGTGGAGTGGGAGCTCAGCCTGGCCCCTTGGGGGCAGGACCTGCTGCCAACTCAGCACCCACGTCAGGTCCCCGCTGTCCTGGGTGCGGGAACAGGGGGCAGCAAGCCAGGGCTGGCCGAGGAGAGACTGCATGTCGGAGGTTCCTGCAGGAAGTTCCTCAGGCCCAGCTGTCCTGCCCAGGAAGCTCTTCCACAGATGTTGTTTCTAAGGGTGAGGCCAGAAATCCAAGGCTGCCTTGGTTTGCCACCTTGTGGGCCCTTTCTAAACGGGCTGGGGTGGCTGCCGCTCCTTTGCCCCCCCTCCCCAGGCCTTTGCAGCCTGGTTTCAAGGTGTTCATCATCTGTGTAGTGGTCTGGTCTGGGGGCAGCCAACCTAGGTGTGAACCCTGCTCCTGGCTCCTGTCTTGGTTGCCATGCAACGGTGGGGGCCTGATTTCATCCCTTGGAGATGCATTTTGCTCAGCTGACGGCACATCCCTGCCGAGAGGGGCTGTAGGGGGGATTCAGGGAGCTAACGTGTCGGAAAGTGTGTGGCATGGGGCCTCCAGAGAAGGTGCTCGGTGGATCTGAGCTGCTGTTGCTGGAGGTTGTCGGGCTGGGCACCTGAGAACAGAGAAGGGGCTCTGGATATGTCCAGCCGGGGCTTGTTGGTTGGCAGGGAAGGAGTGGCAGGCCAATTAGCTGAGGTTCCCACTGGGGGGGGCACCGGACAGGAATATTCATCACGCCCGTTGCTGAGCAGGGGCTCGGCCTGACGCTAGGAGCACTCCGTGCTTGCCCTTTCAGACACGCAGCAGACCGTGAGGTAGGCAGCAGTCACCCCATTTTGTGGAGAGGGAATTGAGGTGCAGAGTGCTACACAGAATGCCCGTGTTTTGCTGAGAGCTGGCGGGGTGGGCTCTCTGGGCCAGGCACTGCTCCAGGGCTGTACGCGCCTGCTTCCCACCACGACCTGGGAGCTCGGTGCAGCTCTTCTCCCCACAGGAAGGCCCGGGAGGTCATTGGATTTACCCAAAGTTAAAGTTTTAATAGGTGACAGACATGAAATTTGAACCCAGCTCTATCTGGGGTCAAGTCTGCCTTTTTAAGACTGGCTCTTCTGCCTCTGACCAATGCCATGGCCATTCTTTCTGGGATTGTTACTGCTGTTCTTTTTTGCTTTCTCTTCTTCTAGACAGAGCTGGCACAAGGTAAGCCTCAGTTATCCTGGAAATGAGTGAGTTAGATCCACTTGATGCCTGCTTGGGAGAGGGGTTGCGGCTGCCTCTCATGCCCATGGAGCCCTAACCTGGGCCAGCTCCATCCTTCCCCAGAGGCCAGGGGGATGGGATGAGGGTGGAAGGCACTGATTTCTGAATGGCCTCTGGAGCCAGCTCTGGCTGTTTCTGGTCATTTGTATATTCCATTCTCTCACCAGATAATTTACTGAGTACCTGCTTTGTGCCATGTATGGTTCTGGACACCGGGGAGCAGCACCTAGTCTAGAGGAGGCCGCCGAGAGGTGATGTTTGCCTTACTGGTGCTCCGAGGAAGGGAACAGAGATCTAAGCTGGCCATGGTGGGGTGGGGGTGGGGGTGCGTTGGGGAAGTCTCCTGAGGTGAGGCATTCAGGAATGGGCCAGGCAGGGTAGAGTGTGGGTAAAGGCCCTGAGGCGGGAGGTACCTTGATGTGGTGGTGATACTGAGGCCACTGTGGTGGAGCTGGGGGAGAGGGAGGGAGTAGAGGGTGGTGGGACCCAGGTTGTTTGGGCAGGTCTGGGGTCCCCTAGGGCCGTGCTTCTCAAACTGGTGTCCAGAGACCTAGGTGGGGGGTGGCCAGTGAGGGTGCTGAGCATGTGTTTTGGGGTGGTGTCTGCGAGTTGTCTGCTTTCTTTCTAGCTGTGTGTTTTCATTTATATGATATTTTTAAAAAAGTTAATATGGGGGCTTCCCTGGTGGCGCAGTGGTTGAGAGTCCGCCTGCCGATGCAGGGGACGTGGGTTCGTGCCCCAGTTCGGGAAGATCCCACATGCCGCGGAGCGGCTGGGCCCATGAGCCGTGGCCGCTGAGCCTGCGCGTCCGGAGCCTGTGTTCCACGATGGGAGAGGCCACGACAGTGAGAGGCCCGCGTACCGCAAAAAAAAAGTTAATATGGGCATGTCATGAATCATCTAGCTGATTTCCTTTTAACCAGCTAGTGACAGTATTAACATAGCTGCCACTTCCATAGCTCTGGCTAACTGAGGCTCAGGCTGGCCCTTGACTTTGGAGTTCACCTTTGTGTAATTGCTTCCCATCTTCCAAAGCCGGCCTCACCCCCAGCTGTGCTGGAAGCACGGTTCATTGCGTTACCACGACGACCCTGGGTTGTCAAAAAAGGCATCTTTTTTTTTTTTTTTTTTTTTTGCGGTACGCGGGCCTCTCACTGCTGTGGCCTCTCCCGTTGCGGAGCACAGGCTCCGGACGCGCAGGCTCAGCGGCCATGGCTCACGGGCCCAGCTGCTCCACGGCATGTGGGATCCCCCCGGACCGGGGCACGAACCCGTGTCCCCTGAATTGGCAGGCAGACTCTCAACCACTGCGCCACCAGGGAAGCCCCCAAAAAGGCATCTTTTGAAATAACATAATAAATGCTTGGTCTGGTTGGTATTAAGATCAAATTTTATAGACCGAGGATGCTGACGTTCAGAGAAGCGTCCCTTGCAGCCTGGAAGTGGAAGTCAGGATTTGAGTCCAGCAGGACTCCAGGTGTGGGTTTGGGCCTCGGAGCCCTGTTCCAGCTCTCTGGGGTAAGCAGGTCAGGGTCATGGCTCCGGAGTGATGGTGTAGCGAGGGAGCATCTCCTCAGCAGGGGTGACCCAGCCCTCGGGCCTGTGAGCATCCATAGTACTTGGCTCACCCTCACCCCCGCCCCTGCCCTCAGGCTCCTGGTGCCTCATTAAGAGAGGTTCTGTAGAGCTACACCTCCAATATGCTAGCCACTAGCCAGGTGTGCCTGTTTAAACGTTAAGTAATTAAAATTAAAGTGAAAATTTAGTTCTTTAGTTGGACTAGCCCCAGTAGCCACATTTCCATCATTACAGAAAATTCTGTTGTCTCGATCAGCCGTGTCCTGCACTCCCCCGCTGTTATGGTCGTGGGCACACAATTTATTCTCTCTGGGTCTCTGTTTCCTCTTCCAAAGAAGGGGGATGGTAATAATATCTACCTCACAGGGTGGCTGTGAGGATTATTAATATGAATCCAGCCCTGGCACGTTGTGAGCGCTCAGGAAGTATTAGCCCTGGTTAGGACCCTGCCTGTTTGCTCCAAGGTGCCCTAGGGATGTGGGACTCACACGTCAGGCCCTGAGTCAGGGCACGGCTGGGGAGGCAGACAGAGGATGGTGGTGCAGAGCCGCTCCTGTGAGGAAGGAACCCCTCAGCCAGATGGGAGGGGCTGTGTGTGTGTGTGTGTGTGTGTCGGGGCAGCCCTGTTCTTCTGCAGGGCATCGAGGATGGTAAGGGAGGGCTGGCTGGGGTGTGGGAGGGGCTCGGTTTCTTGGGAGTGAGGGTAGAGGGAGGTGGAAGAGGCTCAGGCTGGGACACCGTGATCCAGTCGCCTCAGCTGTGCCCTAGCTGTCCAGCCTTCCTGTCCTCAGTTTCCCCCATCTGTGAAGTATGGGTCCTTGTGGTCCCCAAGTGAGCCAGGTGGTGGGAGTGTCAGGCCAGTGCATAGGGCTTCTTCTGGGCACAATTCCTGGAGAAGGCTGGGGTACAGCTCCTGCCTCACTGGGGCCACGGGATTCCATACACTGCACCCTCTTCAAGCTGGCACTTGCCATCTCTCTCCAAGAAATAGCCACAGCCCTTTGTTGTTTTTTTGTTTTTTGTTTTTGTTTTTTGTTTTGGCTGCACCGCGAGGCTTGCAGGATCTTAGTTCCCCGACCAGAGACCCAGGCCCTGGCAGTGAGAGTGCCGAGTTCTAACCACTGGACCTCCAGGGAATCCTAGCCACAGCCCTTATAGTGGCCTCCCAGGCCCTGCCCAGCCAGGTGCCCGGCTTCCTCTGTAGCCACCCGTGCCTTGCTCCCCTCCGCCACCTCCTGTGTCTCACGCAGGCCACACCTTGGCGCTGTTCTTCCTTGGCCTGGACCATTCTCCCCCAGGTCTCCATGTGGCTGCCTCATCTCTTTCAGGTTTGTGCTCAGATTTCACTGTCTCAGTGAGCCCTGCTCTGACCACCGTTTATAAAATCGGAAACCCTTGCCCGCTTCCCACACACCTAGTTCTCTATATGCTTCTTTTCTCCATAACATTTGTCATTCTGGTGTACTGTATAACTTATCTGTTTATTTAAATTATTTGTTTTAATGACTGTCCAACTGCCACCCCCCCCGCCCATAAATTCTTCCAGGACGGGGAGTTCTGTTTTGGTCACTGCTGACTCTCTGGTGACCAGAGCAGTGCTGACACAGCAAGGGTGCCATATTTGTGGAATGAGTGAATGCAGGTTTTTTTGTTTCCCCTCCACTTGGCAGAACTCTGAGCTCAGAAGCTGTGGTTCTGTTTGCCACCCCCACCCTGAATTGATGAAAGCTCTGGGCCTGGCCCTGGCTGGGTGGGGCTGGGGACACAGTGCTGACCAGGACAGGCCCTGTCTCTGCCTCGTAGAGCTCTGAGTCTGGTGTGGGAGGCGCCATTACCCGGATAATTAATTATATGAGTGACTGAGCATGGTAGAGGTGGTAAGTGCTGTGAGGGGACAGGAAAGCCGAGCTCTGAAGGTCCGTGACTCGTGAGGCAGGGGGCAGTCACGGCAGGCTTCCCTGAGGAAACAAGGATTTGGCGGGTGAAGATGGGTGGGGGGCTAGCATGTGCAAAGGCCCTGGGGTGAGGGGAAGAGAGAGAGAGCAAGGAGTAAAGGGTACAGTGGAGGGGCAGGGAGAGCATGCTGACCAATAAGGCTGGAGAACAGGCAGGGGCCACCTCAAGTGGGCCTTTGTGGCCTCCATAAGGGCCTGTGACGTGATCCTAGAGCAGAGCTGATTTTGGAGGGTCCCTCTAACTGCGACATGGTGCTCTCGAGTGTTACGGGTCTGTGGCCAGGCAGACTCAAACATTTGACATGATTTCTGTGGGTGCTGGAAGGCAGGCAGAGCAGGGCAGTGTGGGGCTGGTGGCAGGGAGGAGAAAGAAGTCTGCTCTGGTGCTTATTCTTGTCCCAGTATTGTTTGCAGCCCACCCACGTCTTCAGCCTGCCTCCAGTCTTACCTGCCCCAAGTAGACAGATGGGGCAGTTGTGGGGAGCATGTAGTGCTCAGAAGAAAAAGTGTCTTCAATACTGCCTTCTTACCAAAGAGGCAGTGTAGGTAAAAATTGACATTACAGAAGCGTGTCATGTAGGAAGTGATGGTCCCCATGTCTCCACCTGCTGGGAAAATGCTAACACCTGATAGGTGTTGAGCAGTCATCGTATTGGGCTCCGTTTGAAGGCCTTTATGTGGATAAATTCATTTAATCCTCACGGCAGCCTGGACCTTTGTTCAATTGTTATCTCTAACCTGCGGATGAGGAAACCTCGGTGGAGAAAGGGGAAGTGATTTGCCCAAGCTCACACAGCAAGTGGTGGAGCTGAGGTTGAAATGCATTTGGTTCCCAAGGCCACCTTCACTCCTGCTCCCATTATTCTGCCTCTGTTGCCTCTTTGGCACAGTTCCTTCTCTGCACATGACATTTACCATATACCTCGTGCCCTCCCGTGGAAGACGCTGTTCCCCGTAAGATCCACTGTTGATCACATAACCACTTTTCTGAAAAGGATGCTGCAGATGAAGTTTATACGTGGTTTGTGAGATGCATGTCAATCTCAGTATTGTCTGCCTGTGAAAAAATAAGCATATCAGAATTGAGGCGATGTGGTGCGTACACGTTTGTGCTTCAGAAAGCAATCAGGTCGATGTTTTCTTGTGCCGTGAGCACGCTGAACTCTGACAGGCAGTGTCAGCTTGTCATGTTGAGGTTGGTTCTTGCACATGGCACGCCTGCGTCATGTTCTGTCTGGTGGGTGGACCTTCACCGAGGGTTGAGTGCTTTGCTGGGCTCTTCCCACACATGAGCCTGCGATGGAGGCACTGCTGTCATCCCCATTGCGTTGCGGAGAGGACTGAGACTTGGGGAGGCTATAAGGTTGACAGGCAGGGACGTGAATCCAGGTGTGCCTTAACTCCACAGTCCACTTGGGCCCGTGTGGTCCCAGCCCAGCTCCGTACTTCCTGATCAGGTGATGAGGCAAGTCATTTCACCCCTGTGACTTAGTTTCTTCATAAAAACGGAGATGATAATAAGAGTGCCTTGGGAATTCCCTGGCAGTCCAGAGGTTAGGACTCTGTGCTTTCACTGCCTGGGGCCTTGGTTCAATCCCTGGTTGGGGAACCAAGATCCTGCAATCCGTGTGGCGCAGCCAAAAAAAAAAAGAAAAAGAAAAAGTTTAAATATAATTATAGAAGGAGGTTAAAAAAAAAAACCCTCAGCTAAAGAGTGCCTGCCGCATAGGGTTTCTGCAAGAGTTGAATTCTCATGTACAAAGCACTTAGGTGTGCCTGGCACGTGCCAGGTGCTGCGTAGGCATTGACTCTTTCGTACTGGCATCATATTAACGGTTGTGACGATACCAGACCCTTGTTGTGGGCATTTAGGCTGCTTCCTGGGTTTCACTACTCCAGCAACAGTATTCTTAGAACAGCGGTTCTCACCAAGGGGATGGCTTTGTCCCCAAGGAACATTTGGTCATAACAGAAGACATTTTTGATGGTCAGAACTCCGAGGGAGCTTGAGCTGTTGGCTTTAGCAAGTAGAGACCAGGAATGCTGCTAAAACCTCTTACAGTTTGCAGAACAGCCCCATGACCAAAATTACCTAAATGTCACTAGTACCGAGGTTGAGCAATCTTGCCTGAGAACCTGTGTGCACCTGCATAAGCCTTTTCTGCAAGAGAAATTGCTCCAAGGACATGTGCATTTTCCACTTTATCAGTTTTGCTAAAGTGCCCGCACAAAACGTGGGTCCAGTTCACAGAACTGCGGGTGGTGAATGAGGGAGTTTCGCTTGCCCTGTGCGCCTTTCCTTCCACATTCCCACGGGCAGACGCTGCCTGTTGAACCACAGGTTCCTATTGTCTTTGAATTTCTCTCCTGAGCAAGTCCTCCTGGGACTTCTAGGTGCGGTACAGATTACAGAGCAGGTGACAGAGGCTCCTTGGGGGGTCAGGGTGTCAGGACGGAGCCCCACCCCATTGTCTGCAGCCCCAGGAGATGCAGAGCCTCTGCCTCCCCCTCCTACCTCCTTATCCCATCTGTGCTGTCTGGCCTGGAAAGCAGGTCAGGGAGAGGGGGCGAGAGAAAAAGGACTTGACAAGGGGCAAGGAAAGGAATTTAACTTACTTTGAACGTGTTCTGGGCACAGAGCTTCACTCTTACCGACGTTCATTCCACAGATAGTTATTCAGTGCCCACTGTGGCCCTAGCACTGCGCGAGGTTCTGAGGATCTGAGCGTGAGGATCGGGTTCTGCAGTGCCCGAGCAGGCCGGAGCCCCCTCCCTCACCATGCTGGCATCACAGTGGAGAGAGGTCGACAGCAAGCTTGTAAACAAATAAATCTGTACAGTCGAGCCGGTGACGATGAGCGCTTTACTTTCGTAAAGGATAACGGGAGGTCCTCTTGACCACGGAGGGTATGGAGGCTTCGCAAAGAAAGAGACATGTGAGCTGAGGCTGAAGAAAGTGGGGCAGGGCCCCACGGATACGTGGAGAAGACACTTCTGACTGAGGGGGCAGCATGTGCAAGGGCCCCAAGGTAGGGGGGTCCAGGTGTGTTGGAGGCACCGGTGCCATGGAGGGTTCGGAGAGGCGAAGTGGGGGATGATGCAGAATAGGGTCCTGGGCTCCTGAAAGGACTTTGGCTTCTTTTACTCTGGGTGAGATGGGGACTTGGGAGGGTTTGAGCAGAGGAGGGGGTTTCCTCTGACTCAGGTGGTCACAGATTGTAGGAGGGGCGAGGACGGGAGCACCGGAGCTCGCTTATCTAGGCCACACAGTCCCTCTAGTAGCAGGAACCACAGTGACCTTAATTTTACAGATGAGAAGAGAGGTTTGGAAGGACCCTTTCCAGGACCCAGTCCCTTCCCAAGGCTGCCAGCTAGGACGCGGCAGTCATCTGAGGGCCTGTCTCCCCATGGCCCTGTGTCATCCTGTAAATCTCCTCTAATGGACGTGACTCCAGCAAGGTGAGATGAAGCTTCTGAGGGAGCTACAGTTTGGAAACCATTGAGAAATAAGACCTCCGAGGCAGACAGAAATAAAAAGTCCTAAAATTAGGGACTTCCCTGTCGGTCTAGTGGTGAAGACTCTGTGATTCCAATGCAGGGGGGACAGGTTTGATCCGTGGTCGGGGAACTAAGATCCCGCATGCTGCGCAGCACAGCCAAAATAAAAGTCCTAAAATTAAAAAAAAAAATTACTAGAGTGTTTAAGACATACACTAGAATGAGTCAGTGATATCCATGTACTTAGCAGATATTTAAAACATCAAACCTTGCCCTGCCCCTTAGGGACCCATCTCCAGTTACCTCTCCTTTCCCTGCTCGGAGCTGACCACTGTGGGTGGTGATTTTCATTCCCTTTCAGCTTTCTTCTGTGTTAAACATACGCACCAACACTCCAGCCCTTCCCCTCCGGGGTGCACGCCCCTCCTCCGGCCGGATCATTGTACAGATGGGAGCACTAAGGCCAATGAGGGTGTCGCTTGCAGCCACACAGCCAAGAAGCAGCAAAGCCTGGGGCTGAAATCCACAGCCTGCGGACCCCAGATTCCTCTTATTCATTGGTGACTGGCCTTGAGGTGAAAATCTAGGCAAACCAGCCTGGGGGTTGGTGGGGGAGCCCCAGAAGCCAGGAGGCCCGATTTTAGCTCCCCTATATCTTCTGGGCTCCCAAACCCAGGTTCTTTTTTATCGTGACTTCATCATAAAATACAGAAAAATATGTTCAACGTATTTTATACAGTACAGTATAACAAATAACTGTAAAGCTGTGATTCTCTGTAACCACAAAAGAGCATTGTCAGCTCCCAGAAACCTCCCTCCTCTGTTACTCCCAAATGTAGTAACAACTTTCCTGACATTTGGATATTTGCTTCCTTGATCTTCTGCACGGTTTTACAAGTGAGAAACAAATGGTGTCTCGTTGCCTGTTCTGAACTTGCTGTCCGTGGACTCATACTTGGTGTGTCATTTGGCATCTGGCTTCCTCCGTCCTGTGTAAAGTTCTTACGCTTCATCCCTGTCGCAGGTCTCAGTAGTTCGGTCCCTGTGTGGGGTTGCGCTCTAGGAATTTACCTTAGTTTGTTTATCCGTTCTCCTGTGCGTGGATACCTGGTCTGTTTCTAGTTTTGAGGTTACTGTGAATGTTGCTGCTGTGAACATTCTAGTACGCGTCATTTGGTAAACAAAGGCACTCATTTCTGTTAGAGGGCTGTGGAATTGCTGGGTCATGGGGTAGTTTTTAATTGAGTTTCAATCGTTGTTGCTAAACAATTTTCCATAGTAGTTGAACCATTTTATACTCCCAGCGATACCGATTCGTTTACATTTTTGACAATGCTTGGAGTTGTCAGTTTTTAAAATTTTAGCCATCCTGGTGGGTGGTTTCAATTTGCATTTCCCCGTAACTAATGAAATTGTGTGCGTTCCTTCATTGTGTGAGTGTCCTCTCCTTTGAGGCGGCCTTGCTCTTTTCACCTTGCCTCCCAGGTGGCTCACCTCTAACTGACAGCTGTAGCTCCTGCTCGGACCCTCAGCGATTGAAGCCCAGACACCCTACGGAGCAGTGGGTGGGGTGGGGCCATGCAGGCACTCCCCTGCTGTGCTGACGCCTGGCTTCCTGAGGCAGGTCTGGGTGTCCTCCATCCGGAGCTCCCCAGGGACCAGGCCGTCTTCTTGGCTGCGGTGATGGTGTTTCGTCACTGCAGGACTGCGTCACAGATACCTCAGCGGAGGTGCCACCCTCGGGGGAGGATGGGCAGGATCCAGGCAGGATGCAGGGGATCTTTCAGTTCCTCCCCCGCCCTCGCCCGAGCTGCTGCTTGCTGGCTTTTTAGTCACTGAAGTGAGAATGTAAAAAGTGGCTCTGGTGTGCCGAGCAGCAGCCAGGGCCTCCACCACTCCTCAGCTGGGAGACCCAAGGTGAACACTTGCCCTCTCTCAGCCTCTGCCCCGCCCTGGGCATGATCATAGCCCTCTGATGGGCTGGTTGGGAGTGACCAGGAGAGGCTCTGGAGGAGCGCCCTCACGCTCAAGGCCACCCAGCTGGCATTGGCTCCTGGACTCTGCAACCCTGACCACTCTCGGCCACACCCGGCTGCCTTCATCTCTCTCTGATCTTGGCAGCCATGTGTTTGGGTGTTCACTGGGGGCCAGGCAGTGGGCCGAGCCTCTGCACCCAGTGGGTGCTTTCATGCTGCTGACAGCCCTGGTGCTGCTGAATCATGGAGGCTCCGAGAGGTGAAGTTGCTGGGCTGGGGAGGGTGGGGAGGGGAGAGCTAAGATTGGACACGAGGCCCCTGTCCTTTACTTCCACATCCACCCTTCCTTTGGACTCTGGGTTTTCCATCCCAGCCCTATTCTGAACTGAGCTCGTACCAGGGGAAGGTGCAGTGTTGGCCCCCGTGTTGGAGAGGAATTCCCTAATTCCCTAACTCCCCACCACGCCTGCCTCCAGGCCCTAAGTGTGCTCCCTGCGCCGGCTCCTTACCCCGTGCCAGCCACATTCCCCAAGCTCCTTCCCAGGCTTCCTCAGGGGCTGTGCACTTGCTCTTCCCCTGCCTGTAATTTGCTCCCTACACACATTGGCTCTCCTGTCCCGCATACAGCGTGGCTAACACAGCACCCATTCCCTGCCCTCCTTTCCCCTGTTCATTTTTCTTTGCTGCCACCTGACGTTGTGACCTGTGTACTGTCTGCCTCCCCCACTGGAATGTGAGCTTCCTGAAGGCAGGGGTTGTGTCTTAGTGACTCTCTGTCTCTGGAACCCAGGACAGAGTCTGGAGCTTAGGACATGCTCAGAAAAAGATCGGTGGTGTGAATAGATTCTGGAATTGTTTCTGAGGCTGTGTCTGGTCCTGGGCTGGGGATCTTTTGCGGAGACTTGGGTTCGTTCATTGTGCATTCCACAGAGAGCCAGACGCTGGGCTGGTGCGCTGAATTAAGTGTTTAGAGGTGTGGGGAGAGTTGACCAGGAGGTGCATGGAGAGGACCCAGTCCAGCCTCTGAGGTCAGGAGGAGGCAGTGGTTCAGCTGAGACCTTAAGGAAGAGGGGGAACTCACAGAAGGTGTTGGGGACGGAGGCCAGAGGGAAGGGCCTGAGCGCCAGAGCCTGGCAGAGAGTGAGGGCGGGGGGGAGGGGCTGGGGAGGTGGGTAGTGGCTGGTGTGGTAATCATTGTCACGGTCCTTAGCCTTTCTTGAGGGCTTTCTAGGTGCCTTTCTGCTTGTGCTGGGCCTTCTTGTGGTGGAAAGGACCTTGTTCTGTGTTCTGAGCACACCGGGGAGCCATGGAAGGGTTTTGAATAGAGAGGGACAGGGTCAGATTTAGGATGGAGTACAGGGGTTGAGAGCACAGGCTGGGAACCCAGGGAGAAAGCCAGGGTGACAGGGGAGGTGGGGTGGGGAGGTGGGGAGGGGAGGTGGGGCGGGAGAGGATCAGGAAGCCCGGGGATGGGCAGGGAGCCGCAGAGGCCAGGGCCTGAGGGGCCTGGAATCCCAAGCTGAGGAGCCTGGCTCTTTCCCGAGGCCCGTGGGAAGCCACGGGTCAGGTTTGAGGGTCCCTCCAGGTGCTGAGGGAGACAGATGGGAGGATGGGAGGCCAGGGAAGAGGCAGGGTAAGTCCTCGTGGGAGAGGACAGCGCTGGACCTGAGCCATGTTGTAGGGAGGCTGGGGTGGAAACCCCGGTCCCGTTAAGACTGAAGCACAGATTGGTGGATGTTTGGGAGCGAAGAGCTGGCGGCCCTGGGTGTGTTCAGTCTGTGGGTGTGAGCCCCGGAGGTGCCAGCCGTACCTGCTGGGGGAGGGAGCCCCTGCTGGACCCTGTCTTTGCAGCTCAGAGTCCAGAACGTGATTTCTCCCCCGCTGTTTACTTCCCTGTCACTGTCCATCTTGTCTTCCTCCGGCTTCCTCCCACTTACCTCCCTTCCCTCTGCCTGGGGCCCGGGCACCCTGCCACCGTCACATGCCAGGCAGTAGTGTGTCCAACCCACCAGCTCCCCTGGGGCACGAGAGAAAGCTGATGCCCACGGTGTCCCCAGAGCCAGCTGCCACTTCTCTGGGGGCCACCGTAGCTCCTGACCTGCTGTCCGCAAATAACCCCGGGCCAGGAAAGGCGAAAGGCGCCTTGAGCTCCATGGCCTCTGTCCAGGCCTGTGGCTCCAGGTAGGGGCCCAGCTGGTGGCTGCCTTCCCCCCTTTCTCCCCTCTGCCCTGGGAACCTGAGACGAAGCAGTGGCCTCGGCGTCCGTCAGTCTGTTGGCTGCTGGTCCCTGAGGACGGAAGCAGAGGTCTCTGGGAGGGGACCAGGGCGTCGGTCAAGCCCCCAGGACTGGCTCCTGGGCCCCAGATAAGTGTACACGCAGTAGGTTCCTTTCTTGTTGAAGATCCGGAGCACTGAGACCTTTCTTTCCTCTGTCATCTGGTGGGGACAAGGAGGGAACTGAGGCTGAGGGAGTGATATGAGGTGGCCTGGTGCTGGGGTGCGGGGGGGTACTCGGTTTGCTAAAGGTGGCAGGTTGGTGGCCTGTGTGTGTGTGTGTCTGTGTGTGTGTGTGTGTGTGTGTGTGTGTGTGTGTGTGTGTGTGTGTCTGGGGCTGGCAGGCAGATACTGGTGGCTTTGAGCACTCCCTCAGGTGCCCAGGGCTGTCTGATTCAGCCCAGGTGACCTCAGCGCTGGGGCATGGGAATGACGCAGGGGGCGGAGCTGCAGCTCCTGCCTGCCTCCCGCCCCGCCCCTCCCCCGCCAGGAGTGACGGTGGGCGGAGGGGCTGCCTCTGCTCAGCACGGGTGTCCTGAGTGTCCGGGCACAGGCCAGGGAGCTCTGCTCCTTCCAGAGTGGGCTCTGAGGGCAAGCTTGTGTCCTTTCTCCCAAAGACTGGGTTCCCTGGGGACATGGCCACCTCTTCCCCCTCAGCCTGGGCCCCAGGGCAGGTCTCGCCCCACCCGCCCCGGCTCCACCCTGTCAGAGCAGCCCGAGGGGCCTCAGACAGGCTGTCCCGAGGGAAGGCGCTGAGGCCCAATCCCCCTCCCACTCTGACAGGCTCCTCTCTTGTCTTGCAGACTGTGCTCTGTCCACCGCACCTCCTGCATGTCCTGCTGCCCTGAGCTGTCCCGAGCTAGGTGACAGCTTGTCACACTGCCACCATGAACGAGGTGTCTGTCATCAAAGAAGGCTGGCTCCACAAGCGCGGTAAGGGGCTGCTTTTGCCCACGGGATTGCGTGTCTCCCCTTTCCGCCCTGGCTCTCCTGGCAGCTGTGCCCTGAGAGGCAGAGGTACAGGGTCTTTACCACCTGAGGAGCCAGCATTCCAAGCCCTGTCTGCCTCCCTCCCTGCCCCTGGCCAGTAGCTCCTTACCAGCCCATTTCATGGGATCTTTGAAAGTAGTCAGGACAGAGGGACTGGGGCTGTGCCTGGGCCTGAGCCCCCAGGCCTAGCTGTACCTCCTGCATGAGCCTCCAGGCCACGCCTCAAGTTCTGCCTCTGCATTAGTGATCCTGTTTGTAGCCCCATTTTTTTTCTCTTTCTTTTTTTTTTTTTTTTGCGGTACGCGGGCCTCTCATTGTTGTGGCCTCTCCCGTTGCGGAGCACAGGCTCCGGACGCGCAGGCTCAGCGGCCATGGCTCTCGGGCCCAGCCGCTCCGCAGCACGTGGGATCTTCCCGGACCGGGGCACGAACCCGTGTGCCCTGCATCGGCAGGCGGACTCTCAACCACTGCGCCACCAGGGGAGCCCTGTAGCCCCATTGTATAGATGAAGAAAACTGAGGCTCAGAGAGGGTCAGTCAGTTAACTGAAGTAACACAGTGAGATGATATACAGCATTTATTCATTCAGCAAATACTCACGGAGTGTGTGGTATGCCGGGCTAGCCACCTCCGGCTCTGGGGACACTGTGGTGCCCTCATGGAGTCTGCGACCCATTGGGGGGTGGGGACAAACAATAAACAGATAAAAAGACATGATGTTAGGTGGTGATAAGTGCCGTTGTGAAAAGTAGGAGCTGTGAAGGAACGGGCTGGAGCAAGATGGGGTTCAGTGGAAGAGGCTCTGAGGAGGGGACAGTGAACAGAGGCCTGGAGGAGGTGAGGGAGCGAGCCACACTGATAGACAGGCCAAGGTGCTGCAGGGAGTGAGACCGCAAGGACAGAGGTGGGACTGTGCCTGGACTGGAGAGTTGACCAGCGTGGCCGGCGCGTAGCGGGCGGGGGCGAGCTGGGGGCGGTGGGCAGAGCGGTGGTGCAGCATCGACGTCACAGGAAGGGCTCTAGCTCTCCAGGCGTTCAGAAGCCCGGGGCGTTGTGAGCCGGCACGTGACCCGGTCTGCTTGCGCTGGTGGGCAGCTGACAAGTGCGGTCATTTACAGGGAAGAGACTAAAAGACTAGACCCTCAGGCCCCAGGCCCCTGCCCCAGAGCCAGCGCACTTAACGCCCGTGTTGCCGTGTGCAGGGCCAGCTCGGAAGAGGAACGTGCTGAGAGTCAGCTCGTCCAGGCGCGGAGGGGGACGCCAGGCCTGGGGGTGGCCACTCTGTGCTCTTTCATTCACTCAGCAGACATCTGTTGAGCAGCTCCCGTGTTCCAGGCACTGTTCTAGGTGCTGGAGACACAGCAGTGAACCAGATGAGCCAAAAGTCCCCATCCTTCTGTTGATGTCTTACGTTGTCGGGGAGAGCCCACGGCGCCTGGGTAGACAGGTGTGTGCAGTGAGTGGTGGGTGCCACGGAGGAAAGCCGAGCAACGTGAGGAGGAGGAGGGGTGTGAGGGGAGCTGTCCCAGATGGGGTGGTCAGCGAGGGCCTCACTGAGAAGGGGGGCTTTGAATAAAGATCTGAAGGGAGGTGAGGGAGTGAGCCCCTCAGTTAACTGGGGCAGGGGCGAAGGGGACAGCCCATGAATCCACAGAGGGGAGTGGGCCAGGCATGTTTAGAGGGGGCGAGGAGGCTGGTGGGGCTGGCCCTGCAGAATCTGGGAGAGGTGCCCACCCATCCTGCCCTGTCCCAGCCCGCAGACATGGAGCAGTGATGCGGGACGGAGGTGGCTCCCCAGGCCAGGCCTCCCCCATCACACTGAGCAGGGGAGAATCCTTTCCTGCTGCCCTTTCCAGGCAGGGTGGTACTCAAGACACCTTGGCCTACCCGCCCCGACTGGGCCCTGAGTTTGGGGCTGCTGATGGAGCTTTCTGAACCTTGGCAGGTATCAACCCTGGCTCTGCCACTTCCTCTCAGTGTGACTGGGTAAGCTAGGTCATCTCTCTGAGCCTTGGTTTCACATCTGTAAAATGGGTCAACAACCTAGGCCTCTGAGATTGTCAGCTTCATGAGGGCAGGGATTTTATCTGGCTTGTTGTTCACTGAGATGTCCCCGGTGCCCTAGAGAAGTGCTCGGCATGCAGTAGGCACTCAGCAACTGTTGAATGAATGTTTGTGTGTGTGGATGGCGCGGGTGTGTTAGGATGTGCCAGGGTCTCAGGCTCCTGAGTTTTCGTGGCCCGTGGCTTGCTAGGCTGGGTTGGCGGAGCCCTGAAGGTGGCCCGAGAACTGGGGCCGGGGCAGGGCTTTGTCTCTGGCATTAATGCTGATGGCATTAAGTGGATCTCAGGCCCTCCTAGGCCTTCAGTGTCTCAGCTTACCTGCATGGACCCAGACAAGCTGCTGAGATGGCCACCTGCCTTGGGTTTGTACCATAGCTACACACATGCGTGTGTGTCACTCCCGGGTCTCTCCAGTGCCTGTCATTCTGAGCAGCAGCTGGCAGAGGTGGGTTAGGCGAAGTGGGCCCTGCAGCTGTTTGGACACCCCCACTGCCCCACCCTACCCCAGCCCTGTTGGTTGAAATAACAGCAGCTCCGGCTTACTGCGTGCCCACTCTGCTGGGCCTGGGGCTCTGCTCTAGGCAGACCCAGTTTTGTTGCATTTCCATTACTGCCCCGTCAGGTGGGCACCGTCTCGCAGACCAGGAGGCTGAAGCTCGGCAGGAAGACTGACTTGCCCGAGGTCTCAGCAAGGAGGTGGTGGTGCTGAGGTTCAGGCTCCAACTCCTGAGACAGCTTCTGGCTCATATGCCGCCTCTTGCTCAGCAAGGTCCACTCAAGGAATGGGTCCCTTATGCCATGTGCGGGTGTCCTTTCTGACACAGCCTCAGCATACTCTCTGCCAGGCCCCACCAGGCCAGGCCCCATCTGTCAATTTAGAGGCAGACAGCGTAGTGGTCAAGAACATGGACTCTGGACAGAGCAAACCTGGGTTCCAATCCCAGCTCTCCCGGTCAACAACTGTGAGTCTCAGGCAAGTAATGAAACCTCTTTGTGCCTCAGTTTCCTCATTTGTAAAATGGGATTGTTGTGAGGATATTTTTCCTTCTAGGTTCTTTTTTTTCTTAGCTTGTTATCGATATATAAAGCACCACAGGTAAGTGCCTGGATTATACCCAAACCTGTGTCCAGGTCAAGAAATAGAGTCAGTCATTCCCCAGAAGCCCCTGTGCCTCTCCCAAGCAGTAACCACTCTCCCAACCTCCAGTAGAGTAGATGAATTTTTCTAGTTTTGTTTTTCTTTCTAAAATTGAGGTAAAATTTACATAACACTGAATTAACTGTTTTAAAGTGCACAATTCAGTGGCCTTTAGTACATTCACAGTGTTGTGTAACCACTACCTCTGTCTAGTTCCCAAACATTTTCATCTGCCTGAAAGAAAGCCCTGTACTTGTTAAGTAGTCAGTTCTCATTCCCCCTCCTCCCAGCCCCTGGCAGCCACCAATTTGTTTTCCGTTTTTATGGATTTACTTATTTTGGACATTTCATATAAATGAATCATACAGTATGTGGCCACAGAAGTCTGGTTTCTTTCACTTAGCATAACTTTAAAAAAAAATAAATTTATTTATTTTCTTATTTTTGGCTGTATTGGGTCTTCGCTACTGCGCACGGGCTTTCTCAAGTTGCGATGAGCGGGGGCTACTCTTCGTTGCGGTGTGCGAGCTTCTCATAGCGGTGGCCTCTCTTGTTGTGGAACACGGGCTCTAGGCGCGCGGGCTTCAGTAGTTGCGGCACACAAGCTCAGTAGTTGTGGCTCGGGGACTCTAGAGCGCAGGCTCGGTCGTTGTGGCGCACGGGCTTAGTTGCTCCACGGCATGTGGGATCTTCCTGGATCAGGGCTCGAACCTGTGTTCCCTGCATTGGCAGGCAGATTCTCAACCACTGCACCACCAGGGAAGCCCCTAGCATAATGTTTTTGAGGTTCTTCCATGCTGTAGCACGTATCAGTACTTCATTCCTTTTTTTTTTTCTTTTTAAATTTATTTATTTACTTTTGGCTGCGTTGGGTCTTTGTTGCTGCTCGCGGGCTTTCTCTACTTGCGGCGAGCGGGGGCTACTCTTCGTTGCAGTGCGCAGGCTTCTCATTGCGGTGGCTTCTCTTGTTGTGCAGCACGGGCTCTAGGTGCGCAGGCTCAGTAGTCATGGCACACGGGCTTAGTTGCTCCAGGGCTTGAACCCGTGTCCACTGCACTGGCAGGTGGATTCTTATCCACTGAGCCACCAGGGAAGTCCCTGCATTCCTTTTTTTTTTCTTTTGTGGTACGCGGGCCTCTCACTCTTGTGGCCTCTCCCGTTGCGGAGCACAGTCTCCGGATGTGCAGGCTCAGCGGCCATGGCCCACGGGCCCAGCCGCTCCGCGGCATGTGGGATCTTCCCAGACCGAGGCACGAACCCGTGTCCCCTGCATCGGCAGGCGGATTCTCAACCACTGCGCCACCAGGGAAGCCCCCTTCATTCCTTTTTATAGCCAAATAATATTCCATTGTATGAACATACCACATTTTGTTTATCCGTAGGTCTGTTGATGGACATCTGAGGTATTTCTGCCTTTTGGCTGTTGTGAATAGTGCTCCTATGAGCATTTGTATACAAGGATTTGAGTACTTGTTTTCAAGTTTGGGGGGGTATACACCTAGGAGTGGAATTGCTGGGACGTATATATCTATTAGATTATGTTATTTGTAATCTATTATATATAGTTAGATAATGTAGGTAAGAAATGTATAAAATCTGGGTCATACATTCTGTATGTGTCATCTACAGTGTGTTCTGTATTTAACTTTTTGAGGAAGCACCAAGCTTCCACAGGGTTGCACCATTTTACATTCCCACCAGCAGCACACAGGGTTTCCATTTTTCCACATCCTCACCCATACCTGTTCTTTTTCTTTTAGTTTTTTTGTTTTTGTTTTTTTTTAATAAAAGCCATCCTGGTGGGTATTAAGTGGTATCTCGTTTTGATTTGCATTTCCCTAATGACTGATGATGTTGAGCATCTTTTTATATGCTTGTTGGCCATTTGTATATCTTTGGTGAGATGTCTAAGTCCTTCACCCTTTTTTTTCTTTTAAGATTTGGGTAAATTATTTTTATTTTTATGCCTATTCATATCTTGTATTGATTATGTTATATATGTATTTTAAGATTTTAACTCTTCAAAAGTGTCAATACTGATTTTTGGCATATAGTTCATAGTTTTATACAATCAAGTCTATCAAGTTTTCTTGCTCTTTAATATATATATTTTTTACATCTTTATTGGAGTATAATTGCTTTACAATGGTGTGTAGTTTCTGCTTTATAACAAAGTGAATCAGTTATACATATACATCTGTCCCCATATCTCTTCCCTCTTGAGTCTCCCTCCCTCCCACCCTCCCTATCCCACCCCTCTAGGTGGTCACAAAGCACTGAGCTGATCTCCCTGTGCTATGCAGCTGCTTCCTACTAGCTATCTGTTTTACATTTCGTAGTGTATATATGTCAGTGCTACTCTCTCACTTCATCCCAGCTTACCCTCCCCACCCCCGTTCACCCATTTTTTAATCAGACTGTGTTTTTGTTGCTTAGTTGTAAGAGTTCTTTATATATTCTGGATACTAGACTCTTATCAGGTATATGATTTGCAAATATTTTCACCCATTCTGTTTGGTTGTCTTTTTATTTTCTTGATAACATCCTTTGCACAAAAGTTTTTTATTTCACTGAGTCCACTGATCTATTTTTTTCCTTTGTTGTCATATCTAAGAATCTGTTGCCAAGTCCAGTGTCGTGAAGATTTACCCCAGTGTATTTTTCTAAGAGTTTTATAGTTTTAGCTCTTATATTTAGGTAGATCCACTTTGAGTTAATTTTTTTATATAGTATATGGTGTAGGGTTCCAACTCTGTTCTTTTGCATGTGGGTATCCAGTTGTCCCAGCTTCATTTGTTGAAGAAACTGGTCTTCCTCCCTGGAATGGTCTTGGTATTGTTGTTGAAAATCAGTTGCCCATAAATATGTAGGCTTATTTTTTAATTTTTTAAATTTTTTTGTGGTACGTGGGCCTCTCACTGTTGTGGCCTCTCCTGTTGCAGAGCACAGGCTCCGGACGCGCAGGCTCAGCGGCCATGGCTCACGGGCCCAGCCGCTCCGCGGCATGTGGGATCCTCCCGGACCGGGGCACGAACCCGTGTCCCCTGCATCGGCAGGCGGACTCTCAACCAGGGAAGCCTGCTATTGGAATTTTGACAGGGAATATGTTGAATCTGTAGATGGCTTTGGATAGTATTGTAATCTTAACATCAGGTCTTCTAATCCACGAACACAGGATCTTTGCATTTATTTAGGTCTTTAATTTCTTTCAGCAGTGTTTGTAGTTTTTAGTGTATAAATCTTTGCCTCCTTGTGCTGTTGTAAATGGAATTGTTTTCTTAATTTCCTTTTTGGATTATTCATTGCTGGTGTATAGAAACAGTTTGTTTTTGTGTGTTGCTCCTGCTGAATTTGTTAGCTCTAGTAATTGTTTTGTGGATTATTTGTGATTTTCTGTATATAGGATCATGTTATCTGCAAATGAGATACTTTTACTTATTGCTTTTCAAGTTGGATACTTTTTATCTTTTTCTTTTTCTCTGGCTAGAACTTCCATTGCAGTGTTTCATAGCAGTGGTGAAAGTGGACATCTTTGTCTTGTTCCTGATCTTAGGGGAAAGTTTTCATCCTTTCATCATTGAGTATGTTTGTTGTTAACTTGTGGGTTTTTCATAGATGTCCTTTATCCTGTGGAAGAAATTCCCTTCTCTTCCTAGCTTACTGAGTATTTTTATCATGAAAGAGCGTTGGATTTTGTCAAATGCCTTTTCTGTGTCAGTCTGGATGACCTTGTGTTTTTTACCCTTCATGATATATACTGCATTGATTGATTTTCATGTATTTGAACCACCCTGGCAGTCCTGGGATAAAACCCACTTGGTCATGGTATATAGTCCTTTTACTGTGCTGTTGAATTTGGGGTTTTGCTAGTTTCTGAATCTTACGTACATGTAATCATTTAGTATCTACATTTGAAAGAATTCAACACGTTAAAACCTATAAGATACTTAGGACAGCGCTTGGCGGGCACGAAGTACCGCTATATAGTGCTGTCTGACCATCATCAATTCATGGATATCCTCATGAGAGGAAACAAAGACATAGAGAAGTGAGGGGACTTACTGGAGCCCACCCTGCCCACCTGCCTCTCCATGTGCTATGTGAGTGAAGGGCCTGGCACACTCTTTGCTTGCCCAGTGGACTGATGGTAAAGGGCATTTATTGATTTATTGGTGTGCTGGGCCCTAGCTAGGCTGGGTGCTTTATGTTTGCTTTATATTTGAAATCTCATTTTTTTTTTTAGCAACTTGAGATATAATTCACATACCATACAATTCAGCCATTTAAAGTGTACGGTTCAGTGGTTTTTAGGGTATTTAGAGTGGTGCATCCATCACCACAGTCGATTTCAGAACATTCTCACTACCCTAAAAAGGACTCCCCCTTGGCCATCACCCCCCAGTCTCCCCCCAGACTCGCCCCCTCCTCAGCCGTTGGCAACCACTAATCAACTCTTCATCTCTGTAAGTTCCCTATTCTGGACATTTTATGTAAATGAAATCATACAATTTGTGATCCTTCATGACAGGCTTCTTTCACTTAGCATAAGATATGATTCATCAACCTTGTAGCGTGTATTAATACTTCATTTCCTTTTTTTTTTCTTTTGGCCACATTGCACGACATGTGGGATCTTAGTTCCCCAATCGGAGATCGAACCCCTGCTCCCTGCACTGGAAGCACAGCGTCCTAACCACTGGACCACCCGGGAATTCCCAATATTTCATTTCCTTTTATGACTAATATTAATATTCCATCATACGGATATGTCATGTTTTGTTTATCCATTCATTAGTTGATGAACTTTTGAGTTTCCACTCTTTGTTTTTTTAAGATTTATTATTTATTTACTTAATTTATTTATTTTTTTTTGGCTGCGTCAGGTCTTAGCTGCAACTGCAGCACACAGGATCTTCGTTGAAGCATGTGGGATCTTTCGTTGAGGCATGTGGGATCTTTTGTTGCAGCACACGGGCTCTTGCGATGAGGTGCTGGGCTTCCCTCTAGTTGTGGTGTGCGGGTTTTCTCTTCTCTAGTTGTGGTGCATGGGTTCCAGGGCACGTGGGCTCTGTAGTTTGCGACACACAGGCTCTCTAGTTGAGACGCTCGAGCTCAGTAGTTGTGGCATGTGGGCTTAGTTGCCCCGTGGCATGTGGCATCTTAGTTCCCCAACCAGGGATCGAACCCGCGTCCCCTGCATTATAAGGTGGATTCTTTACCACTGGACCACTGGGGAAGTCCCTCCACCCTTTACTATAACGAATAATGTTGCTGTGGACATTTATGTTTTTTGTGTGGATATATGTTTCACCATCTTATTTTAGTCCTTAGCAGCCCTCTGAGGAGTGGGTCCTTACAGTGTGCACCTGTGTGTATGTGTGTACAGGGTGCCTGGATATTCATGGTTAGAAAAAATGGAAGGGGTCAAGGAGCATTTGGAGGGCACAGCAACAGTTCTACCCCGCCTGGCACAGTGTTTTGACATTTGATCCACCTGCACAGCTGTACTGGTGAATACCCGCCCATGGGATTTGGCCTTACAGGGCCACAGGGCATGTGTGTTTGGAAGCCTGGGCCTCCCCTGGGACTGGGCCACGCGCTGGCAAGGATGGCTCACTGCTGGACACACGCTGAGGCAGCTGGTGCCCTGAGGCACTGCGGCAGGCGCCTTCCTGCCAGGCATGACCTCTGGATCACTGGGCCCAGCCCAGTGCCCAGCCTGCATTAGCAGGGGCCGCCTCAAGGGTTTCTCCAGGAGGAGCACCCTCCTGCCCACCCCCTTGTCCATCCTCCTCGCAATGTGGTGCCCCTTGCGAGGCACTGCCACACGGGGCTGGCTGCCCTGACCTCTCTCCCTCCCACCTTGCCTTCGTACAGGTGAATACATCAAGACCTGGCGGCCCCGGTACTTCCTGCTAAAGAGTGACGGCTCCTTCATTGGATATAAGGAGCGGCCCGAGGCCCCTGACCAGACCCTGCCCCCCTTAAACAACTTCTCTGTCGCAGGTGCGTCTCAGGGGCTCAGAGAATGGCTGGCAGGTGTTGGGGACACGTGGGCTTTGATCGTTCTTGGGCTGTGGGCCTGTCTGGGGCCTGTTTGCCCTCAGATCTATTTCGCACCCTTTCCCTGCTCCACGTCTGTGTTACTGGGCCCGGGGGCTGTACTGGTCAGCAGTGGAGAGCGGGAAGAAGAGAGAAGCTGGGGCATTTTCTGGCCTTCTGTCCCCTCTGTGGTACCCAAAGTGGTGCCTTCTTGCCAGACACTGACCAGTGAAAGCTTGGCCGGTACAGAGCCCTTGCCTGGGCCTCACAGAACCTGCTCTCAGCCCGCTGCCACCTTCCTTCCCCACTGACCTGATGGGTCACCACATCCTTGTCCCACCTCCTTAGAACGTTTCAAAGACACGCCCACCGCCACCTCGTAGCGCAGACCACTGCCCCCTCCCCACTAGCTCCCTGCTCTAGCCCCTTCCCCAGCCTCGCCTCTTGCTTTGCAATCCAGCCCCACGCCCCTCTCTGTCCTGCTTAAAGCCTTGTCCCGGTGGCTTTCCTGTGTGCCGGTGACCCCCATGTGGCTGTTCCCAGCCCTGGCTTCCCTCCTGAACTCTCCCCACCTGTGCCAAGGAGCTTCCTGCATGTTTCTCACTGGGGGTACCCACTGTGGGATACCCAGCATGTCCCAAACTGGCCTTTGAGTCTCCTCTCCCTCCCCAACCTTCTCCTACTCCCCATCTCCTTCTCTGGGAGGGCCCTGTTGCCCCCTCATCCTCAGGCCAGAGGCCAGGGTGTCGTCCCAGATGCCTCTCTGTGGCCCATCTACCTGCCTTTCCCTCCCCTCCCCTGCCTCACTCTGGTGTAGCCCCAGCCTCCTGGGCTCCTGGGCTCCTGGCCTCCTGGACTCCATTCTCTCTCACCCTCTACACGGCAGCCAGAGGGATCTGTCTAAATCTGTTCATGTCCCTTCCCTATTTAAAGCCTTCCATGGCTGCCTGCTGCCCTCAAGACAAAGTCCAGATTCCTTGCCATGCTCCCTGAGCCCCGCAGGCTGGCCTCTGCTCACCTCCCCAGCCTGTCTCTCACTTCTCCCCGCCTCACACGGAATTTGCTCTTCCCCACGTAAGCTGGGCCCTCTCTCACCTCTAGGCTTCTGTATACGACGCACCCTTCTGCCTTCAGGGCTCAATGCAGAGGTGTCCCTTCCTCAGGGAAAGCCTCCTGAGCCCCTGGACTGGGTTGGCTGCCTCTTGGGCTCCCCACCCCGGTCACAGCCCTGACCACTGAGCCATCACTGGAAGGGCTGTCTCCCCTCCACATAAGCACACTGGACCTTGAGCCCTGTGGGGCAAGGCCAGGGCTGTCTCGGTCACTAAAGTGTCATGGGGCTGGCACACAGGAGGTGGCTTGGCCAGTGTGGGGTGCAGACTGGCAGGGCTGTCCCTTTACCCTCCCTGCTCACATCCCTCTTCTGCAGAATGCCAGCTGATGAAGACCGAGAGGCCGCGGCCCAACACCTTCGTCATACGCTGCCTGCAGTGGACCACAGTCATCGAGAGGACCTTCCATGTAGACTCCCCGGATGAGAGGCAAGTCTGGGCCTCTGTGTGGCGGCCCTTTGAGAGGGGCCAGGCTCTGTGTGAGGAGAAAGGGCGCAGATGGACAGATTGCCCTGAGCCCCTCCTTGGGAGTTTCCCATCTCAGACCTTTTGCCAGCTAGGACGTGCAGGGCTTCTCAGCCCGCAGACTCCCGCCCACACCGCCCCGTGTCCTCAGACTGGGGGCTGCATCGGACTTGCGGGGGGATTGTTAACAGTGGGGAGCTCCGGGCCACTTCGGGGCCTCTGATTGTCTGGAGATCTGCAGAGGGTCAGGGAGCTGCATTTTTTTTTTTTTTTTTTTTTTTTTGCATTATGCGGGCCTCTCACAGTCGTGGCCTCTCCCGTTGCGGAGCGCAGGCTCCGGACGCGCAGGCTCAGCGGCCATGGCTCACGGGCCCAGCTGCTCCGTGGCATGTGGGATCTTCCCGGACCGGGGCACGAACCCGTGTCCCCCTGCGTCGGCAGGCGGACTCTCAACCACTGCGCCACCAGGGAAGCCCAGGGAGCTGCATTTTTAATGAGCATCGCCATTGATTTTGAGGCAGGTGGTCTAGAGACTCAGTTTTTTAAAAGATCAATTTAATAATCAGAAGAGATGCAGATTTGCCTAGTTGAGAAACAGCAGAAGGAGGTGTCTAGTGAAAGCTTCACTCTCACTGCAGCCCCGTAACATGCCCCCATGCCCGAGCTGCAAGTCAGCTGCTGTTCTTAAGTATCCTGAACGCGGACGAGCTCACTCAGATAGGACTTCGATGCCGTGCTCCCCTTGTTTTTTCTTTTTACACAAAAGGTGGCATTGTACCCAAACTGTTCTGAACTTGCTTTTTATTTAATGTATGTTGGGGACTCTCTCTGCTTCAGTATATATAGAGTTGCTGCTGCTGCATTTTTTTTTAACAGCTGCACGTCTGTGTCCCCGAGTTTGTTTAGCAGTTCTTTATTCATGGTGACTGGGGTTGCTTCAGCCTTTTGGGCTCATTAGAATAATGAGATAATTATAATTAGATAAGCAATAATTAGATAAGCAGTACCTTGTGCTTATCTTGTTCGACATACTTGTAGTTAAATCTGTAAGATGAATTCTTAGATGTGGGATTGCTGGGTCATGGGAATATGCATTTGTAATTTTGAGAAATGCTTATTTTAGGCCATGTCTAAGAGTGTCCTCACAGCCTTGTGTTTTCAAACGCTTGGATTTTTACCAAACGTTTGGTGAGTTTGAGTGTCCTTTCGTGTGTTCAGGGGCCATGTGAGTTTCCCTTTCTGAACTGTCTGTTCATATCCTTTGTCTGTTTTTCTTTTGGGTACTTGGTCTTTTGCTTATTCATTTCTGAAAGCTCTTTATAAAAGAGCTTAGATCTTTGTAATGAGTGGCAAGTATTTTTCCCTCACTTTGTCCCTTTGGCCTTCACTTTGAGAAATATTCCTTTAGCTTGTCTGTGGGGGGATGATTCAGCTGATCCTCTGGAGAAACCTAAAACAGTGCCGTCCAAGAGGAGTTTCTGCCATGATAGAAACGTTCAATAGCTGTGGTGTCCAAGCGGGTAGCCACTACTCACATGTGCCTGTTGAGCATTTGAAATGTGAAATGTGGCTAATGAGACTGAAAATGGAATTTTGTATTTTATTTAATTATCTTAAATTTTTAAATAGCCCCATATGGCTAGTGGCTACCTTTATGGACAGTGCATTCCTAGAGCATACACAAAACAGTATCATAAGACATATTACTGTAATCTCTACTGTAATTGTCATTGCAAAGCTTCCCAAGATTAAAAATATATCTGCCCCACCATGGGGAACAGGATGGCCATCTCAGGCCAGCTGAGGTGTTACTCAGATGAAAACTGGGCACAGAAACATGGACTGCCAGTAAAAGCAAATTGAGACCGGTAGATGCATAGGGTCTAGGTGTTGGGCTGAGTTTTGAGGAATGGGTAGGAGTTGGCCATGGAGATAGGAAGAAGGTGGCTTCAGGAAAAGGGACCAGCGTGTGAAAAGACCTGGAGGCGAGGCAGCTTGTCATTCCAGGGACAAGAGGGTTAAGCATCTCTAAAGAATAAAGGGCCAGGGGTCTTGGAAGAGGGGAAGTGGAGGCCTTGAAGCTGGCAAGCTCCGCTGGCGCCTGGACTCCAGATGGAGGTCCCCACAGGGCTTGGCAAGCAGTGAATCAATTGGGGTTTGTCACAGGGTTGCTAAAAGATTCAGGGGGATGATAAACAGGAAGCCCTTGACTCAGCAGTACCTGGCACACACTTCGCAAGCCTGGAGAAGGAGCAGTGGGGAGCTGGCAGAACGTTTTAGTAGGCAAGAGACCTGCTGTAGTTTCCATTATAGGAAGACATCATGCTCTTTGGCGTGGGGAAGAATCCCTTTACTAAGACTGTGCGGGCTAGAGAGCCCCCAGGTTCCTCCTCCTCTTCGTACCTGCCACTGCCACTGGAAAGAAATCTGATAGGTTTGCTGACCTTAAGCCCAGGGAAGGTGTGAGCCAGAAACCCAGAAGAGGGAGGCTGCTCTGCTGATGGCTGTCCTCACTGCCCTGCCCAGGCCTGAACCTGGGGAGGGGTGGGGGGCGGGGTGAGGACCGACAGGGGCCACGTTGGTGACTGGTGGCTGCCTGGATCTGCTCACTTCCTCCCCCAGTCGGCTCTCCCCAGGACACCTAGAGCCGATTCCCCTACTCCCTGCCCCAACTTGTTGTTTCAGGTGGACAGAACAGTTGAAAGAACAGTATCGTAAATGAGCAGCTAGATACCCTGCACCTAGGTTCAGCAATTCAACGTCTGCCATGTTTGCCTCATCTGGCTGTGTTTTATGCTGCATCTTGAACTTCCGTTCGTACTTTGTGACACGTTTCTCCTTAATACATCAGCAGGCATCTCCTAAGAATAAGGACTTTCTTCTACAGAATCCTGGTGCCCTTATCATACCTGAGATGATCATTGATAATATGTATTTACTAACATCCTCTCTAGATCTGTGCCCTAGTTGAATTTCCCCAGTTGTCCTCAAAATGTTGTTTTTCAGACCAGGATTTGAAAAACCAAGGTACATGTTGTCTCTGGCCTATTTTAATCTAGTTCAGCCTTTGTCTTTCTTCCCCGACCATGATGTTAATTTTTTTTTGACAAGCCAGACTAGTTGTCTTGTAGGATGTCCCATACTCTGGATGTGTCTTATTTTTGCTTTTTGGCACTGTTTTCTTTGTTCCTCTGTGCCTGTATTTCCTGTAAACCAGAAATAAGGTCTGAAGCAAGGTTGGCAAACTATCGCCTGGCCTCCTTTGCTCTTTTTAAAAATTTATTTATTTACTTATTTATTTTTGGCTGCGTTGGGTCTCCGTTGCTGTGCGTGGGCTTTTCTCTAGTTGTGGCGAGCGGCGGCTACTCTTCATTGCGGTGTGTGGGCTTCTCATCGTGGTGGCTTCTCTTGTTGTGGAGCATGGGCTCTAGGCGCACGGGCTTCAGTAGTTGTGGCATGTGGGCTCAGGAGTTGTGGCTCGCAGGCTTTAGAGTGCAGGTTCAGTAGTTGTGGCACACGGGCTTAGTTGCTCCACGGCCTGTGGGATCTTCCCGGACCACGGCTCGAACCCGTGAGTGGCAGGCGGATTGTTTTTTTTTTTTTTTTTTTGACAAGCAGATTCTTAACCAGTGTGCCACGAGGGAAGTCCCTGTCCTCCTATTTTTATAAATAAAGTTTTATTGGAATGTACCACACCCATTTATTTACCAATTATCTATGACTGCTTTTGCTGTCCTGTGGCAGAATCAAGTAGTGACCAAGCTGTGACAGGGACTGTGTGATCTACAAGGCCTAAAATATTTATTTTTTGGCCCTTTCCAAGAGAAGTTTGCAGACCCTTGGTCTTGGCAGGTATACTTAATAGTGCATCACATTAGTGTGATCTTTTTAATGTAAATCTTATCTTGTAATTTCTCTGTTTAGGACTCTTAGTGGCTTTTAGTTCCACTTGGAGTAAACTTCAAAGTCGATGCTCTACTCTGCAAAGTCCTACATGATCTGGCCTCCTCTCTAGAATCATTCCCTACCGCCAATTCCCTCAACTTCAGCCACCCTGGTGTCCATGCTGTTCCTTAAACATGCCAAGCACACTTCCTACCTCAGGACCTTCGCACTTGCTATTTCCTTTGCTTAGAATCCTCTTCCCCCAGATACCATTACAGTTCTCTTTCTAACTTTGTGAGGTCTCTGCTCAAATGCCACCTTCTCAGAGTGTCCTGCTCTGCCTTCCATGACTGTTACCTTCACCCTCCTTTATTTTTCTTCATAGCACCTACCCTACCTGGTGTGACATTTTCTTTTTTTCTTCTTTTTTTTTCTCGGCCATGCAGTACAGCTTGTGGGATCCCAGTTCCCCAACCAGGGATTGAGCCCGTGCCGTGCAGGGGCCTGCAGTAGAAGCGTGGAGTCCTAACCACTGGACGACCAGGGAATTCCTGATATTTCCTATTTATTTATTTGTGCCGGGAATATAACTAGGTGTTCAGTAAATGTTTGTTGAATGAATAAAAGAATAATTAGAATGAATGCTCTGTTGAGCCAGACCTTACTCTAAGGTCTTCACATATATTAACTCATTTATCCTCACAACATTTCTAGGAGGGAGTTCCTCACCTGCTAAAGAGGCATAATGATGATAAAGCTGAGGCACAGAGAGTTACAGAATAAAAGACAGAAGAAGATCTGAAGGGCCTGGGTTTTCCCTGCCAGCCAGGGCTGGACCTGGGTCAGCCAAGTCAGCCCACCTGAGAGTGTCTGAACAGAGGGAGACCCCAGATGCCCTCCAGCTGTGAACACCCCTCTGGTTCACAGGAGGGCCCTTGTGAGAGAGAGGTCCCCATCTGCCGTTAGGCCAGCAGGCAGCCGTTATTTCTGAGGCTGTGACGAGGACAGGCCTGTGCACCAAGGACAGCTCGGCCACCTCCAGTTCACTGAGCTTCCCTCCAGGGTGCAGTTCGTTCTGCTCAGCAGGGAAGCTCAGGGCTGGGGCCCAGGGTCTGGAGTCAGACCAGCCACTGTGCCACTTTCTCAGGGGGGCTCAGTTCCCTGGCTGTCGTGAGGAACGAAGAGGACATGGATGTGGATGCGCCTGGCCTGGGCACCCCATGGAATCGCAGTTGTCGGTGCCTATTTTCTCCTCCGTCTCCTGTGCCACCAGCTCCTTTTGCCTCGGTACTGCCATAGCCTCCTCGTGCTTCCTGTCTCGACTCCCATCCATACCCCACACAGCAGCTGCCTACTTAAAGCCGAAATCAGATCCTGTCACCCCCCCGATAAACCCTTCCAGGACTTCCTGTGATGTTAGGGATCAAGACATAAATCCCGCACACAGTGGCTCGTGGAGCCGGCCGCGCCGGTCCTCCGTCCTACCCTCACCCCTCCGTTCCTCTCCCTGTTGGCTCCAGACCTGCTGGCACCTGCTGCGCCTTCCACAGACACCCCAGGCTCCCTCCTCGGGCCCTTGGCCACGCTGGTCACTCTGCCTGTATTCTTTTCCCTCTTGGCACTTCGCAGGCCTACCTCCTTCCCTCCATCTCATTTATTTCACAGCTAAGTCCCTGTTCTTGGCACTGGGGATGTCCCGCGTTCCAGGGGTGTCTTCCAGATCCCGGCTTACGTGCCACCTCCTCAGAGCGGCCTTCCCTGACCACCCTCTGAGAAGGGGCTTCCTCTCCAGCCCCTGCCTTGGAGCCTTGACATACTTGTCTTCTCCCTTAGGCCTGGAGCTCCAGTGGGGCTTGTTCCCTGCTGCACCCTCAGCACCCAGAACAAGGCCTGGCACGTAGAAGACACTCGGGAGGGATTTGCAGGCCGGCCGGGCGAATTCTCATAACCCTCTGAGGTGTTTACTCTGTGCCTGGCAGCGTCCTGAGCGCTTGGTGTCGTGTGCTCCCTCACGCGGCCCTCTGGTCCCCGCTCCACGCGCCAGCTCACTGAGGCACCGGGAGGTCAAGTGGCCTGCCCGGTGTTGCCTCCGGGAAGGGGCAGGCAGGCGGCTTTCCTTCGCCTGCTTCTGGGCTCCTCGGCACGGTGGCCCTTATTCCCTGAGGTTTCCCGCGAGTTTGCCCTGCTTGATCCTCCGGGGCCTGGTGGGCCTGGTCTGGGAGGAAGCTGCAGCTCATCAGGGCGGGCAGTGTGGAGCCGGGGCTGGGGGGAGCCCAGGCACGGGGCTCAACTCTGCTGCCTCCTAGCCTCGTGACCTCCTCAGGTGACTCCCACCTCCACGCGCCTCAGTTTCCTCATCAGAAGCACGGCCCCTCCCCCTCCAGCCCTCTTGAGGAGCATGGAATGCGGTGGTGTGTGTTATTTTTCTGTGCGTGTCCCTCGGGGCGGGAGGCTCTTTCCCCTGGGGGCTCTCCTTTGAGGGGTGGAAGGCACGTCAGCCCCGGCCCCGGGTAGGAGCTCCCCTCTGCCCCAGACACCATGTTGCAAACCCCTGGGGAGTATCCTGGACGGAGGCCCTTGCTTTTTCTCTGCAATTCTGAGTGCTGCAACCTTGCCACCTCGGTCCAGTTGGAACAGGATTGGAGGCTTGTCGGGTAGCGGGAGAGTTACCCCCCGACCAGCCTCCTGCATCTCCGTGGGTTCTGGCTCCTGATGGGATGGGTCCAGGTCTGACCAGTGTCTTTGTCTTTAGCCCCGTCCTTGAGTCAGTCAGGCACTTTCTCTGGGTGGAGGCTTTGCACACAGCAGCTCACTAGCGTCTCAGTGCCCCCAGTGTACCAAGGAGGGGCGAGCTGGGAGGCCTGGGCTTGCCCAGGTGGCAGAGTTGCTGTTTGAGCCCCAGCTGTGAGCACCAGCTCTGCTGCCCAGAGAGGCCCCACAGAGCTGCTTCTGGGGCTCCCTCCTGTGGTGCGGAAGCTCCAGCCTCTCCTTCATCCAGGCCCCTGTTGATGGACTGTGCTCTCCCTTACAAACGAAGATGATAGCACACTACGTAACTTGGTCTGCAAGTTGCTTTTTTTATGTGACAGTCCCTCAAGATCTCTATGTGAGGTATATATGTATTGTTTTCTTTTTAGTATATTCAGCACGTCTTAGGAGATCGGTGATTTTTTTTTTTTTTTTCAGTCCACGGTCATGTACCCAAAGTCAACATTTTAAAATTTCTAAGAGGACAGTTATGATCGGATAAAGCCTATCACGGGATATGCTCCCCCTACCCCTATTTTTTTGAAAAACAGGAATATTAATGTCGGGATAGGGATTTGTACAGTTACTTGTTCCAAAGAGGGCACGGGTAAAACGCGTTGAGAAACGCCAACCTGAGGCAGTGGGTCAAGGAGGGAAGAGGCTCGCGCTGCTCCGCCTGGGTGTGCGCTGGGCTTGGGGCCACTCGGGGTTTGGCTTGCCAGTCATTCCCCAGATACTTACCGGGTACCTGCCGGGGTGCTGGCTCACACCATGTATGAACAGACCAAATCCCTGGCCTCGTGCCGGGGTGTGGACACGCGTGGCTTATGGGGCCCTCAGGCCCTGCTCAGGCTTCGGGAGGGCTGGTGTGCCAGCACCTGATATTTGTGCTCATGGTACACATGCATCTGTCTTGGGAAGCGTGACCTCATGTGAGTGAGGCCACTTGGACAGGCAGAGCTTCTAGGTGTGAACTGGGACCCATCGGCTTGGTTGCTGCTTTGCTCAGCGGGGCGCGGAGCTCAGCCGGCACTATTCACGTGGCTTTTATAGACATAAGCAAGATCCATAGGGGCTTCAACAAATAGTGGGCTCAGCCACCTAAAATTGTGTGGTGGGTCCCAAATAATGGGGACGTGTGGACAATTTAGTATCGTTCGGCTTCATATTTTTTTCTTTTTGGTGTGTGGTCTTTTTTACTTTTTTCTCCTGGATGCATTTTCCCTCTCCACAGAAAGAACTTTTGCAAGGATCAAAAGAAAATTCTTTCCCAGCAAGTTCTAAATCATGAGTGACAGAACTAGTGTATTGTTCTTAAACCCGTCTGCCTTCTGCTGGGACCTGCTTCCGTGTCTGCCACCTTCTCTCCCCCGTCCCTGCCCCCCCAGGATGGTCCCTGACCTGTCCTCCCCGCAGACGCAGACGGGCGCCTCCGGGGAGTCACGTCGGTCGGCTCTTGCGTGTGAGATCTCCAGCTTTTTCGGCTAATGAGCTCCTCCTTCTGCCCTTGACTCTCTTTTGCAGAACACTGCTCACTTGCACACGTGAGCTTCTCATTCATTCTGAGGGGCTCAGAGGAGCACCGTCGCTCTCTCACTCAAGGCTCAGGGTGGCGGCTTACTTTCAAGGGGCTGTGAAGAAAGGCAGTCTCCCCTCTAGCCACGTAATTGCTGCCTGACTTCAAGTGGCCCTCAGGTCAGGCCCCCTGTGGGACACAGATGGTCTCTGTCCTCATGCTGCTGTTGCCTTCGCCCACCCACCACAGCCAGAGGGTCTGTCAAATTTCAGTCTGGTCCCTCCAGCTCCACTAGGTCAGACACGTCTCAACAGAATGCCCGAAGGTGTTTGGCCATTTGCTGGTCCATCGTGGGCCGTGGGGCTCGGCCTCTCCTGCCCCGAGGCACAGGCGCCCCAGGACTCTTAGCTCCCTGGATGTGTCCCCGCACAGGGAGGAGTGGATGCAGGCCATCCAGATGGTTGCCAACAGCCTCAAGCAGCGGGGCCCCGGGGATGATCCCATGGACTACAAGTGTGGCTCCCCCAGCGACTCTTCCGCAGCCGAGGAGATGGAAGTGGCAGTTAGCAAGGCGCGGGCCAAGGTGGTAAGTGCTGGGAAGGCAGGTGGCCGGCGGTTGGGGCCTGCCAGTCTGTGACCGCCCCTGTCCCTCTCAACCCTGGCCCTGCCGCCCTTGATTTCCGTACCGAGAGCACGGGCCCAGCCAGGACACTTCATGACTGCCATGTAGACTGGGGGAGTTCAGGTTGTAGATGCCCCGGTGCTGCTCTGGGCCCACGGGGTGAGGGGCAGCCTTAATCCCGGGGGGTTGTGAAGACCCATCTACCCCCACGTCAGAGCCCTAGGCTCAGCCTCCCAGGGCCCCGTCCCTGGGAGAGCCAAATGGTGGGAGAGCCATGGTCCGAAGGCCACTTCAGAACAAACAGTTGCTGCCCGGAGCCTCCCTTCCTGCTCCCGCCTGAGCATTTTGGCAGCAGTGTCCTTTGATTTTTCCCTTTTCTTTGTTAAAATTTCTTCCCATGGGCCACGTGCCAAACACTGACTGTCCGACTCTCTCCCCATCCCGGGCAGACCATGAATGACTTCGACTATCTCAAGCTCCTGGGCAAGGGCACCTTTGGCAAAGTCATCCTGGTGCGGGAGAAGGCCAGTGGCCGCTACTATGCCATGAAGATCCTGCGGAAGGAGGTTATCATTGCTAAGGTGGGCCCTCCCAGGGCTGCTGCGGGCTGGCCGCTGTGGGGGACACAGTTCGGAGCCTGACAGCGGTCAGGTCACGCACTGGGCGGGACGCTTCCCGGGCCTGCTGTTGTGTCCCCCAACCCAGACCAATTGCTCAGTCCTGTGAGCCCCCAGAGAAGGCGAGCCTGAGGCCCAGAGAGTGGGGCCCTGCCTGCTGAGTCCCCCACCCTCTGGGCACCAGGAAGGAAGGTGGGGGGACTGTGACTGGGGCCTCACCCAGCAGGTGCTGTCAGGCCTGAAGGAAGCCCCTGTGGTGGCAGAGGGCCTGTGGGGAGGCCACAAGGGTGGGGCTTGGCTCGGGGTGTCTCAGGAGGAGGCTGGGCCAGGAATGGAGTTCTATTCCCTTTTTTCCTTATTTAAAGTTTTTAAAATAGGAAATTCCTAACATACATAAAAATTTTTAAAGAAAAATAAACCTGCGCTCCCGTTTAGCGGTCATCAGCTTCGACATCAACTAGCATTTGGCCAGCCTTGTGTCATTACCTTTGCCCTGCTCGTTTTCTGTTCTGGAGTACTTTAAGGCATGTCCGAGACATCACAGATTTTCAGCCGTACCTACTTAGATGTGTATTTTTTTTTTTTCCTTTTTTTTTTTTTTTTTTTTTTTTTTCGCGTTATGCGGGCCTCTCACGTTGCGGAGTACAATCTCCGAACGCGCAGGCTCAGCGGCTATGGCTCACGGGCCCAGCCGCTCTGCAGCACGTGGGATCTTCCTGGATCGGGGCACGAACCCACATCCCCTGCGTCGGCAGGCGGACTCTCAACCACTGCGCCACCAGGGAAGCCCAGATGTGTATTTTTAACAGATTTTAAAGACTATTAATCATGGTACTGTGATCATATCCAACAAAATTATCAATCCCTGGTGTCATCGGTCCACGGCAGGGTTTCTCAGCCTCAGCACTCACATTTGGACCAGAACGTTCTCTGCTGTGGGGCAGTCTCGTGCACTGTGGGACATGCAGCAGCACCCCTGGCCTCTACCAGGGCACCCCTCCACCCCCGAGCTGTGACAGTCAAAAATGTTCTTTGACGTTACTACCGATGTCATTAGATTATCCCCTGGAGACAGACTTGCCCCGTGGAGAGCCAGTGTCTGGGCTACTGCCGTGCACTCAGATACCAAACTCAAGCCCCTGTTAGAGCCCGGGGAGGGGAGGGCCTGTGACGCTGTGCTGGGCCCGCCCCCTGAGTTTCTGATTCGTGGGTCCGAGGAGGGGGCCCGATAATTGGCATTTTCCCGAGTTCCCAGGCGGCGCTGATGCTGCCAGTGTGGGGACCACGCGCGGAGAACTGCTGCTCACAGCCTAGCGTCCTGATTAGATCCAGATCCTTCGAGGACATTTATAGGTGGTGATTCCCGTGGCCTGTGGCATCACCTTAGGGGTCTCAAAATGTCTGCTCGCCCCCCACCCCCCACCGCCAAGGATGTCAGAATTGGCCCGTGGGTTCGGGTGGTGACCGCCTGATCCTCCCTTGTGAAGTCACCGTCAGCTTCTCGCCTTACGGTTTTGAGAGCGAGCCCCAGAGTGTGCCTGCCTGGGTGTGGTATTTCATCGGGGCTTGTGAATGGAAGCATTCTGCTCCTGCCGTTCTGTCTGTGTATTGACTAGGAATGGAATTGGGTATCTCCAAGATGTTGCTCTCCCATCTCTCAAGTTGGGCCGGGGGTGTGGGTGTGTGGCCGACGTGGTGGTACCCTCCAGCCCCTCACCCAGCCTCTGTCTGCAGGATGAAGTCGCCCACACGGTCACCGAGAGCCGGGTCCTCCAGAACACCAGGCACCCGTTCCTTACTGTGAGTAGCACTCTTGTCCCAGGCAGGGCCTCGCCTGCCTGTGGGGCCTCCAGGCCGCCCCCCTAGGACAGAGCTCAGGGAAAGAGCCTCACCCCTGCCACTGTGAAGAACAGACTTGGTGTTGGCCAGATGGCTGGGGCACGGTGTTGTGGGCTCTCCAGGCAGCCTGAACCAAGACGCCAGGGGTGGCAGCTTCTTCGTAGATGGTGCCTTCATGTCAACGCCTCAGCCGATTGATGATACCAGGTTATAAGATGGCCCCAGGAGAGCATGGCTGCTGTCTTTATGGGTTAGAGACGCTTTGTCCAGCTGGTCGGAGTGGGGACGTTATTTTTTTATGTTTTAAGAGGTAATCCTAAGAGCAGATGTATCGTGCTGCCTATCAACTTAGGCTGAGCAGACAAGACACCTCTTTGGCTACACTCTCCATCAAGGCCAGCAGCCATCAGTTGAATGGACCAGGTTAAAGATGGCTTACGGGTTGTTTCTGTAGCTCACTTGCTGGCCAGGTGTCCTACGGAGCCAAAGCGCTTGTTCAAATGAAATTTTACGAGGTTCTTCAGTGTAGAAGACAGGGAGTGGTAGAGTTGTTGTGAGCAGGGGGTCACCTAAGGGTCCTCTTAGGAACTCTCTGTAGGGCCCCTTAGAACGCAGTTTGAGAACTACTTGTTTGTTGGCAGATCGCTTGTCCAGCCTGTTTTGGGGGTTGGCTCCCAAGCCACTGCCAACTCCCAGCCAGCAAACCTCGTGTGTGTGTATGTGTGTGTGTGTGTTTGTGGGTTTAACCCATTTGACTGTAACATGGGAGGAGGAGAGATGTGAAACAGCTCTGGTTGCTCAGAACATAGTTTCTCCCCTGGCTGTGCCTCTTGGAGGCCTAGTTGAAGGCAGAAGACAGGATCGTTGAGCACAGTAACCCTTTCCCTGCTGTCAGGGCGTGAGCTCACTCATACGCCACAAAAGGTGAAGCTGAGGTCTGAAACCTGGCCTCCTGATTCCCACGGCCTGAGCCAGGGCGGGGGGCGTATGTGCGGCGTCAGCAGCGCCCCTGCCTCCCAGGGCCGAGCGGAGAGCCCTCCTTCCCACCTCCTATCCCGGCCACCTTCCTTCCCCACAGGCGCTGAAGTATGCCTTCCAGACCCACGACCGCCTGTGCTTCGTGATGGAGTACGCCAACGGTGGCGAGGTGAGCTGCGGCCGCCCCCGGCTGCCTTGCTGGGTGTGGGTGCAGAGGGAGACAGACAGGGTGTCATCTTGTTCCACCCGCCCCCTCCCCTCGAGGCAGGCATCACCATTTCTGGTGTGCAGGAGGGGAAACAGGCTCAGAGCAGTCAAGTGAGTTGTCCAAGTTCCCACAGCTAGTGAGTTGGTAGGCAGGATGCAAACTGAGGTCCAGAAAGCTGTGCAGAGGGCTGTGTGGGTGGTTGGCCAACAGCGCTACAAGGACGTTCTCAAAGGCCGCGGAGAAAGCGTCTGCGGGTCAGGATCCCCCATTCCTCTGCTGTCAGTGCGGAGTCTCCTGATGCGAGCACTCAGCTCACCCGTCACCGCTCCTTGTCCCTCACACCCTGCTCTCTCCACGCAGGTGTCACTCACTGGCTTCATCTCTCCCATTTGGTCTCACAGCTTGTCACTTGCTCCTGAGTCGCAGTCCTCTGCTTCCTGGCTGTCGCTCCTCGTTCGCCTGCCCCCTCCTGCCACCCCCCTCACTCTCCACTCACAGCACCTGGTGTCTATCCTTTGCTCTTTATCCCTTGCTCTTTTTTTCTTTCTCTTTTCTTTTCTTTCCTTTTCTTTTTTCTTTTTTTTTTTGGCTCACGTGAGTTCTTCTCTACTCACCGCCCCTCACTTGGGCTTTCTTGCTGTCACTTGCCGGTTCGTGGGGCAGGTGTCACCTCATCACTGGGCTGGGTGCCGGGGCCGCACACGGTCCCCTCCTCCCCTCCTCTGGGCCAGGGTCTCACCTGCCCTGCCTCCTCTGCTGGCAGCTGTTCTTCCACCTGTCCCGGGAGCGCGTCTTCACGGAGGAGCGGGCCCGCTTTTACGGTGCGGAGATCGTCTCAGCCCTGGAGTACCTGCACTCGCGGGACGTCGTGTACCGTGACATCAAGGTGAGCGTGCTGTTGCCTCCCGGCTGGGCAGGCCATGCGCAGGCCTTCTGCCTGTCTGCTGAGCTTCCCCTTCCACGGAGGGTCTGTCTGTCTGGTCCTTCTCGGAGCTGAGCCTCCCACCCAGGCCCAAGGTGGGTGGTACCACAGCAGGTGGCCCTGCGTGGGGCCCTTCCAGGCTTCCTGCTGTGCAGCCAGAGGGTGTCAGTTGGTCCAAGCACTTTAGAAGATGGCCCGGCCGAGCCCACCAACGCCAGGCACACGTGTCCCCTGTGAGACAGTCATTCTGCCCTAGGAGCACGCGTGGGAACAGGTCCCTGTGTCCATCTCAGCGTGGACGCACACGCTCCTAGCAGCACTGTGTACACTGACCCCAAACTGGAAGCAACCCAAGTGTCCGTTGTCGGAAAGTGGGTAAAAGACATGGAGGTGTATCCACACAGTGGAACTCTGCACAGCAGTTCAAGAGGACAAACTACAGCCACACACAACAGCCTGGGCGGGTCTCACGGGCTAAGGCTGAGCGGAAGGCCAGAACAGACGAGGTGAATCTGTATCGTTTACAGTGTATATATAGGTGGAAAAAATTTTTTAAAAAGCAGAGGAGTAAAGTTCTTTCTGTGTTGGAGGAGGTGTTGGCTAATAACAGGGAAGGGGCACGTGGGGGGCTTCTCAGGGGCTGGTGGTGTATATTGACCTGGCGGAGGTTACACAGAGGCCCACTAAAGTGCCCATTTGTGTTAAGTTTAGGAAAAAAGAGGAGAAAGAAAGATAGTGTTCCTTAATGTCCAAAGTGTGACAGCCGCAGCCCGCAGTCGGGGAAGCGGTTTGGGCAGGACCTGGCTCCTGTCTCTCCCTGCCCTGCTTTTTACCAGCTCCTTGGGGGCAGGGGGCGCTGGGGAGGTGCCGGGTCTGGCCTCCCCCTGAGCCTCGGAGGGCCTAACCCCGTGCTGGGGTGTGACCTCTGGTCCCCGCTGGAGCCCCTGGCACAGCTGCCACTACCCCAGGCCACAGCCTTCTCCAGGGAAGGGCAGGGGTCTGTGGGGTTTCAGGGGTGACAGGAAACCCTGAGATACGTTGTGTCCCTGACATATTGGTTTTTCCTACAGCTGGAAAACCTCATGCTGGACAAAGATGGCCACATCAAGATCACTGACTTCGGCCTGTGCAAAGAGGGCATCAGTGACGGGGCCACCATGAAAACCTTCTGTGGGACCCCTGAATACCTGGCACCCGAGGTGTCTGGGGCTGGAGGGCCCAGGGGCGTGTGAGGCCAAGGGAAGAGGGGCCCTCAGCCGTGTGTGTTTCCCCCGCCCAGACCCTCTGAGGGCAGGGCTCTAGTTCCTTAGGTGGCCCTCCCAGCCCCAGGCAGGGCCGTGTCCCCCTCGGGTCCCTCCCTGCGCCTTGGCCCCCGGGGATGTGGGCCTGGCCCCTCATTGCCCCCCCCCCCCCCCCCCCCGCTCAGGTGCTGGAGGACAACGACTACGGCCGGGCGGTGGACTGGTGGGGGCTGGGTGTGGTCATGTACGAGATGCTGTGCGGCCGCCTGCCCTTCTACAACCAGGACCACGAGCGCCTCTTCGAGCTCATCCTCATGGAGGAGATCCGCTTCCCGCGCACGCTCAGCCCCGAGGCCAAGTCCCTGCTTGCTGGGCTGCTTAAGAAGGACCCCAAGCAGAGGTGAGGGCTGGCGTCTGCCCCGCCCAGCCCGGTGTCACCTGCTGCCACTTCCCTCGGCCTAGAGGGGGCAGCGTCCACAGGTGCACTTGCCCGTGGGATGCTTGGTGTGTGTTGATTGTCCCCACAGCTGGCACTTAGGGAGCGCTCCCTTGGCCAGGCCTGTGCTTAGCCCTCTGGCCTCCCTGCCTTGTTTCATGGGGACACTGAGGAACAGGGTGGCCCTGTACCCAGCCTAGGGTGGCAGAGCCAGGATGTGAAGCGGCCATCTGCCAAGCCCACCCTCTCAGCTCGCAGGATGTGACCCTGGGCACAGGAGCTCCCTCCCTGGGCCTCAGATCCTCCTCTGCGATGGCGGTCTGTGGCGGGACAGAATCATTAAAGGTCGTTCAGGACCTGCACGTCGCATGCCCAGGCCTGCACCGAAAAGCCCGTCTCCCGGGCCCCGGCTGCCCCGGAGGCGGGTGCTGATGGCCATCTCTGCCCAGGCTCGGCGGCGGGCCCAGCGATGCCAAGGAGGTCATGGAGCACAGGTTCTTCCTCAGCATCAACTGGCAGGACGTGGTACAGAAGAAGGTGAGCACACCGCCTGCCTGCTGCCCGCAGGAGCCCGGCCTCTCCTGGGTGACCTTGGCCGAGGCCTCCACTTCTCAGGGACCTGAGCCTGGACTCGTCTCCTCCACAGCTCCTGCCACCCTTCAAACCTCAGGTCACGTCTGAGGTTGACACAAGGTACTTTGACGACGAGTTCACCGCCCAGTCCATCACAATCACACCCCCGGACCGCTGTGAGTGTCGGAGGCCCCCCTCCCCGTGGGCCTGGCTGGGCGGTGGAGGGGAGGGGTCTGCTCTTGGCCCAGTTCTCCAGGAGGAAGCTCACAGGTCCCCCTCCGCGTCTGGGCATTTCACCCTGCAGTATGTTCGCCAGGGCTTTCGCCGTCGGCCCGCCGGTGGACCTGGGGAGGGTCACCAGGAGCCATTGGCCGCAGCACTCGGGGGAGAGGTCTGGGCAGGAGACACGTGAGGAGGCATCAGTGCCCACAGTTAACTGTCTCCAGGCTGCTCAGGTCTCTGGGGCTGGATGGGTTCAGTGACTCTGTAGCTGTTTGAGTTCTCACTCTCACCTGCCCAGCGCTGGAGGCGCAGCGGTGACGAGACGGCCCTGGGCCCTCAGGGAGCTCAGAGTCCGTGTGGGCTGACAGCCCGGAGTGATCAGGCCTGTGGTGTTAGAAGTACAGGGTCTGGAGAAGCTCAGAGGAAATGCCTGACTTGGCCTGTGGGTCAGGGAGGGCTTCCTGGAGAAGGAGACACGGCAGTTGAGACTCGCTCTTGGCAGAAGGAGTGGCATGTGGGACTCCCAGAAATGGGAGCATCGCAGAGGTCAGAATAGACGGGGGAAGGGCGAGGGCATCAGGGCCAGAGCAGGAGCGTCTTGGGGGCCACTGGAGGAGTACGGGCGTGCTGCCCGGGGGGCCATGGAGGGGTCTTGGGCAGAGGAGGGAAGGGTTGCATCAGGGCTCTAGCAAGTACCCAGCCTCGGCTGCACGTGGAGGGGAGGATGGTTGGGGGTAGGAGTGGCGCCCAGGGCGGGGGCTGGGCCGCAGAGGTCTGGGCTGGACCCCGGTGCGGCCTGGGGCAGAGGAGCTGGGGGGAGCTCGGGAGGCTGAGTGAGCAGGCTGCGGGGCCTGCAGGCCAGGGCCGTGGCCTGGGGTGGAGCTGCGGCTGAGAGGAAGCCCCTGAGCCTCGGTGCGGTGGTCCCCGCTCTTGTTCCCGGGGACAGCACGCCAGCTGCGGGTTGCACTGTGGTCTGGCTGCAGCCCTTCCTGGGGCCGGGTGGGGTGCCCGGGCCCCCTGCAAGCCGCTTCTCCCCAATCCACCTCCACTGACCCCTGCAGATGACAGCCTGGGCTCACTCGAACTGGACCAGCGGACCCACTTCCCCCAGTTCTCCTATTCGGCCAGCATCCGAGAGTGAGCTGAGTGAGAGCGGCGCTGCCTGCCCGCCGCCGCTGCCGCCGCAGGACGCGTGCGTGGCTGCCATCACCACCGGGGGGCTTTTTTAAAAAAAACTTTTAATTTTGCCGTTTTGTTTGTGTCCCCATCCCTCACCTCCTGACCCCCATTTCCAGTTTTTTCTTCAGCCCTCTGCCAAACTCACCTCAGCGGTCCTAGTGGCCCTGCTTACAGGATCCTGTCCTGCCCTCACCTTTGTGCCCAGACCAGGATTTGGGAGACTCTCCGCTGCCTGCCCCGGCACCAGGCCTTTGGGCAGTTGGAGAGATGCCGGTTTTTAATCAGCATAAAGCCCCAGTGAGGGGCGAAGCATGGAGCCGTGGGGCCTACCTGAATTTCTGGCTGGGGCGCCCACAGGCAGCCCTGCCTCTGGGTTGCTGCTTCTGTCAGAGGCTGCCTTCTGGTGGGCCGCCCGGTGGACAGCGCCCTGTCGTTAGGCTCGGAGCGGCCTGGCGTGGGGCAGTCCAGCCCCCTTCTCCCGTGGGGGCGGAAAAGCAATAATGTCCAGGGATCGGGGGTGCGGGAGTGGGCGAGGGCCTTTGGAAGCCGCGTGCAGGATTGGGGGTTCAGGGCTCCCTCGTAGGGAGGGGGCCTGCTCTACCCTGTGGGGAACTGGGGTGGGGGCAGGGGATGGGCGCTGCCTCCTGGCCCTGCCTTTCCCTGTCCCCTAAGCTGCTCTCCTGGCCCTGGGGATGAGGCAGGAGGAGCATTCGGGGGCTGGCTTCCCCACCCACCAGCCCCGTGCCTTACCAGGGCTTCCTTCAGCCGGCCTTACCTCCTGCTGGAGCCCGGGCCTGGCCCCGGCCCCTTCTGAGGATGGGGGCCGGGGTCTCCCTCTTCTCTCTGCCTGGGGCGGAGGGGCGCCGGCCTCGGCTGTTACACATCTCGCACCGAGACAGTATTGGGCCCAGTGGACTTGGGTCGAAGAGGGGGTGGGGCTGGGTGTCTGGTACGAACCGAGGTAGGGGCCTCTGAGAAGGGAGGCTCCAGGCCACCTCACTCCTTCCCCCTCTCCGGGCCCCGCGTCGTGCAGCCTTAAGGTGAACGTGTCAGTGCTGTGGGCACTCAACGTGCGTGCCTCAGGCTGTGTGTGACTGTGGGCGTGCCTGTGCATCAGGATGCAGATGCACGTGGGGTGTGTGTGTGTGTGTGTGCATGTGTGTTGGGTATGTGTGTGCGAGGGCAAGCGAGTCCCGGCCTCCAGTGTGCGTGGTGTGTGTGGGCTCGGGCCCCGCCCCTGGCTCAAGCATTTCAACCCGAGGGGGAGGGGTGCTAGCCTAGCAGGGGAGCGACACCTGAGGTCCACTTGTTGCCCTGTCCCCCCTGCCCCATTCCCCCCAGCATCTCTGGGGTTTGGGATTTAGTTTCTGTGGTTTTGATCACCCCAGCCCACCTTCTGTAGGTAGGTCACAGAGAGACATTCTGGGGTGGGGTGGGGGGTTGGTTTGGGTGGGTGGGTTCTGACTTTTCCTGTCTGTGTGTGTCTGTCGTTAACCTGACAGTTTTCCCTCCTCCCATCGGCCTGTCCCCACCCCTCGTGTTTGTACGGTACAAGCAATAAAGACACTCATTTCAGCCTGGGGCCCACCACCCTGGGCCTTTCCTTGCTTCCAGAGTCTGGCCCCGGGCATCAGCTGCCGCCTGCTCCCGTCCTGGTCACAGGGCCTGTTGAGCCACGAGGAGGGGGTGAGGTGTGCTCAAGCTCAGGGTGGAGGGTGGGGGCCGCTGAGGGGGAAGCTGCCAAAGAGTTTGGGGAAGGCGCCTGGGCGGGGGGTACGGTGGACAGAGACCATTGCAGTCCCTCGGAAGCGGCTTAGGCAAAAAGAGGTGGGGTGGAGAGACGGGGGTGGAAGGGGTGCGAGGTGCCGCTGGGCCCTGGAGTGGGCGTGGGAGGGAGAGGGCTCAAGGCCACACTCCTGTGGCCCTTGAGCCCTGGAAGGGGGCACTGCCTGCTCACCCCATCTTACCTATGGCCCCCAGTTCTGATACAGAACCCTTGGTGGATCAATGGGATGTGTGGTGGCAGTCGGCTGGGAGCATCTCAGGTTGGGTTACAGCCTTCACAGCTCTGGGACCCCTCTGGCACCTGTCCCTTTAATCCTGGAGTTACCATGCTTGAGTCACTCCTCTTGGACCCCAGGGCCACGAGTGCCCCTGCGTAGCCCTGGCACAGGTGAATTTAATGTCAGAGTTTTGCCCGAAGGTGTAGTACGCCTTCACACCCACGGAGGCTTTGAGATTGTAAATGGGGGTAGAGGAAAAGTCAGATGCTACAACCAAGACTCAAGGAATTTTTTTTTTGTTTTCTAACTTCATATGGACTTTATCATGAATTGAGTTACAAAAGTATGTCCTGGTGGTCATATGATAAACGTCAGAGAGGCTTATAACGAAAAGCCTTCTAAAAGCAACTATACTCCAATAAAAATTAATTAAAAAGAAGAGAAAAGCCTTTTACTCTTCCCTCCTGCCCAGCCCCTGGAGGTGACCGGTGCTAGAGTTTCTCGTCACATCACACTGTCACTCGGGCCTTCGTGTGGGTCCCACTGTATCTACCTCGGCCAGTCAGTGGTGGTTCTAACAGTCCACGGAGGCCTCCCACGGCTTCCTCAGCTGCTGCCCTCAGTTGAATGAATGTATATCCGTAGATGTAGTGGTGCTTCTTATTTCGGTAGGAGAACTTTTCCCAAATAGGGAGTTTCAGAGGGGAGTGTTTTAATAAATTTCCCCGTAAATTTTGACTAGATCTGTCTTTTGTCACGTGCATTTAGACAGTTTCACAAGTGTTGTGAAAGGAGGAGGAGGAAACTCAAAACCGCCCCCAGGCCTTGAGCGGGTCATTCTGGTCCTCATGTTACCCCTGTGCCAGTGGACACGGTGCCGTGAAAGGCTGTCCCTCTGTCTGCATAACTCTTTCCTCCCAGCTGAGGTCGTCAAGCTGCTGGGCTCTATACTGCTGCACCTTACCCCTCCCCACCTCCTGCCAGCATATGTACATCAGCAGGCTCGCTGGGTCATTGGTAGAAACGAGAGCCTCCTCTCTGAGCCACTTTTCTGCATTTGGGGGACTCCTCGTGGACACTGGTCAAGCCTCCAGCCGCTTCCGGAGCTTTTCTCTGCTTTCCCGGGTTGTGCCTCAACTGACTCAGCTGCCCCCTGTCGACAAGAATTTACTTGGTTTCCAGTTTGTTTGCTGCTACCAGCAGTACTGTAATAAACCTTTTGACAGTGTAACAATCCATCTTATCGCGCTTGTGCTTTCTAAGTTTTTGTGGCCTACATTCTAGAGTTGCTGTATTTTAATACATGCCAGATAGCTTTCCCCAAAAGTGTAGCGATTCACATATTTTTAACTTTAATTTTGAAATAATTGCAGACTCGTTGAAAACTTTGAAACTTTAAAAAATAGTAGTACCACAGTGATTCTAGGACTGGAGCAGAAAATGTACAAGATGAACTCGAACATCCTGTGCCCGAAAATAAGGACCTACTAGAACCAAACCAAACCCTCGCTGACGGGGGCATTGAAGGGACACAGGAGCCAATGGGAAAGAGGCCCCAGTGGCCACAGCTGAAAGCAATTTGAGCAACAATAAATAGCATAGTATTGGGTTGTACCCAAGGGGTAAAATAAATGAGTCTGTGCTGATATAAATGACAAATGGTGAGAACAGACATGTCTGTACGGAATTCCAGATATCTGTAAATAGTCTGCCTTCAAAGAGGGGAAACATGGCCCCCACTCCTTTGGTATGGACGGCAAAGTGACTTGCTTCCAAAGAGTACACTATGGAAAGGGGGGAAGGCAACTGTTTAGTGGAGAAAGTGGAGCTGCATCAGGCAGGTGGTCAAGGTCAAGGTCAAGTGGTGAATCATGTCGGCAATGTGTACCTCCTATAGGAGGCGATTAGATGATACTTCACCTCTGGGGTCTTCCTGAAACATACACTCTCAGTGTAATAAAGAGAAAACACGCATCAGGAAAATTCCAGCTGAGGGATGTTCTGCACAAGACCCGACCACTGGTTCTCAGAACTGTCAAGGTTCAAAACAAGGAGAGCCTGAGAAGCTGTCACAGCCAAGAGAAGCCTTAGGAAGCATGAAGACTAAATGTAATGTGGTGTCCTGAACGGGGTCCTGGGACAGAGAAGACATTAGGCAAAAAGTCAGGAAATCTGAATAGTGCATGGACTTGAATAATACTATGTCCCTATTGGTTCATTAAATTGTGACAAGAAGACCACACTAAAGTGTTAATAGGGGAAACTGGGTCTGGGTATATGGGAACTCCGTCCTCTCTTTGCAACTTTCCATAAATCTCCAAAATTTATTTTTAAAAAGTACGAAAAATTTTCATCTACTCTTCATGCAGGTTCTCCGTGATATCCTACACTGACTTTATCCCCACCCCCCGCCAATATTTATGTATCTGTCCCAAAACAAGAACATTCTCTTACATAATCACGGTCCAGTTATCAAGGTCAGGAAGTTAACATTGATACAATGCTTTTCTCTTGGACCTTGATCAGATTTTACTAATAGTCAAATTAATGTCCCCGAATACAAAAGAAAAGTCCTGGCTAATGACTCAGCCCAGGCTCACACGTTGCATTCAGTTGTCTGGTTTGAAGCTTACAGGGCAGTTATTTTGCAGAATGCTCCTCAATCAGAGTTTGTTGCCTGATGTTTCCTTGTGGTTATATGTAAGCTGTTTTTGAAAGGAATTCCCCGAAATGAGAGGCCCCTCTCAGTGCATCCTATCAGGAGGCACATGAGGTGACCTGTCCTATTCCTGGTGATGACTGATTCCTTGGTTAAGGTGGCGTCTGTCAGATTTCTCCTCTGTAAAGTTACTACTTTCCCTTTGTAGTTATTTCGTACAGGCATATCTCATTTTATTGTGCTTTGCTTTATTGCACTTGGCAGATACTGCATGTTTTACAAATTGAAGGTTTGTGGCAACCCTGTATTGTCAGATGATGGTTAGTGTGTTTTTTGTTTTTCTTTTGTTGTTTTGTGTGTGTGTGTGTGATTTTTTTTCAATAAAGCATTTTAAAATTAAGGTATGCATATTGTTTCTTTAGACAATACTATTGCACACTTAATAGACTACAGTGTAGTGTACACAGCTTTTATATGGACTGGGAAACCAAAAAAATTTGTGGGACTCACTTTATTGTGATATTTGCTTTACTGGGGTGGTCTGGGACCAAACCTGCACTGTCTCTGAGGTCTGCCCGTACTGTGTAGAGATACTCTGAGCATATAAATATCCAGGTTCTCATCAGGGGTTCAGGCAAAGGGAACAGCAATTGCAAAGGTCCTGAGGCAGGCAGGTGTCTGATGTGTTTGGGGAACATAAAGAAGACAGGGTATTTCAAAAAGGCTGAGGAATGGGGAGAGTAGAAGGACACGAGTTTAGAGAGGTAACAATGTGCCAAAGGACCTTGTGCTGAAAGTAAGGAGTTTGTTTTATTTTAAGTATGACAGAAAGCCAGTTGTTCGGGATCTCGCACTCTTCTCTCTGCTCACTTTTCCAGCCTCACTGACCTTTCAGTGCCAGAAGATAGCAAGCTCTCCTGCCTCAGGGCCTTTGCTCATGCTGCTCACTCCACCTGGAATATTCTCCCCTCTCTTTGCGTTTCTGGCTCCTCTTACAGGTTTCAGTTTCAACATCACCTCCTCAAAGAGGCCCTTCCAGATCATTTAAAAATTACATCCTGCCTGTTCACTCATTCATTCAACAAATGTTTGAGTACCAACTATGTGCCAAGCCCTGTTCTAGGCACTGAGAATACAGCAATGAAAAACAAACAAAAAACTAGGTAAGCCCTACCCTCATGGGGTTCACATTCTAGTCAGGAGGGAGACAATAAATAAAGCAGTAAGTGCTAAGAAGAGAATAAGTGCATAGGATGGGAACAGGAAATGCTTAGGATGGCACTTTTTATGGAGAAGGTAACATCTGAGTAAACACTTTACAGGAAATGAAGGATCTCTGACGGAAGAGGTTCCATGCAGAGGGAATAGCCAGTGCAAAGGCCTTGAGGTAGGACTGTGCCTGGTGTGCGTGAGGATGAGCCCGGAGGCCAGTGTGATGGGAAAGCAATGAATGAGGGGGATAGGAGATGAGCTCAAAGGTGTGTTTGGGATGGGAAGATAATATAGGGCCACTTGGACTTTCAACTTGAGGGATATGGGAGCCACAATGTTCTGAAGAGAGGCAGAGTGTGATCTGACTTACTAGGTGTCACAGGGTCATTTCCAGCTGCATGTGGGTAGCAGACTGTAGAGGATGGGTACAGGGAGAGCAGTAAAGAGGCCGCTGCACTAGTCCAGACCGATCGCTGGTGACTTGTGCGGGTCACCTCCATAGTAGGCTGTGGGCTTGGTAAAGGCAGCGACCACAGGTGGTTTGCTCATCCCTGAATATCCACTACAGGGGACAGAGGCCCTCTATTAATATTTGTTATGTGATTTTATAGCTCCCATGCCTTGAGCTTTTACTGTATTAATCCCTGTGCTGGACACTTAAACCATCTTACAAATTCCTCAGGATAACTGTCGGCTAAGTTTTGAAATCCTTACTTTATAGCTGAGGAGAGTGAGGCTCAGAGGGCCTGCGTCTGGTCATATAGTAAGTAGCAGGAAGAGGATTTGATCCAGCTGTCTGACCTAGAAGGTTTGGAGGGTGCAGACAGCCCGCGTAGCATTCGCCATTGCCTGTGCGCCTGCCCAGGTGAGGCGTGCTCAGCGCGCATGCGCCCAGGCGCATTTAAAGAGCCCACCGCGGGTCCCAGCTCCAGCGGCAAGAGGCGGGAGCTCGGCTTGGCCCTTGACTCCAGCCTGAAGGATGCTGGTAAGATACAGAAGCCAGGTTCCCACCTCCTGGCTTGGGCCTTTCTCCTGGCCCTGACCCCACCCCCTCTCCCTTGCAGAGTCCAACTGCCCCCCTCGATCCAGAGCCCCGGAGCTCCCCAGTCCCCGACGGCGTCCCCGCGGGCAGGAGGGTCTCCCCAGGATGCCCGGAGAGGCCTCCCGGGCCGTGCGCGCCGCCGGGGCTGGAGGAGGCTCTGAGCGCGCTGGGGCTAGAGGGAGAACGTGAGTACGCCGGGGATATCTTCGCCGAAGTCATGGTGAGTGGGACCGGGGCGGGACAATCGTGGACCAGCGGGCTTTGGGCAACTCTGGCGCCGCCCACATCCCTGGAGGGCAGCAGAGGCTGTCGGGTTAGAGGAAGCCAAAGCTGACTCGCTCGCCCAACGCCCACTCAGCAAGCATTCCCTAACTCCCACCTCGCCAGCCTCTCACCTCGCTTCCCACCCACCTTTGCAGCTTTTACACCACTGCCACCCACAATTTGGCTTTTTTCTCGCACTGTTAACTGTGTGGTTTCCACTGCTGGGAATGCCCTTTCCCGTCTTCCCCAGGCTGTCTGCAGCCCCTCCTTTGGTATTGCATAACCTCTCGTAATTGTCCCTCACATTTACTCACTTACCAACTCTGTAGCGAGTTATAACAAATGTTTCTGAGCATGTTCTAGGCACTGGGGATGCTGTGATGGACAACATGAGATAGTCTGTCCACTGGGGGGACACAAACAAATGCGGGTGATAATTTCAGACGGGCCACAAAAACCAAACACAGGCCACCACGGTGGTCCACAGTTACCTGTCTGAGACAGGCACTGCCAGAAGAAATACTGAAGGGATGTGTTTATTTAACAAACATCTTGTGAGCATCTCTCCTGGGTCAGGGTCTCTGGTAGGAACCAAGACACAGCTGTGATCTGAACAGAAATCCCTGCCCTCGTGGGGCCAGCAGTCTAGTGGGGGCAAAAAGACAAAACATTCCAGGAAACACAGGGTATCTCCAGACTGAAATACTATGAAGAAAATAAAGCAATGAGATAGAGATGATGGGGTGCAAGGAAAAGTATAGAAAAAGTCAGGGAAATTTTAGGTGAGACTGGAATGACCGAGAAGTCAGCAATACAAGGAGTGGGGAATGACCATTTCAGCTGGAGGGAATGGCCGGTACATAAGTGCAAAGGTCCTGAGGTAGGAATGAGCTTGGCATAGTCTAGGGCCAAAAGAACGCTGGAGTAGTGGAGTGTGGGTTGTGAGGGGAGAGACGGAAGAGGTGATGTTGGAGCAGGGCAGGGCCTGAGACAGTCTGAGAGCAACTGGGATTTTCTCCTAAGGGTACTGAAAGCCAAGGAAAGGTTTTAAGCAGGGGAGTTCCTTGGTCAGATTTATACTTTAGAAAGACCCTCTGGGTGCTCTAAGGAGGATGGGTTGAGGCTTGGTGACTAAGATTGGAGTCTGGGAACCCAGGAGGAGATGCTCAGGAAGTCCTGTGGCCATGGGGGGCTAGACTGGAGAGATGGAAAGTGAGGCGTCCAGGGTTCTAGATGGGGACACGGAAGAGCATATTCGGAGGGGACGTCGGAGGCCAGTTTGTGTGTGGCACTTATGACATCCAACTGGTGCGAGGAGATTGCTACACCCAGGGCTGGAGCCCGGGAGAGAAGCCGAGGCACAGGTGAGGAGAGTGAGGCCGTTCCTGCCCGACCCCAGGTGTGCCGCGCGCTGCCCCGGAGGGCCCTGCCCCGCACCGTGACCCCGGAGATGCGCGCGCTAGTGGTGGACTGGCTAGTGCAGGTTCACGTACGTAATGGGGAGGGAGAAAGGGCTGGGCCTGCGTAGCATCCTAGAACTGTGGTGATCACCTGTGCCTCTCCCCAGGAGTACCTGGGCCTGGCGGGGGACACGCTCTACCTGGCCGTGCACCTGCTCGATTCCTACCTAGGCGCCGGCCGAGTGCGCCTACACCGCCTGCAGCTGCTGGGCGTGGCCTGCCTGTTCGTGGCGTGCAAAATGGAAGAGTGCGTGCTTCCAGAGGTACTCCTGGGGTGGAACTTGGGAGGGTGGAGCCCTTCCTCGCCGCATCACGGATTAAACGCCTACTGTGTGCCAAGCGAGCACTTTACCTACTCTTGGAATCCCACCCAGCATGTCTGTCTGTGGTAGAGGCTACCAGTGTGTCCCTTTAACAGAGGAAGAGACTGAGGCCCACAGAGAGGAAGACATTCACCCAAAGGCAAGCATTTGGGACTTGAACTCAGTCTTGAATAGTTATAGTAGTTATAGTCCTTCTTGAGTAGTTATAGTTAACATGTATAGACTCAGTGCCTTATCAGAACTGCCTGGTGAAGTAGGGAGTAACATCTCCGTTTTATGGATGAATAAACTGAATCTCAGAGAGCTTCAGTGGATGTCCATGTCACACAGAGAGTAAATGGTAGGGTTTGAGCTCGGGAACGCAAGTCTATCTGACTCTGAAGCCTCTGCTTCCCACGATTTCCAGACAAGAAATCAATGGCCCCATTTTACAGACCAGGAAACTGAGGTCCAGAACAGGGACTGAACCGATCCCAGGAGCTCAAGGGCAGGGAGTAACGAGCCGGGGTTCAAGATTCCTCCACCTCTTTCCCCCAAATTCCCAGCCCGCCTCCCTCTGCCTCCTGGGCGATGGCTCCTTCTCGCAGGCCGAGCTTCTGTGCGCGGAGCGCCGCATCCTGAGCCGCTTGGATTTCCGGCTGCACCACCCGGGCCCGCTACTTTGCCTCGGGCTGCTTGCTGCGCTGGCCCGGAGCGGCCCACAGGTGCGCGGGGCAGGGGCGTGGCCTGCGCGGGGCAGGGGCGTGGCCTGCACGGGAAGGGGCGTGACTTGATTTCTCCCCGCCACAATGGCAGGTGTTGCTACTTGCCACTTACTTCCTGGAATTGTCTCTGCTGGAGGCCGAGGCAGCAGGTTGGGAGCCGGGTCGCCGTGCCGCTGCAGCGCTGAGCCTGGCACACCGGGTGCTCCACGGGGCGGGTTCCGGGCCCGAGCCGGCGCTTTACAGGTATGGCCGCGGCGGAGGGTCTCTGTGGCTTCAGGGCCTACCTTCTTGGTCGCCGTCTTTACCGTCTCAGAGAATGTGAGACAATTAGGTGTGTGCGCGGGGGTCTGGGGTTTGGGGTGGGGCTAGACTTGTTTGCTGGGTGCGAGAGAGAATGGTGTGTCTGCCTCGTCTGGGGGTTCCCATTTGCTTTTCTCTGGGGGTGCCTGAGAGACTGGGGTGTTTGTTCAGATGTGGGGGCCCTTAACCTTGCCCCAGGGTGAAAAATAGGATCTCTTCAGGCCCAGAAGATGCTCTAACTGCGTTCCAGGATTGAGAACGAGAGGTCTGCCAGCCTCGAGTCCCTTAGCTCCCTTCCTGGCCACGAATTGGTGTCCCTTTAGCTGCTGGAGTCCCTCATCTCCTTGTTAACCATGCCACCGCGGGGCAGGGTAAATCATCTTTTCCTCCAGCCCGTGCCCTAGGGTAGAGCTGGATGTCTGTCTGCCCATCTTCAGCCCCAGTCCTTCCCTCTCTGCGGGTCCTGGCTCTCCCATAGCCGCGCTCTGAGGGAGGAATAGGGGGTCTGCCCCTCCTCGGCGCCCTCCAGTCACTCTAGATGATGGAACGCGTGTCCGACCTCGAGAGAACTCCTGAGAAGTCCTCGGGGACCCAAGTCAGCTTGTCTTCTCAGCTTCGAGCCCCAAGCTCCGAGGACAGGTCGTCTCCTATTCCCCGCTACCCCTGCCCCATCTCTGTTTCTCCGTCTCTCCGCCGCAGCCGGGCGGAGCTGGTTCCGGTCGAGCCGTGTATGGTCCGCGCCGCGCTCCGAGGCCCTGCGCCCGGCCTCGCCGCCATCTTCCTCAAGTACGCGCGGCCCCAACGCCAGGGAACCAGCCTCGCCGCCGCCCGCTTGCTCCGCCACCCCCCGGCCGGGCCTCCCTGAGCCCCGAGACCCCAGCAAAAAAAAAGACTCTCTTTGTGCGTCTGTCTCCCACTTCAATAAAAGAGTTTTTTATTCCGAGCGCTCTCTATCCTCAGTGGTCAAATTCTGGCCCCTCTCTCGCTTTTGATTGGTCACGTCCCGGGCCTCTCACCCACCTGATTGGATGTTCTCACCAAGTCCCTTAATGACTGCTGGGAGACGCGATGAGAATTCTGGACTCCGCCGCCAGGGGGCAGTGGCGGGCTTCCGCAAGCGCCGCTGAGCGGGATAAAACGGGGATCCGTAACGCAAACGCTTGCGGGAGTTAGATAGGGATGCTGAGAGGAAAACCGCAATGCAAGCGAAGGAAACTCGGTCTTCGGGTTGGGGAGAAGCTAGGAGCAATGGCGACTGTGAGAAACTGAGAATGCCTGTCCTAGTCATGAGGAATGCTAGCTACCTTGATGTTGCCAGATTTTCAGATTTTGTTCACGAAGGAAGCTGAAAATCTGTGATTCCATAAATATCTCTGCTCTTCTAATGCTGACAACTAATTCAATATTTTTAACGGTTGCACAAATCTAACACATCACATATACTGGCCTGTGAGGGTCAGTTTGTGATAGTATGGGCCTTTGACAGCAAGAGTTTGTTAAATGGAATCTGATTTACTTAACCTCTGAAGTGCCACAGTGTCGGTAGGTATAATATAGTACAGACCTCTTGGCGGTGTGATGAGGACGTGAGTTAACATAAACCTAAAGCTTTAGGACCGTGTCTGACACTTAGTAGGTGTAGCGAATGTGCCTGCATTGCATCCTAGCAGGATTGTGGGGTACAGTTGTCCCGTTTCTACCTAGCCCCTAGCCATTTGGTAGATGCTCAGAAAATAATTGTTATGAATCAGTGGGTTTCCAAGTTTTTAGTTAAAACAAAAGCATGCCCGAGGTGCAGAAAGGTGATCAATGCTGTTCTGGAATCCAGTCTCGGGAATATTAGACTCTTAACCAAGCCTGGGTTTGGAGGTGCAGAGAGGAGGAAGTTTTCACCACTGAGGTGTTCAAGTTTGGAGGATCGGGGATCAGGGAGAGACTCAGCAAAGTACAATAAAATATAGAGGCAGATGCTGCAGTTGGGATGAAAGGTGTCATGTTCAGGTTTGGACCTCTTGGGTGGGAACTGCCATGGGACCTCCGGGGGAAGGATGTGCAGTGGGAGGGGGAGGGGACAGTGGAAATGCAGGCTTGGTGCTTGGGAATGAGACTCCAGCTAGGGTCTTGGGTGTGTGTGTGTGGGGGGAGGGGTAATGGTGCTAACACATAGTTACTCATTTATTCAACAACTATATGTGGGTGCCGACTCAGAGTCAGGCACTTACGATCACATGTCTCACAGTCTCATGGATGATAAGAAACATTGGCTGTTATTTGCCCATTACTGTACCAGGCCCTGTGGTTTACCTGCATAATATAATTCAGTTCCTACAGCTACTCTGAAGTAAGCTCACTTGTTACCTCCCTGTTACACAGAAGGAAGGTGGAGGAAGACCAAGGAGCTTGGCCAAGGTCCCACCACTGAGAAAGCGGCTAAGGAGTGCTGAAGGACAATCATTCACCCTCAGTTTTTCTCTCGAAAGCCTCTCATATATTTCCTTCTCCACACTCTTTTATTATTGTGATCCTCACTCTGGGCTGTCACTTGACTGCTTTCCCACTGGTTTTCCTACCCAGACAGTGAGCTCGATAAGGGCAAGAAGCAGATCTCTCTTGTTCATCGAGTTCTCCCCTCCTCCAGGAAGTCTTCTCTCACCACTTCAGCCTATGCTGGGTACCTCCTCTGGGCCGTCAGAGCCTGTTGTGCTTCCTGTGTCCCAGCCCCCACCCCGCTGCCTGTACTTCCCAGGCTAGCCCACTCTGGGCTGCCACTGTCTGGTCATTGGTCTGTCTCCCCACTTCCCTAGGGACCCAGTGAGGGTAGAATCTGAGGCTCTCTCAGTGCCTGCTATGTCCCAGCATCACCCAGCCCGAGTTGGGCGCAGAAAGATATTAGTGAATGAGTGTTGCATAGATACATGAATGGGTTCCAAAGTTGCTATCATAGTCCCATGTTACTGATGAGGATACAGAGTTCCAGGTAATTCCAGTGATTTATCTAAGTCATACAACTAGTGAGAAAATAAGCAGGTATTTGAATCTGGGCAGCTTGAGTCCATAGCCTGTGTTCTTATCCAATATGCCAAATGCCTAGCGGTCTGAAAACCAGCCTTCCACGAGGTTGTTATCTTCCTGCTCTTTCTCCCAGACTTGTTCTTTCCTTCTAGAAAGGTTTAGGAGCTTTGGGCATGGGAGAGGAGAGCAAGCAGGCGGGTTGGGAGGGTAAGGGGAGTGGGAAGAAGGGATTTGTAGGAGTGGGGAAGTCTTGAGGGGTTTCTCTAGACCCATAGGGGGCAGCCCGAGTCGGCTACCGGAGGTGTGGGGGCGGAGAATGGGGACCAGCCCCGCGGGGGGGCGATGCGGTAGCTGCAGCGGCGGCCGCAGGAGTTTCCCACAATGCAGCGCGGCGCGCTGTCCCCGGTGCTGATGCTCAGCGCTGCCCCAGAGCCTCCGCCGTGCCCGCCTCCCGCCCTTTCCCCGCCGGGCCCCAGCCCCCACCATGGGTCGGCTCGGTCCAGTCCTGTCCCAGAGCCGTCGGGGGGCCTGGGTGCGGCTCTCGACAGCAGCCTGCGGGCCGCTGTGGCGTTTAAGGCGGAGGGTCAGCGCTGCTACCGAGAGAAGAAGTTCCGGGAAGCCATCGGCAAGTATCATCGGGCACTGCTGCAACTGAAGGCAGCGCAGGGGGCCCGCCCTGGAGGCCTGCCCGCCCCCGCCCCCGGGCCCGCCACCAGCCAAGGGCCAGCGCGCCTCAGCGAGGATCAGCGGCGCCTGGTGGAGAACACGGAGGTGGAATGTTATGACTCTCTCACTGGTACGGGGCCGTCGGGGAGCGCAGAGGTGCATATGTGAGAGGGGTGGGACGTGAGAGGCACTAGTCAAACCTTGGGGGGGGGGCTGGAGGCTTCAAGGGGCTAGGGCTGGGGTCTGTGGTGGAAGACCTCAGAACTTGATCAGGAAGAGGGGTTGGGAGTCTAGGGGGCCACAGGGAATGGAAGGAGCTGGAATGCAGGAAATGGGCTTTGGGCTGCGACCTGCGAACCTCAGGTGAGAAAAACCTACCTTGGATGAGCCATTCAAGGACCCATCCCTCACCTCTGAGATCACCCTTAGTACTCTCCCCTACAGACACCTTCCAGCTAAGCACCTGTGAGCCCCTGTCTGTGTTTTTCGCGCCCTCTAGCGGCGGTGCAGATTGATTCTGTCTTGATTGGTCAGAAGCTTGGCGGCCCCCGGTGGCCTGAGCGATACCTTCGGCCGGGTTCAGCAGTGGGAAAGGGAAGGGGTCCTCCGCAGCCTGAAGGCCAGGCTCCTCGCGGTCAGGTGAGGCCTGGGGTGTCAACAGGCCCTGCGAATGTCGGTCGTGGTGCCCCGCAGCCTGCCTGCTGCAGTCGGAGTTGGTGAACTACGGGCGGGTGCGCGAGTACTGTCTCAAGGTGCTGGAGAAGCAGCAGGGCAACTTCAAGGCGACCTACCGCGCCGGCATTGCCTTCTACCACCTGGGCGACTATGCGCGTGCTCTGCGCTACCTGCAGGAGGCCCGCAGCCGCGAACCCACAGGTGAGGGGCCGGGGAGGGAGCAGGGAAAGGGGCTAGAGAGGAGGGAACACGGGCAGGAGGATCAAGGCAGAGCTGCTTCAATGAATGCTGTACCCCTAGCCCCACGTCCGGCCTCCACCCATCTATCTACTCCTTGCACACCCTCTCCTCCACTCACCTGCCATTCGTTCGCACCCACTCACCCCTCGTTCCTCTGGCGTTCACCCAAGAGCCGTGCTGCTGCTTCCCATTCACCTACTCAGCCACTTCCCTGGCCATTCACAACCCCCTCCCCCATCGCCATTTCCCCTCCCCCTGAATTAATTCATCTGCTCACTCACTCACCTGTTCACACACTCACCTATTCATTCACCTGTTTCCTGGCAGTGCCAGGAGATTGACAGGGGGCGGGGTCGGCAGAGCTGGAGGCTTGTTCCTTGCCCTGTGGGAGGTCACAGGGTGTGTGTGCGGTGGGGTGGCGGCAGACACAATACTCAGTTCTGTATTAGGAGCCACTGAAGGGAGCACAGCAGGTGCATGACACAGGGTGTGGGAGCAGGGGCAGGGTGAGTTTTCCTGCTGAGCAGGTTGGAGAGAACAGGCTTCTTAGAGATGCCGCTGGAGGGTGAGAAGTGTGACAGGAGTCTCTGAGAAGAGGCATGCAGGGCAGAGGGCACGGCAGATGCAGAAGCGTGGACGTGTGACACGCCCTGCTCTGCTTGCTCCGTTGGGGCTTTTGGAGAAGGGCTCTGGCTCGACGAGCTGTGTGTGGGGGGTGGCGCCGAAGGCCCGGGACCATGACGTGTGAGCCAAGGTGGTGCAGATGTCACCTGCTGCCCCAGGACACGCAGATAATGCCCTGCCCACCTCCCCTGCAGACACCAACGTCCTACGCTACATCCAGCTGACTCAGCTGAAGATGAACCGTTGCAGCCTCCAGCGGGAAGACAGTGGGGCTGGGGCTGCGTCCCGGGGCGTCACTGGCTGAGGCCAACCTGGGGGGACTGTCCCTACCCCCACTGTCCCCCACCTCACCATGTAACTTCCCCTGACTCATGGGTTTGCTGGTAAAGCACTTGTCACTGGTGACCGTAACCTCTCCGTGTGGTATTCTTGCGGGGGCCCGGGTGGGGACATGGGCCTGGACTTCAACCCCTGGACCTCGGAGGTCCAGAGAGGCCTGCGAGCAATGCGGGGGTGTGTGTGTGTGTCCCACTGGGGATGATCTAGGATCAGGGCCCGGCACAGGGAAAGACACACAGCCAAACGTGGTAGGGGGCAGGGGTTACCTTTAATGCTGCATTTTGTGCCGAATCCCCCATGATGCCCTGTCCCTGAGTATCCCTGCCCACCCCCACCCCCCACCGCAGGGCAGGCACAGGGCCACCCCCACCCCGGGGTACAAAGGAATAAATTAATTGCCCTCCCTCCCCCCCTTCCCCAATAAATAGAGTGAGTATCCTGCCCAGGGCCTCCCCTGCCTTGTGGCACGGTGGGCTGGGGCGGGGCCTGGGGCGCTACATTCATGGCTGCCCAGGCGGGCGGTGGTGGGCAGGCCTCAGCAGGAGCCGTGGGCCCCACACAGGGGCACTGTGCTGTCCTGGCTCTGCCCCTCCATATCCATGTCAAGCAGCGTGGGCTGCATGCTGGGGGGCCCGGGGCTCTCCGGAGTGTCCGGCCTGCTGGGAGGAGAGATGCTGAGTGTCTGGCCAAAGGAAACCAGTTTCCAGGGGTCCAGGCGGGGACGGCTGGCGGCTGGCCGGGGTCGTGGGGCGAAGGTCAGGGTGGTGGGACGGCCAGGGAACTCGGGGGGCCGACGGCGGGTGGGAAACAGGCCCTGGGGGTCGGGCAGGCGGGGGAAGTCCAGAGGATCTCGAGGGCCTGGTAAGAGAGGATCAGATGATGTGAGTGGCATGGGCCAGAGGGTGGCGTTTAAAAGCCAGGAGCATTTACATGAAAATTGGAATTTGACTTCTCTTGAAAAATCTGCTGATTTTGTTGGGCCCACTTTCCAGCAGGGTTTGGACCTTTACCTAGCCACCCTCCCCCAGGGCCCCCCAGTTGCTCAATCATCTGGGTGCAACTCTGGCCACGGTCCTTTATCTTTCAGAGCCCATTTCCTTGCTGCTACTCTAGACAAAGCCCTCATCCCTAGCACCTCTCTGACACTGGGCCAGGTTCACAAAGACCCACAGAGACTCCTCAGGCATGTTGCTGTCTGTGAATGGGGACGACAGCACCTCGCTACATAGGTGAGGATTAAATAAAATGATAACAGTAATTGTAGAACAAGTAGCACAGTGCCCGATAGGAAGCCCTCAGCTCCTATCTGTTGTAATCATCTTTGTGAGTTAGTAAACTATGTAGAACAGGGCACAGCACATGGGTGTTAGCTCTAGTAATTGTTGTTGCCATCGATGTCACCTGCCTGGCCCCTGTAGGCCTTAGCGTTTGCCACCCCTACTTCATCCTGCGTCTCAATTACCCAGGGACTCACAATGCCTCACAAAGCAGCGGGGGCCATGGGGACACAGACCCCTCCTCCCCATGCTAAGCAGGAGGATGCCTTGGCATCCAGGGGGTCCTCGCTGGGCTGGGACACAGGTGTCTGGCGGGGGCACGGGAGATGGGCCTTTTTCTGCGCCGTGGGCGCGTGGAGCCTCACTCACCAGGGCCAGGGCCGGTGGGCTCGGGCGCCCCCCGCTGCCCCAGCGCCCCGTCTGACGGCGTCCTCCGGTGCCCGCGGCTCACAGAGCGCGCGGCCGTGACGTGGGTGGGCGTGAGTGACTGGCGGGGGTCCTTCTTGAAGCTCTCCAGCTCCAGGTCCACCAGGGGGTTGGTGCTGGGCGCGGGCGGGGGTGGGGAGGGCGGCGGGGAGGGCGCGGCCGGCGCGGCCTCGTCGCTGTCGGAGCGGAGCAGCGAACGCGTGGAGTTGCAGTCGGACACGGACGACAGCGACACGAGGGTGGCCGAGGGCGCCAGGCCCGGGCCGGGGGCCGCGTCATCGCGGCGGCTCGGGGAGCGCCCGGGTGGGCTGAGGCCCCGCGGGAAGCGGCCGCCGCGGGGGAAGAAGAGGCCATCGAGCCAGCTCCGCGGCTCCTCGCCGTTGGCCGAGCGCACCTCGGCCACGTCGGCGCCCAGGCCCACGGCGCCCAGCAGCGTGGCGCAGCCCAGCAGCGCGAGCTCGCAGCGCCGCCGGGAGCCGTGCCCGGGCCGGGCGGGCGGCGTTGGCTCCCACGGCGCCCGCGCCCCGGGGGAGGGCTGGCTGGGCAGCGGCACCGTGAGGTAGGATGGGGTGGTGTAGGGCGAGGGGGGCACGCTGCTGCCTCCGTCCGCCTCCGCGAACTCCTCTGCAACCGGGAGAGGGCCGTCACTTCACTCGACTCACTTAACTCTAGGCGCCTGGCCCCTTGGCCCACCCCCCTCGGATCTGGAGGCCAGGGGTTGCCCCAATGAAATGACCCCTCCAACAAGAGCACCGAGGCACACTAAGCGTGGTTCTCGACTATTTCTCCCCCCAAACCCTCTCCTCCTGGGAACGACCCCCACACCCCAGGGACCGGCGGCTCCCATTCCAGGCATGTGTCCTACCCTCTGGCCCAGTGAAATCCGGCTCCCTCCTTGCAGCCCTGGGCAATCGTCACCCCTTGGCCTTGGCTTATGGTCCCCTTTGCCAGGGAATATTCCTTCCCCCTCCCCTTTAAAGGCGCCCTCACCCTCTTACCCATCTCATTGAGGCTAGCAAAGCCTGGGGTGATGGGAGTGTGTTTGGGGGATTTGCCCAGGTTGGGGGCACTTGATGACCACTGTTTGCTTCCTTCTCCCAGGGCCTTCAGCCTGCAGGGGTCACCAAAGATGGGGGGTTATAGGCCTCCTGGCTGCCAAGGGCCTGGGGAAGAGGCACGGGGTGTGGGATGGGCTCCATGTAGCCAATACCTCTCCTCTCCTCCAGCCCGCTCCTTCTGCAGCGTGGAGCTGGGCCCCCAGGTCCGGCCCTTCTTCTTGCCCCCAACCAGTTCTTCCTTCTTTGGGGGTCCGCTGTTGCGGCCCCGCGTTCCACTGCCACCACTGCTGCTGCCACTGCTGCTACCTCCACCGCCATCGACAGGAGTCACTGGGCCGAGAGAAGCCACTTGGTTAGTGGGTCTGTTAGTTAGTCTGTCCCCGCTGAGCTCCCAGCCTTACTCTCCCCCACTTGGTCCCACCCTTCCCCTGGAAGCCCAAGGCAGCTTGGACTCTTAACTCCAATCATGACCCTTCCCTGCTCTACATCCTTCCATAGCTCCCTACTGCTGTCAGGACGACGTCCCAGCTTCCTCAGTTTCATCACCCGTGACTTCTCACAGCCTAACCCTTCAGCCATCCATTCATTCCCAAAGGTTTACTAGCACCTGCTATGTGCCAAGCCCTGTGCCAGGTGCTGAGAGGACAGCAGTGGTCAAAGCAGACAAAAGTCCCTGCCCTGGGGACTTCCCTGGTGGTCCAGTGGCTAAGACTCCACACTCCCACTGCAGGGGGCCCGGGTTCAATCCCTGGTCAGGGAACTAGAGCCCACATGCTGCAACTAAAGACCCCGCATGGGGCAACGAAGATCCTGCATACCACAACTAAGACCTGGTGCAGTCAAAAAAAAAAAAAAAGTCCCTGCCCTGAGGAGTTTACATTTTAGTGGGTGAAGACAGACGATCAACAAGAGTCACACTAGGTACATCATCTGGGTAGGGGGCTAGAAGGTGATAGGCGCTGTGGGAAATATAAAGCAGGTTAGGGGTTTGGGGAGTTAGGGAAGGTCTCATGTGTGAGAAGGAGAAATCTGAGCAAAGACTTGAAGGAGGTGAGGGAGTGAGTCAAGTTGATACAAGGGAGAGGAGCCTTTCAGGCAGAGGGAACCGCAGATGCTGAGGCCCTGTGGAGTGTTCTGGAGCAGACTCGTTCCCTGCAGAGTCAGTTGCTCTCTCTCCTCTGTTCCTATCACACGTTGAACGTACCCCGCTACTAGTAGTGACTACCACTGTTTGGTCATTATTTGTCTTTGCGTCCCCCCAGGAGAATGACCTCCGGGGCCTGGTACAAAGCAGGTGCCCAAGCAGAAGTGTGTGTAGGGGGTGGCGTGTGGGGCGAGGCCAGGGGTGAATGATGGGGCAGAATGGACAGGGGAGCCGGCCGGGTACCCTTCAACTCATCAGCAAACCCTGACAGCTGTACCTCTGCCATGTAGCTGACTCACCATCTCCCCTCTTTTTTTTTTTTTTTTTTTTTTGCGGTATGCGGGCCTCTCACTGTTGTGGCCTCTCCCGTTGCGGAGCACAGGCTCCGGACGCACAGGCTCAACGGCCATGGCTCACGGGCTTAGTTGCTCCGCGGCATGTGGGATCTTCCCGGACCGGGGCACGAACCCGTGTCTCCCGCATCGGCAGGCGGATTCTCAACCACTGCGCCACCAGGGAAACCCACCATCTCCCCTCTTCAAGGCCCCTGCCCTGGCCCAGCCCCCTCATCTCCCTTGTCTCCCACCTTGACTCCTGCTCTCCTCCGATCCCTACTCCTCATGGTGGCCAGAGGGAAAAGGTTAATTTTACCACATCACTGCCTTGCTCACAGCCCTTCAGAGACTCCCCCGTCTCATTTCAAATAAAATCCAGATTCCTTATCCCAGCTCTTAGGGCCCAGTGTGCTCCTCCCCTGTCGAACCCTTGACCATAAGCCTAGTGTTCTCTCTCCCATTCATCCTACTCCAGCCAAGTTGGCCTTCCCAGCTGATAAACACACCATGCTTGTTCCTGCCTCTGGGCCTTCATCTTTGCTCTTCCCTCTGCCAGGGACACTGTTCCTTCAGATCTCTGCATGTGTCACTCCTCCTTACCATGCAGGTCCCTGCTCAAACCTCAGCTTCTCTGACAGGCCTTCCCTGTGATTTAAAAACAGCAACTCTTCTGTTTTCTTCCCTTCCCTGATTTCCTTTATAGCGCTTATCACTTCAGGAAATTATCCTGCTCACCAACTTGTTTACTTGTTGTCTGTTTCCCCTCATGAGAATGAGGGAGGGGACCCTGCCCATCTGGTCCCCTGATGCTGCTCTGGCTTCGTACAAGATATGTGCTCAGAGAAGTCTGTTCACTGACTGACCGGTCAGGGCCTTGGGAGATACTCACGGCGAATGGCCCTCAGCCGGGGGATGATGCTGGGGCTTGCAGGCGGGCTGACGCCATCTGATCCTTTCCGTTTGTCCAGGGTTGGAGAGGCCTGGACTGTGATCTTATGCTCAAAGCCTGCGAAAAGAAAGACTTCCCTAAGCACAAGGTTCCGTGGGTAGCCAAAGAGAAGTTCCCTTTGTAGAAGGATAGGAGGAATGCCGCCATTTTGTATTCCTTCATGCAGTGGTTCTCAAAGTGTGTTCCCAGACCAGCAGCATCAATGTCAAGTGGAAACCTCTTGGAAATGCAGATTCTTGGGCCCTCCCTTAGTCAGGAACTGTTGCGGGGGCGGGATGCAGCAATCTAACCGCGGTGTAAAAGTCCCCCGGCCACCTCTGATGCACACTCGGGTCTGAGAGCTGCTGCCCTGAGGATCCAATATGGTGGTCATTAGCCACACACACGGCAAATGAGCGCTTGAAATGTGGCTTGTGCAACTGAGGAACTGGAGAGTTCTACCTTTATTTAATTGCAAGTAATTTAAGTTTACCTTTCAAAACAGACAGACAGTTCAGTCATCAGAAACATTTAAGCATGTTTGGAACCACTTTGGTATGTGAATCTGCTTTTTCAACTGTACATTTTATGAAATCTAAATACAGGTCAAGATTTTTTGATGAAAATTTAGAGCCCAGATTGAGATGCCCTGTAAATATAAAATACACACTGGATTTCAAAGATTTGGTGTGAAAAAAAGAAGGTAAACTATCTCATTAACAATTTTTCTTGTACTGGCTACATGTGAAACTACAACATTTTGGGTATATTTGGCTAAACAAAATATATTAAAGTTAATTTCACCTGTTTTTTCCCCTTTTTCATATGGCTACTAGAAAATGTAAAATTATACATGTGTCTTGCATTACATTTCTGTTGGCTGGTGCTATTCTAGGCACTGCTTTAGGGCTTGTAACAAAGAGAGAGAAATCAGTATGATGTGCCTTCTGATGTTACCTAGGAAGCAATATTTAAAAAATTAAAAAAAAAAAATCAAACCTGAACTTGAAACTGATTAAGCCCTGAGATCCAAGTATTAGGCTGAGCCATGTGAAACTTCTGTTTCTGTAGGTCAAAAATGGCTGAACATCAGCAATTTCACATGGTTTAACCTAATACCAATTTATAGGAAATTCAGGGGACAGAGCGACATGTTAAAAGATACCAGGGAGATGCGAGCAGCAAAATCAGACTGTGGGAAATGCTACAGGATAAATGATGCAGTTCCTCAACAAATTACTGGCAAGGAGGAAAAAAAGGCAGATTAAAAGATATTAAACAAATAGCTGGGAGATAAAACTATAAGGAAAAGTAAGGAAGTGATTGCCCTAAAAGTCAAGACAGGGATTACTCTTAGGGAGCAGCAGGGGGGTGTGTTTGGACAGGGCGTGTGGAGGCATATGGGGTGGCTGTAGGGTCTCCCTGCTTTCATGGGAGAGATTCTACTAACTCATTAAGCTGCACAGTTCTTTGGTCATTTTCTGTAGGTGTGATATATTTAGCAATTAAAAAAAGTTTAAAAAATAAATAAATAAAAGGAAGAGATAACCCCCGGGTTAGGGATGCTCTCAGCGGCCTCTCGGGGGTGCTCAGGGGACGTGGGGGGGTACCGGAGGGCAGGCTGATGTGGCTGCTGCCTTCTCGCAGCTTGAGCAGGCGGCTGCGCTTGAAGTTGCCCTTGCGTTTGCGGACCCTGGGCTTCTCCTGGCTCAGCTGGCACATGAGCAGGTGCAGCTCCCGCTCCACGATGTCCATCTCACGCTCGGCCAGCTCCTGCTCGCGCCGCCGCAGCTGCTCTTCCTGAAACCGCTGCTCCTGCGCCGCCCGTAGCAGCTCCTCCTCGCGGCTACGGAGCTCCTGGAGAGGAGATGAGGGGCTTGGGGCTAGGAGCTTAGCTCCTCTGCCCCTGGGGACGGCTCCAGGGCTGCTGGGTCTGGTTAGTGTCCTGCTCAGGGCTGTCCTGCTGTGGGGCAAATTGGGGGCACAATCCAACTTACACTTCACTAGCCAGGCTGGGTGCCAGGGTAGGGGACTGTGTTAGCTCAAAGAAAGGGGTGGCTTTTCTTTTTTCCTTCCTCTTTGATTTTTAATTTTTTAAGTCTTCAATTTGGAAGACATCCACAAAAGGAGAGAAAAGTGCACCCCATGTACCCATCATCCAACTTCAACAATTTTCTATACTTTGCGAATTTTTTTCATGTATCACCTTCCTTCTCTCCTCTCTCCCCGTTTTTGCTGTAGGATTTTAAAGCCAGTCCCAGACCTCATGCAGTGTCACTTGTAAGTACTTCAGTGCAGGGTGCTTTTTTTTTTTTTTTTTTTGCGGTACGGTACGTGGCTTCTCACTGCTGCGGCCCCTCCCACTGTGGAGCACAGGCTCTGGACGCGCAGGCCCAGCGGCCATGGCTCACGGGCCCAGCCGCTCTGCGGCACGTGGGATCCTCCCAGACCGGGGCACGAACCCACGTGCCCTGCATCGGCAGGGGGACTCTCAACCACTATGCCACCAGGGAAGCCCCAGGGTGCCTTTTTAAAATCAACCTTCCAGCAGGAGGCTGTCTTTTCTTAATATGCAAAAAAGGTTCCCTTGGCCCTGCATGGACCCAAAGACCCCTGGGCTCAGGGGAAGGGACTCTGCCCCATCCAAGGCATCAGAACTCAGGGATCTTGCTCCATCCCTCCCACCTTGCCTCCTGCCTTCACCTTCTCCTTGGTCCGGAGGTCATCGAACATGTGTTGAATCTCCAGCTTCCAGTCTTCCTGCAGCGAGTGGAAAGACTCCAGCGGCATCTGGAACAGGGCTGACTGTTCGATGACTTCAAGTTGCTTCAGGATGCTGCCAAAATCTGGCCTCCCGTGGGGGTCTGGGTCCCAGCATTCTGGGGTGGGGGTGGAGAGGACAGCAGTGGGAGTGGAAATGTCAGTGGCCATGCTCTGGGGCATCGGCCTGCTCAGTGGAGGCAGGACTTTAAGGGACTGTGGACAAACAGCTCCCATGGAGCCGAGGGGAAAGAATTCAAAGCCAAATTCCTGGCAATGTTTCACTTGGTGAAACTCTGGGGAGAGAAACTCAGGGACCTGTTCCCCGACTGGTGGTAGAATCGAGGATCAGGGAGGAATCCCAGGGCCAGTGAGTCCTAACAGGTTGCCCTCAAGGGCTGTGGGCCTAGCCAGAACACAGGTCTGGAGGCCATGGAGCCAACTGTGGGGAGACTGTTCATGGTCCCATGGTTCCAGCCCCTTGTCCCTCACTCCTGGGCCGAAAGGTATGGATGGGTGTGAAAGAGTGAGGTCTGGGCCTGAGGGCCCCTGCCCCCCCTAGCTGAGCCTACCCTCTCCACGGGGCCCTGGCTCACCCTCCAGTAGGCGGGCAAAGGGCTCGGGGCATGTGGAGGGAATGGGCAGAGTCAGCTTGTTCATAGCCACACCATATGCCACGGCCAAGGCGTCGATTTCACGGTAGGGGACCTCACCCGTCAGCAGCTCCCAGAGCAGTACTCCGAAGCTGCAGGTGGGGGAGAGGTAGGGGTGATGCCACAGCCCACCCTAATCCTCACCTACACCCCAGCCCTGCCTCCAGTCCCATGGTGGGCCTCCCTCCCCACAGCAGCCAGCCCTGGCCAATGAGGCTGCAAGAACCTGATGTGACCTCCATTGGCCTGATCTGGTGGGGTTGGTTCTCTGATGTCTCTCCTTTGCTCTGCCTCTCTTCTGCCTGAAAACCTTCAGTGGGTCCCCCATGCCCACTGAGCAAATCCACCCTTCTTAGCCCTGATCCTGATGACCCCTGCAGCCTCGCCTCTAAACACTCTCAGCCCCGTACTACCCCCAGCTTCATCTTGCAGCCACGCTGAACAGTTGAACAAACGCTGTTCTTCCTAACCTGGCCTTTGCACATGCTGTTCCCTTGGTCGAGAACGCCCTTTCCTTTGCCTAATGGTCCTTTAAGCCACAACTCAGGTGCCCCCTCTACCAGGAAGCCTTCCTTGATTCCACAGCCTCCAAAGCTGGGTTGGAGGCCCCTTCACTATGTTTCCATAGAACCCTCTGCACTTACCTCTAAAAACAAGTTAACACTATTTAATATTTATAAAGCACTTACTCCAGGCCAGCACTGCTCGAGGCCTCACAACAGTCCTGTAAGGCAGAAGGCACTGGAATGACCCTCATTTTATCCAATGAGCAGGTGCAGGCAGAGAGAGGTTAAGTTGTTTGCTTCAAGTCACACTGCTCGTTAAGTGATGGAGCCACACTGAGACTTAGGTCTGTCTGATGCCCACGACAGCGTCCTCAGTGGCTACATAATTCCAGAGCATGCGTCACTGTGCTACAGTCACCTGCGTGTCCATCTCCTCCAGTAAACTGTTCTCCTTCTGGATCCTGATCACTGTTCCATGCACTGCCCAACACGTAGTAGATCCCCGTGCTCCCCCGTTCCATGCATTCATTCAACATACACTTATTAAATGTCTGCTGTGTGCCAGGCATTGTTCCAGGTACTGGAATAAGACAGACGCCACCCCTGCCCTCATGCAGCTGACAGCTTCCCCTCCTCTCTCAGTGACAGCACTGGTAAATTTGAGCTGGGCAAATGCTGCCTGAAATAATTTTCCATCCTCCTTTGCATCTAAGTGTGCCCATACGGCAACGGTTCTGGCCGGTGGGATATAGAAGAGTGTGTAGTGTGCAAGTAACTTCCAGGAAGTGTCCTTAAAGGGAAGGGGTCCCCTTTCCTCTTTTCTCCTTCCTCCTGCTTGGAATATAGACATAAAATCTGGAGCTCAAGCAGTCATTTTGGACCATGAAGTGGACTTGGGAATGGAGGCTATATACAAGGTGGAGAAAAGTAACAGTGGTTTGTAACTGGAGGGGGCCAGACCCTCCCCTCACAACCTCTCCCACGTCTCTGGAAACCTGTGGGGATGTTTTGATTGTCACAATGACTGGGGAATGCTACTGACATTTGGTGGCTGGGAATCATGGATACTTAACATCCTGAAAGGTACAGGACTGTACCACACAAGGAAGAATTATCCTGCCCAGTGTCAACGACACCACAGTAAAAAACCCTAACACAGGACTCAATCCCTAATGCTAGGGGTACTATATCGTGTAAAAGTCATGGGCTTTTCCATGAGAGCAAAACCATCAGTCTTGTTTTTATTTTGGGTTTTCTGTTCCTTGCCACTGAAATATGGCTTCTATAAATGTCTGGGACCATAAATGAATGCCTTATGTGAAGCAAGACTAAACTTCCCCGCAAAGGGCTGCGCTGCTCTAGTTGAGAATTCCTGTCTTACTTGTCTGCCGCAATACCATGACTTTGCGGCTTGGTCCATCTGGAGCCTCAGCCGGGGACTGATCTGGGTTTGGCTGCCCACCGCCGAGTAGAAGGTTGAGTTTCTGCTGTCACTAGGTCTCGCAGGCAACAAACAGCCTCCTCATTGGCCTCCTGCCCCAACTCCTGTCCCCTACAATCCATCAGGCGAGGGAGCTTTTGCGATGTTAAATCAGATCATGTCATTCACAAATGCCTCTGATGGCTTTCCAGTGCACTTAGTGCACTTAGGATCTACCCCCTCACCTGCAAGGCCCTCCGGCTCTCCCTCCTCCATCATTTCCTACTCCTTTCCTCCTTGCCTGCTCTGCTCCAGCCACGTGTTCCTTTCTGGAACATACCATGCTTGTTCTCACCTCAGTTTCTCCTTTGTGGAAGCTGTTCCCTCTTCCTGGAAAGCCTCTTCTCCTAAACTTTGCATGATTGGCTCCTTCCTGTCATCCAGAACTCAGCTCAAGTACCACTTCTCAGAAAAGCCTTCCCCAAAGTCATCTCCAGCCCTCAGAGCGCTTTTCGATCAACCACCTAGCTCGTAACACTGTCTAGTACTTTTCTGGTGGATTAACTTACTACCTTTTAAAAATTATTTTTATAATTTCAACTTAAAAACAGCCTTTTTCGCTTCTGAGGTATGTATTATTCCCGTGGGCAGGAAATGGGTCTGTTTTTATATACTGCTGTATCCCTAGCTCCCAGTGCAGTTGGATGGATGAATGAGTGAATGAATGGTTACCTTCAAAGGTCTCAATTTCCCATTTGCTGAGTGGGGGCAGTGCAATGGATGGTGTTTGAGGGGTCTCTGGTGCTGACCATCTATCCAAGTCCTCCTCAGCTGCCACTTCTGCTGGCAGAGCAGCCACCTGCTTTTGTGCTTGTCTGATGGTCTGACCTTGCTGGAGGGCCCCTTTGCCAGACTCGGATCCCCGCTGCAGTGGCAGACCGTCCCTCCCACTCTGCCGTTTCCCCCTTCCTCCCTCCTCCCTTCCCAGGAGGCCTCCCCTGGCCCACCGTCAGCACCTCCAGACGTCACTGCTTTTGGAGAACAGGGAGAGACGGATAACCTCCGGAGCCATCCAGGCGTAAGTCCCTGCAGCGCTCATCTTGGTGGTCTTGTACCACTCACGGGCGAGGCCGAAGTCCGTGATTTTGAGCACCGTATCGGCGAGGTTGTGGTTCTCGATGGCCTCCAGAATAAGGACTGTGGATAGGAAGAAAGGTGGGTCACCCCAGACCTGCTGGGCTGCAGCCCCGTGTGTCCTGCCCCCGCCTCAGCTGGAATCTCCTACTTGTTCTCTCCCTGCCGCCTGGGGTCGCCCCCCCTCTGCAGCAGCTCCTTTCCTGGCCTCGAAGACCATGAAGGCTTTCCTGATGGTCTAATCCCTGCCTCAGGCCCCATGAGGCGTTGGGGAGCTTCTCCTGACTTCGCTGGCCTCCTGACTCCAACTCGGGCTTAGGGGAGCTCAGGGAAATGTCGATGGCCACGGCCTTGGTTCTCCTTGGTCCAGGCCTTGAATTCCCAACCACCGCAGAAGTGTCAACTGCAAACCACAGGCAGAAGGGGATGGTTTTCCTTTCCTTTTTGTCACCTGCTGTGGGTAGCTGCATTCATGGCCCCAGTTCTGCTCCTTTCTGTGTCACACTCTTTGTAACTCCGCATCCTTTACTCTGGCTTGGCCGTATGACTTGCTTTGTCTGATAAAATGAGGCAGAAGTGACAGAATGCTAGTTCCAAGCCCGGGCCTCTCATGTCTGCTTGCCCTCTTGCCCTTCTGCCATGACTATGAGAACATGCCTCGGCTGGCCTGCTGGTCCAAGGAACATGAGAGATACTCGGGGCAAAGCCTCTCCAGCTGAGCCCCGCCTAAATCAGTTTATCCTCCATCAGGCCTGCAAATGTATGAGCAGTAATAAAGGACACTGAGTTTTAAGACACCAAGTTCAGGGAGGGTGGGAGGGTTGTTACACAGCATTATTATGACAAAAATCTGACTGATACATCCCCCAAGCATATTGAATGGTTCCAACTTACTCGCTGCCTAGGGTTATTACTAACAACAATAACAACCATGGCTAGTGTTTATTAGGAGCCTATTATATGACAGGCACTGTGCTAAGCCCTTTATACAAATTATCTAGCAATCAACCCACTTTATTGACTAGCAGACCGAGGCTCAGAGAGATGAAGTCACTTGGCCGAGATCACACAGCTAGAAAATGGTGGGGGGAAGTTCCTGGGTTGCCTAGTGGTTAGGATTCCGGGCTTTCACTGTCGTGGGCCGGGTTCAATCCCGGGTTGGGGAACTGAGATCGCGCAAGGTACACGGTGCGTCCAAAAAAAAAGAGAAAATGGTGGGGCAAAGACCCAAACTAGATCTGTCATCAGAGTCCAATCTCTTAACTGCCATGGTATTCTACTACCTTCTGTCAAACAGAAGGTAAGTGTACAGTATCCTGCGGGGTGTGAATCCCAGCTCTGCCACTTATTCGTTGCATAACCTTATTTACTTTATTTTTAACACTACGATTTCTCCTCTGTTAAATGGAGATGATAATGGCATTGACCTTCTAGGGCTGTAGTAAAGGTTTATTTTCTGAAGCAACAGTAGCCCCTCTAAAAGCATCAGCTCTCTTTATTAGTGTGTGATGTTGCCATAATTGTTCCTTATTTCTCCACCTTTATCTTTGGCCATTCCTGGCTACTTCTCCAATCATCATAACAACGAGGCAATTCTACGGTCATACCCATTTGGCAGATGAAGAGACTAAGTTTTAGAGAGCTCAGACCACTGCCCAAGGTAACACTGTTGGCAATCTTGTCCCTTCTCTAAAACCCAACTCAAATGTCACCTCCTCCTGGAAGCCTCTTGAGACTCTCTAGCATGTGACTCTCTACCTCCCAGAAGTTCTCCCTTCTCGAGTCACCAACTTTCCTGTTTGTGGAGTGACCCTGTGACAGAGGGAACACCCCATGGTCTTACACTTTATTTCTGCATCTCTCAGGCCGGGCCTAAATCAATTCACTTAAAAAAATATTTATCTGATTATGTTACCCCTGCTTAAGGCCCACTAATGGCTTCTACTACATTGAATAAAATATCCAAAGCCCTCACAGTGGCCCCTAAGGTTAATGTGATCTGGCCCGTGTACTCTTAGACGGGGTCTTGCCTCGTTCACATCTGTCTTGGCTTGTTCACATCTGTAGTCCCAGAGCCCAGGACAGTGCCTACCTAGTACACTTAATTCTGCTTCAGAATTATTAGTTGAATAAAACAATGAATGAATGATGTCAGATGAGGAGCTCCTCGGGGGAAGCTGTACTGTGGAGGCCCTGTTTCCTCTGTCTCAGGCATGGAGCAGTTCCATTGCCCAAGCAGGAAGCCCTGGCCTAAGAGCCCCACCAACCCTTTGTCCAAGTGGCATTGGCTACAGAAAAACTTGGGGGCGTGGGAGCATGTCCTGACACCCCACCTGCAGGCTGTGAATCAGCAGGGGTGAGGCAGGGCTGGGAAGGGACCCCGGCCTTCAAGAGGAGCGTGTTGGCAGTCCTGCCTCCGTTTACCCAGCATTTCAGGAGTCAGAGCATCAGAATCAATGGAGATGGGGACCATCGGTCTGTCTTGCTCAATTCTCTGGGGCTGGCGCAGGGCTTGGCGCACCCTGGGCACTTGGTAGCTGTCTATCTGTTGAGTGTATGAATGCCAGGCCTGTCAGGTAAGGGAGCCTCCGTCCCTCTATTCTAGGGGCTTCCGGTTGGTGGTGGTGAGGCCTAGCAATGAACATGAAACAGTGGGACGGGGTCAAACAAACTTCAAGATGTAGAATTGACAGGAGTCAGAAACAGATGAGATGTGAAGGCTGAGGACAAAGAGAAAACCCTCACATATCATGTGAGGGCAGGGAACATGCTGGCCCCACTCACGATTGATCTCTCTTGCTTAGTATATGATCTGGCCCAGTGAATACCAAACGAAAGAATAAAGTGAACAAATAAAGGCAGAAATGAAGGGGAGTGACATGAGGCAGAGGAAGGATGGGGCAGCCAGGAAGGTAGGATTTTTTTTTCCCTGCTGTATCCTAAGGGTCAGGACAGGGCCTGGTACACAACAGGTGCTCGGGAAATATCCGGGAAATGAATGAATATCCGGGGAATGATCGTGAGTGCTGTAAGGGCAGAAACCATGGCTATTTTGGTCCCTGTTGGGCTTCTGCCTGATAGGTGCTCAATTAATATCTGACACTATGAGAAGCTCCTTGATCTAGACGTAGGTTCTGGGGAACCTTGCCTTCCATCTGGCCCCAGACCTCATTCAACCAACCAATCAACTTTTGGAAGTCTATGACAGGCCAGACAGCTTGGATGCTTTTACATAAGCCACACCCCTTTTCCTCCTCCCTCATCTTTCCCAGTGTGTCTTGGCTAGCTGGGGCAGAGGCCTGGGAGGACACCAGGAAGTGGTTCTCAACTGAGGGCTAGTCTGCCCTCCAGAGGACATTCGGCAATGTCTGGAGACATTTTTGGTTGTCATAACTGGGGGATGGGGGGGTGGAGAATGATAATGGCATCTAGCGGGTAGAGGCCAAGGATGCTACTAAGTAACCTACATCACACAGGACAGCCCCCTGCAATCATCCGGCCCCAGATGTCAATAGTGCTGAGACTGAGAAACCCCGACTCCATGCCAAGTTCTATCTGTCTCTGCCTGGTGGACTCTGGCAGCGTGGCTGGACAGTAAGTGCCATGAGGGCAGGCACTGTACCTGTCCTATTTACAGCAGGGAGCACAGGGCCTGTCACAGTGTTCACTGACACATATTTATTGGGCTACTGTGACTGTAGCCGAGGGGACAGGTATTTCTTCAACCTTCCTGGGCCTCCTTTTCCTCTCTTAGTGGGGCAAGGGCTGCCTCACCTGGCCCTGAAGGTATACTGCTGCCCCTTCTTGCCCCAGGCAGTGTCCCCTGGTGTCCCCATCCCGCCACCTAGGCTTGTCCTCACAAGGTTCTACGGAAGCAAGTTTTTTGGGGAAGGACACCACTTACTGTTGATGGACTTGAGGTCCCGGTGGATGATGGGCACAGGGGCATCATTGTGTAGGTAGTTCATGCCCCGGGCCACCTGCACAGCCCAGTTGACCAGCACGTGAGGGGGCACCCGGCGCCCTGCCAGCACCCTGCTCAGTGCGCCCCCCCTGGCATACTCCATCACCAGGCAGAGGTGTGGGGGGCTGAGGCAGGCGCCCCTGAGGGCAATGATGTTGGGGTGCTGCAGGGCTCCGAAGAGCCGGGCCTCCTGGCGCACCTGCTCTGCTGTCACTGCCGGGTCCCGTTCAGGGTCCAGCCGGGCGGCCTTGACCGCCACCTCCTCGCCATGCCACAGGGCCCGATAGACCTTGCCAAAGCCCCCTACACCGATGATCTCCTCCAGCTGCAGCTCGTGGAAGGGGATCTCCTGGGGCAGCTGGAGGTCCGCGGGCGCGGCGGGGGTGCCGGGGGCCACGTAGTTGCTGGGGAAGACGCCCACACGGCCGCTGGGTAGCTGCCCGGTCCACCAGCCCTCGTCGCCCGACACGGCACAGTCCTGGGAAAGCACCTGGACGCGGTCGCCCCTCCGCAGGGTCAGCTCCTCGTCGCCCGCCGCCTCGTAGTCGAACACTGCGGTCCAGACGGGCCCCGCGGGGGTCGTGCCCCACTCCTTGGCCGCCCCCCACTCCTCCTCATCCATGGGGGTGGGGCCAGGGGCTGCGGGAGGCCGCTTCACACAGGCTGCCCGCGGGATGCAGAAGGCGGGCCCCGGCGGCCAGGATGTGGGGCAGTCCCTGCGGGTTCTAGGGGGCTCCTGGGGGCCATGGCTGGGGGGCCCTCCGCAGGAGCAAGAAAAAGCCTCTTTAAAAGGGCAGGGTTGTCCCTCTGATTCAGCTGTCCAGGCAGGGTGGGGTGGGGGAAGGGCGGCGGGTTCACCTCTCCCCCCTAAACGTCAGGGCGCTAAGAAGGCCTGGCCGCGCGGCTGCCGAATTCCTGCCGGGGTCCGCCGGTGGGGGACGAGGGTGAGGGAAGCAGGCAGCCCCCTTCCCCGCGCCTCTCACCCCGCGCAGCTCCACCGGCGGCCCCCGGCTCCGCATCCCGGGCCACGATCGCCGGGAGGGGCGGGGCTGGCGGAGCCCCCCCAGGACGGGGTGGCGCGCCCCTCGGCCTCGTCACGCGCGGGGCGGCCGGGCGGCCCCCATCCTCAGCATCGGGCTCCCGGTCGGCCCCAGCCCCTGCCCCCGCCCGCGCCGCTTCCCGGGGCCTCAGGCAGTGCCTGATTGACGTGCTCGCTGCCGCCGCGCCGCGGTGCCGCCTGGGAGTTGTAGTCTCCGGCAGCGCGACTCACTGGTCGGTCCCCAGTCCCCCAGCCTCCAGAGCCCGGCTGCGGGCCTTGGGCCGAAGTGAGGAGTGCGCGTGGGCGAAGGAATTCTCCCGGGAAGATAAGCCTGGCCTCAGACCCTCCCTGGGACGCCGTGGGCCGGACGCCTGGAGGAGGAGAGGAAGAGAGGTCCGAGAGCTCCTCACAGACCCTGCGAGGGCCGCGGCCCAAGGTGGGGTTGACGGTCGTGACTGACGCGCTTCGCAAAGCGAATAGTAGTAGCTGCGTGAATGGTGGTTACTGCCCGGAGCCTCTAACGCAAGCCAGGACGAGGTCCCCGCAGCTGGACTGCCTCTCGGGGCCCCGACCCGAGGTGCACGCCGGGAAGTGTAGTCCGTTCGCGAACCGGCGCTGTGGGGCAGCCCCCCAACCGCGGGCAAGGGAGAGCTGCTTGGTGGTTCCAGCAAGCTGGGAGGTCGGGCTGACGGTGAGGCCTCTGGGGGAAGACAGGGCTGGGAGGATGTTTGTTGTGTCCCTGGGGAAATCACAGCCACATCTGCTTTCCCCACCAGCCCTGGGTTCCTCTGCCTCTGCAATCAGAACTCGAGAATCCCCGCCTTCCATAATGGGAATGTCAATTTTCTGGGGCTTAATGGGCATCTTACGCCGAGTGCTTTGCATACATGGTAGCATTAAATCCTCGCAAAGCCCCTAGTTTACAGATGACGCATAGAGAAATAAAGTCACTTATCCAAGGTCACAACTATAAATGGCAAAGCAACAATCAAAGGCATGTATTTCTCTCTCTCTTTTTTTCTTTTTTCTTTGGCCACACTGTGCGGCAGATCTTAGTTCCCCAACCAGGGATGGAACCGGTGTCCCCTGCAGTGGAAGCTCGGAGTCTTAACCACTCGACCGCCGGGAAAGCCCCTCAAAAGCATATTTTAAAATTAAAAACAATCACCACCACGACAATCATGATTTTTAAAAACACTGCCTTCCCATTTAAAGAGTGAGGAAACTGAGGCCTGCAGAGGTTCAATGACTTGCTCAAGATCTGTAAGCCTGTAAGCAGCAAAATTCTGGGGCTTTTCACTTAGCCTCTCCTTAGTGGTCTGGGGTCTGGCGGGAGGAGAGAAGAGGGGAACTTTGATGGGCTCTGGTGCCCAAACTCCAGAGAACTGCCCCACAGTATCCTGGGAAGTTGTTCCGCGCTCAGAGGGAAGTGGGTACCTGCTGTCCTGTGAAGGAAACTCTGGACCTCTCAAGAATGCTTGTTGGAAGAGAGGCCCCGCTTCATTCTGAGTACAGGCGTTTCTGCTATAACCTGATACATGCTTTCCCGAAAAACCTGTAGTTCTGCAAAACAGTGCACTAAAAATGACAAGGCGTTATGGGAAAAATAAAATTAGGGACAGATTGCTCAAAACGTATGCAACTTAGAGTGCTACAAAACCAATAACGTTTACTTATTTATTTTTTAATATTTGTTTAGTTGCACCCGGTCTTAGTTGCCACACGTGGGCTCCTTAGTTAAGGCATGCATGTGAGATCTAGTTCCCTGACCAGGAATGGAACCCAGGCCCCCAGCACTGGGAGCGCAGAGTCTTATCCACGGCACCACCAGGGAAGTCCCAATAACAATTCTAATAGAAATACTAGCACAGTTAAATATACACGGGGTATTTGCGCTTAGCAATCAATACTTTAAGTGCCTTCTCTGCAGTCTTAAAGGCTGGGGCTTGTACTTCCTTCACAGAGATGCCGGCTGGAGATATTACCTTCTAATGGACACCATTTTCTTCAAAATTAAAAATCTGATCCAAGGTGTAGTCTTCCTCATTAATCTGTTATTTTAATGTGGGAAAATATCGTTGCAGTTTCTTCATCTGCTTTCACAGCTTTGCTACATACCATACCATTGTAGCAAGCATTATGGTCTTTGAAATCACTAAACGATCCACCGTGGATCTAAAGGAAGACATTTCTATAGAGTTGCAGCTTTTCCCCTTAAGGTCTTCTTTTATCACTAAGGCTTCCTCTTTGCCTGTGAGAAACCTTGCCCTTGATTGCTTAAAAATGTTAACTTCCTAGAGCAAATTGCATATTAACCAACATGACTGTGATATGCCAACATCCTTACGCTGTTTACCAATGTTTATGGGGTGATTCAAGTCAAAGAAGGTGGGCAGCAAAACAGGTGGTCTCCAAGCAGATGCCTAGACTTGGGTGAGGAGAGGGACCTGGCTTAGTTCTAAACCTGGTAGGCTCCATAATGGAAATGGAGAGTGGAATGGCATTTGTCAAATCCATAAAAAAGTCCTTCGGATTTTGATTGGGATTATAATGAATAAATTATTAATTTGGGGAGAATATGACTTTGTAATATTGAGTCTTCTATTCTTGGACAGTTATAATTTTTTCCTGGGATATCTTATATGGCTTTCTTTGGTTCACTCACTGGATTTTACTGTTTTTACTTATTTACTTGTGGCCGGGATTTTGTTATTTTTTCCTGATCAGTTACTGCTGTTTTTAATGCTGAGCTTGGATCTGGCTACCTTGTTGAACTCACTCTTATTTGTTCTAGAATAGCTTGACAGATAGATAATTCTCTATACTGTTCTAGTTAGATGACCCTGGTGTCCAGGGAGAAAAAGACGGTTTAGTTTTTCCAATCTATATAACTCATTTCTCACCCCTCGCCTTTTGGCTGAGGGTTCCAATACAATGTTGAATGACAGTGGTGATAATGGACAATCCTTGTCTTGTTCTAGACTTTTTAAAGGAATGTCCCTAAGGTTTCATCATTACGTATGATGTTTTCAGTAGATTTCTAGTAGATTTCTAAATTTTATTCCTAATTTGCTGAGAAGTTTATTTTTTTTTAAAAGCAGGCATTGACTTTTATCAGATGCTTTCTATGCATTTGTTGATATGATCAGATGACTTTTCTGCCTTAATCTGTTAATGATGAACCATCCTCCTCTGTTTCACTATTGCTGGATTTGATTTAATAAGATTTTCTTTAGGGTGGTTATGCATTTGTTTTCATGAATAGAATTGACTGACTCATGGTTTTCTTTCTCGTGCTGTCCTTGCCCAGTTATGACATAAGGGAAATGCTAGCTCTGTTCTACGATTTGGGGGAACCACCTACCTTTTCCTGCAGTCTGGGATGGTTTGTGATATACTGGAGTTATCTGTTCTTTGAACATTTGGTAGAATTTGACTGTAAGATCATCCATGGTTGGTGCCTTTTTGGTAGGTCTTTGGTTATTATTTCAACCTCTTCTGTGGATATTGGTTTATTCAGATTTATTACTTTCTCCTGAGATAAATTTTTGTAATTTATATTTGCCTAGAACAATATATATTTTATCTAGGATTTCAGATTCATTGGTATAACTTTATGCATATTATTTCTTATGAATCCTATGGATCTGAAGTTATATTTCTTTTGGCTTTCCTGATATTTACTTGTTCCTTCTTTTATTTTTCTGGATCAGATTTGCCAAAAATTTAAATAGAAAAAAATTTCTATTTTTACATTTTTTGCTCAATATTGCTTTATTGGTCTTTAAAAAACTCCTAGCTTTTTCTTCTATTGATGATCTCTTCTACTTATTTGTTTTGAGGGGGGGTATTTTAATTTCATTAATTTCTGCCTTAATTGTTGACTCATTTTTTTCCATTTTAGTATTTATTTTGTTGTTATGTATACCCCAGGTTTTGATTTGTAGTGCTTTCATTTTCATTCATTCAGTTCCAAAAAAAGTGTAATTTCAGTTCCCCTTAAAACCCAAATTATTTAGAAATGTGGTTTTTAATATCTAGGTATATGGATTTTTCCTTGATTATTTTTGTAGTTGATTTCTAATTTTATTTAATGAATGTATTTCAAATGTGACATAAATTCTTAGGAATTTGTTGAGATTTCCTTTGTGACCTAGCATGTGGCATTTTTTTGTTTTGTTTTGGAAGTGTGCTGTTTTTAAAGGATATACATTCTAGTTGTTGGGATAAGAGGTCTGACTATACAAGTTTATTAATAATCTAATTCTTAACTATTATATCCTTACCTTTTTTTTTTCCTGTTTGATCTGTTGGCTTCTGGAAGGTGTAATAAAGTCTCCTATTATGAGTGAGGATATGTTCATTTCTCCTTTTAGCTGTATCAGTTTTTGCTTTATATATTTTGAAGTTATGTTGTTAGGTGCATAAGGGTTTATGATATTAATATGACATCAGTGAATTATTCCTCTTATCAATATGAAATATCCTTTGTTGTCCTTCCTAATGATTTTTGCTTTTAATGTGTCTTTTTTCTTAGCATTTCCTTGGTACTTCTGTTCTCTTTCATTCACTCTTCTTTTTTTTTCTTTTTCTGTGGGTTGATTTTACCATACTGCTTCATTTCTGACACTCTATAGCAATATTTTGTGTAAAGCTATCCTCTTATGTTATTTTTTCTCAATATCCCCATTCCCATTTTCATTTCTTCCTCCACCTCAAAGACACACTTTCTGATTTATGTTTAATTTATGGTTCTTGGATATGTCTATATTTCTAAAACATGTATAGTGCTTTCTATATGTATATGTTTTTAATTTACAAAAATTATACTAAGTAAATTTCTATTTTTACATTTTTTGCTCAATATTGTTTTAAGAGCAGTCCACATTGTTTGTATATCTAGTTAATTGTGTCTGTTTGCTGCATAGCACTCCAATTTATCAGTTCACTATCCTTAATTATTCACCTACTAATGAAGAAGACCTACATTGCCTTGAATTTGTTGCTACTACAAACAATACTTTAATCAACAATCTTGTACTTATATTCTTTGGGACTTGTGTGAGAGTTTCTCTGGATTATATACCAAAATTGGGATTGCTGGATCATAGGATATACATCCTGAATTATGCTAACCAAAGGTGCATTATAGTTCCAAATTCTATATGTCTTTACTAATACTAGTTCTTCTCTGACCTTTTAATTTTGACCACTCTGATGAATTTAAAGTATGTTGTAATTTTCTGATTTTGAGGGAGGTTGAGCATCTCTTCAGACTTGTTAGCTAGTTAGATTTCCTTTTATGTTAATTGCCTATTCATATCTTTTGCCCCTGCCACACGGCATATGGGATCTTCCCCGACCAGGGATCAAACCCGTGCCTCCTGCATTGGGAGCATGGAGTCTTAACCACTGGACTGCCAGGGAAGTCCCTCCATTTTTATATTGGGATTCCCACTCTTAAATATTTGCAGGATTTTACTGTATATTCTGGATATTAATCACACTTTTTTTGAAGCTGAAAATGTCTTCTCCCGGCTTGTCACTTATTATATAGTTAACTTTTTCAATCATGTCTTTGGAAGAAATCTTTAATCTTAATATAGTCAAATTCGTCTCATTATATAGTTTATATTTTCTTGGTTTAAACAACTTTATTCACTCCAAAGTCATAAAAATATTCTACATTTTTCTACTAGCTGTTGTGGGTTGAACTGTTTCTCCTAAAAACAGCTATGTTGAAATCCTAACCCCCCCATACTCCAGAATGTGCTCTTATTTGGAAGCAGAGTAGTTGGAGATGTAATTAGTTAAATTAAGATGAGGTCATACTGGCATAGGATGGGCCCCTAATCCAATATGACTGATGTCCTTATAAGAAGACAGACACTTGAAGACAAACACAGAGAGGGAGAATGCCATGTGATGAGGAAGGCTGAGATTGGAGTTATGCAGTGCAGCTGCAAGCTGAGGAACTCCAAAGATTACCAGTAAACCACCAAAAGCTAAGAAGAGGCAAGGAAGGATTCCCCTTACAATGGCCCCACTGACACCTTGATTTTGTACTGGTAGCCTCCAGTGAGACAATACATTTCTGTTGTGTTAAGCCCCACAGCTTGTGGTACCTTGTTCTGGCAGCCCTATGAAACGAATATACTAGCTTTATAGATTTATCTTTCATATTTGGGTCTCTAATCCATTTATTTGACCTTCGTATTATGGTGAGAGGTAGGGAACCAACTTTTCTTTTCTCCTTATAAGGAACCAGTTTTCCCAATACCATCCTTTAACAATCCATCTTTTCCCTTCTGATTAGGATGCTTATTCTGAAATACCTCAAGGTTTTTTATGTACACGTGTCTCCTTCTTTCCTCTCTGTTCTGTTGCTTTGATCAGTTTGTCTGCTTATGTGCCATTCCACTTTCATCATTTTTTTTTTTTTACTCTGGCTTTTGGGTATATCTTATCTGATACAGAAAATTCCTCTTTTGGGGGGCCACTCTTTTTTTTTTAACATCTTTATTTGAGTATAACTGTTTTACAATAGTGTGTTAGTTTCTCCTTTACAACAAAGTGAATCAGTTATACATATACATATGTTCCCATATCTCTTCCCTCTTGCGTCACCCTCCCCCCCACCCTCCCTATCCCACCCCTCTAGGTGGTCACAAAGCACAGAGGTGAACTCCCTGTGCTATGCGGCAGCTTCCCACTAGCTATCTAATTTACATTTGGTAGTGTGTATATGCCCCTGCCACTCTCTCACATCGTCACAGCTTACCCTTCCCCCTCCCCATATCCTCAAGTCCATGCTCTAGTAGGTCTGTGTTTTATTCCTGTCCTACCACTAATGTCTTCATGGCATTTTTTTTTCTTAGATTCCATATATATGTGTTAGCATATGGTATTTGTTTTTCTCCTTCTGACTTACTTCACTCTGTATGACAGACTCCAGGTCTATCCGCCTCATTACAAATAACTCAGTTTCATTTCTTTTTATGGCTGAGTAATAATAGTCCATTGTATATATGTTCCACATCTTCTTTATCCATTCACCTGTCGATGGACACTTAGGTTGCTTCCATGTCCTGGCTATTGTAAATAGAGCTGCAGTAAACATTTTGGTTCATGACTCTTTTTGAATTATGGTTTTCTCAGGGTGTATGCCTAGTAGTGGGGTTGCGGGGTCATATGGTAGTTCTATTTGTAGTTTTTTAAGGAACCTCCATACTGTTCTCCATAGTGGCTGTATCAATTTACATTCCCACCAGCAGTGCAAGACTGTTCCCTTTTCTCCACACCCTCTCCAGCATTTATTGTTTCTAGAGTTTTTGATGATGGCCAATCTGACCGGTGTGAGGTGATATCTCATTGTAGTTTTGATTTGCATTTCTCTAATGATTAATGATGTTGAGCATTCTTTCATGTGTTTGTTGGCAATCTGTATATCTTCTTTGAAGAAATGTCTATTTAGATCTTCTGCCCATTTTTGGATTGGGTTGTTTGTTTTTTTGTTATTGAGCTGCCTGAGTTGCTTATAAATTTTGGATATTAATCCTTTGTCAGCTGCTTCATTTGCAAATATTTTCTTGGGGGCCACTCTTATCTATTTGTGGGTCTTGATTCTTCCACATGCAATTTTGAATCCATTTATTGTGTTTCTAAAAAAATCTTTTGGAGTTTGGGCTTGTATTGAATTTATAGCTTGATTTAGGTAGGAGGAACATCTTAATAATATTAAATTATTACATTCATGAACATGGTTCATCTCCCCGTTTGCTAGATTTCTTTTGTTTCCTTTAATAACATTAAATTCTTTCTTTTTTTTGGCCACGCCACGTGGCTTGTGGGATCTTAGTTCCCCAACCAGGGATCGAACCCTGGGCCTTGCAGTGAAAGTGCAGAGTCTTAACCACTGGACCGCCAGGGAATTCCCTAAACTTTTTTTTCTTCATAAACATCTTGTGGATTGACAGGTGAATTCCTAGATTACTTTTAAACTTTTGTTACTATTCTGAATGGAATCTTATTTTTTGTTAGCGTTTCTAGTTGTTTACTATTATGTAGAGGAATGTTATTCTTTTTTCCAGTTTGATATTTTATTTGGCCAATTTGCTGACTTACAGTTTTAATGGTTTTGAGTTTCTGTATGGAATACCAAATCACATCCAAATAATGACAATTTTGTCATCCTCCCTCCCATTCCGTATATACATATTTATAATGTCTTATTGCAATGGTCAGGACCCCTAAGAGTGAACAGTAGTAGTGATTGTGTTCTTCCTGATCTTAAAGGGAATGAGCTTAAGGTTCCGTCTTTTATTTATTTATTTATTTATTTATTTTTGGCTGCATTGGGTCTTTGTTGCTGCGCACGGGCTTTCTCGAGTTGCGGCGAGTGGGGGCTACTCTTCCTTGTGGTGCACGGACTTCTCATTGTCGTGGCTTCTCATTGTGGAGCATGGGCTCTAGGCGCGTGGGCTTCAATAGTTGTGTCATGGGGGCTCAATAGTTGTGGCGCATGGGCTCAGTAGTCGTGACTCGTGGGCTCTAGAGCGCAGGCTCAGTAGTTGTGGCACACAGGCTTAGTTGCTCCACAGCAAGTGGGATCTTCCCGGACCAGGGCTCGAACCTGTGTCCCCTGCATTGGCAGGTAGATTCTTAACCATTGCACCACCAGGGAAGCCCAAGATTCTCTCTTAATTGTGTGGTGTGTGGTAGATTTTTTGTAGATAGTCCTTATCAAATTATGGAAGTTCCTTTCTATCCCTAGTTTTCTGAGAGCTTTTATCATAAATAGATGTTGAACTTTATTAAATGATTTTTCAATCCATGGAGGTGACCATATGACTTTCCTCCTTTATTCCATAATGTAGTGCATTACATTGTTAACTTTCTGATGTTTATTAAAACCTACTCAATTATGTTTTATTTTTATTTTTCATACATTATTGTATTTGCTTATCTACTATTTTATTTAGGAATTGTATTTACACTTAGAAAGTAAAATGGGCCTCTAATATTCTTTTCCTAAATTGTCCCTATTCAGTTTAGGAATCAAGGATATACCAGCTTTGTAAAATGAATTTCTCTTCTTTTTCTCTCTGTAATAATTTGTATACAGCAGGTGTTACTTTTTCCTTGAAAGCTTGGTAGAATTCCCCTGTTAAACCTTCTGGGTCTTCTTTTAACTAAAATTTCAGGTTCTTTAATTGTTGGTCTTTTCAAAGTTTACTGTTTCTTGTTTCAGTATTGGCATTTTCTATTCTTGTGGAAATTTGTCCATTTTGTCAGTTTTCAAGTGTATTGGTTTATGTAGTTCAAAAATTTCTTTTATCATTTAAGAATATCTATATCTATAGTTTCCCCCCTTTTTAGTTATGCATTTTGTTTTTTATTTGTATGTTTCTTTTTTTCTATCAGTCTTGCCTGAAGCATTTCTATCTTATTAGAATTTCAAGTTGCCAAGTTTTGGTTTTTGTTGATCTTCTCTATTTTTCTACTTTGTCAATTTCTGCCTTTAAATTTTTTTCTTCCTGATTTTTTTGGATTTTTCTCTGTTGTTTCATATTTAAATTCCTAAAATGAGGCTTCCTTCATTTGTTTTCAATTTTTTGATAAGAAGTATTCAAAGCAATAGATTACCTTTGAATCATTGCTTTGGTAGTGCTTTTGTTGCCATTCAGTTATAAGGATTTATTTCTAAATGTTTTGTTTTTTAACTCAATAGTTATTCGTATTATATTATTTAAGTTTCTAGGCTTCTGTATTTTTGTTTTTTAGAGCCATCTACACTAGGATGGATAACTGTGGTATAATGAAGAGAGTCCAGAATGCAACGCCTTAGAAGACATTTATTTATTTCACAAAACATCCCAGAGTAGGTAGGTGGCCTCGCTCCAAGAGGTCATCAGGTCCCACCTTTCTTATTGCCCTGCTTTGAGCATCATCCTGACTCACACAGTTGAAGCCATCTTAGGGTCACCAAATCTGTGTTCCCCTCTGTGAGAAGACAGAATGAAGAAATATGGAACAATTAGCTTCATTTTAAGGACATGAGACAGAAGTTGCCCACCTTACTTCTGCTTATATTCCACTAGCCCAAAATTAGTCATATGGCTACAGGAGACAGAGTACTAAAAACCGAAAGTGAACCAGTTACGTTAACAGAGAGAATTTAATAAAAGGAATTGGTTGGGTTAGTGAAATAGGTATTGAGATGACAAAATGGGGATATTGTATTAATCAGAGATAATAGATGCAGAAATCAGCTTTTACCCCCTAGGACTGGGGCAACAAAGGGAATAGGTTTCTAGTTGTTTACTATTATGTAAACATAATAGAGTTATTGAAATCATGATAGGGTTATTAGAATCTAGAAGGTTGAAGGAATACTCCAGTAGAGCTGGAACCCAGGCCTCTGACAAGGGGATGGCTGGTCTTTGTATGTCAGAGAGAGAATAATGAGACTGAGAGTATGGAAAAGACAGGAGTCAGCTGCTGCCATCAGGGGGAAGAACCACTGCTGGGGTGGTGCTAATAGGAAAGGGAAGCAAAACAGGAAAGAAGCATGTACTTTCTTCTTCCAGCCTTTTGTCTTTCTTTCTTGTGCTTCCTCTCGACAGAACCAAATAGGGAGCTGGTGGCCTCAGAGCCGGAAAGCAGAGTGCAAAAGGGTGGGTTTGGGTTAAGAAACAATGGACTAGTCACCAACACAGTTCACCCACCCTTTTGACCACTCAGCATCTATACATATCTTTCTACACATATTTGAACTTCCATTTAAGAACCATAAAACATCATGTTTCACCTAATCTTGAGCAAAGATGCTCTCATCTGCTCTCCAAACAGGGGAGATACAGAATTCCTCTAGTCATATTATCCATTCCTGTTTTGCTTTTTTCTGTTATTCTCCTTATGGCATTCATTTGGATTGAGTCTTCTCCCAACATTTCCATTTTCCCCTCTATGTTGAAAGTTTTACACTTACTTTCTGTTCTTTTAGTGTTTACTCTAAAAATATCATCATGTGTATTCAACAAAATCCTCTCCATTTATAAGTTTTTCAAGATTTTAGTTCTTTTTTAAACACCTAAATTTGACATTTTTACTGTACTTTTGATAGAGTTTTGATATGTTTACCTTTTAAAAAAATTTTTCTTTTCTTATCATTCCTTCTTGTATTTCAGACCTTCATTCTAGGATTAGTTTTATTCTTCCTGAAGTATATCTCTTAGAAGTTCTTTTGAAGAGGGTGTCTTGAGAATGAATTCCTAGTTTTTGGTTTGTCTAAACAATAATTTTATTTTTGTTCTTGAAAGACATTCTGCTGGACAAACAATTCTAGTGTGACAGTTAGTTTATTTTAGCACTTTGAGGGTTTCATTCCACTATCTTCTGGCTTCCATTATTGCTGCTGAAAAATAAAAAGTAATGCTTTGGCTTTTCTAATGATTTTCTCTTTAGTGTGCTAAAGTTTACTATATATCTAGCATGGATGTTTTAAAATATGTTCTGCCTGGGATTCATTGGGTTTCCTGAATTTGAGGAAGAATCTTTCATCAATTCTGAAAAATTCCCAGATATGATCTCTTCATATATGCTTCTCTTCCTTCTATTATCTTTTTTGTTTTAAAATTATGAATTAGGGACTTCCCTGGTGGCACCGTTGTTAAGACTCTACGCTCCCAATGCAGGGGGCCTGGATTCGATCCCTGGTCAGGGAACTAGATCCCACATGCGTGCCACAACTAAGAGTTCACATGCCACAACTAAGGAGCCCGCAAGCTGCAACTTAGGAGCTGGTGACCCGCAACTAAGACCCAGTGCAACTAAATAAATAAATAAATATTTAAAACCATGAATTAGATGTATGTTGGACCTTCCCACTCTGTTCCATATTTCTCAACCCATCGTTTATAATGTCCATCCTTTTTTCTCCCTGGGCTGTGCTCTGTGTAATTTCTTTCTTTTTAAAATTAATTAATTAATTAATTTTTGGCTGCATTGGGTCTTCTTTGCTGCATGAGGGCTTTCTCTAGTTGTGGCAAGCAGGGGCTACTCTTCGTTGTGGTGCACGGGCTTCTCATTGCAGTGGCTTTTCTTGTTGCGGAGCACGGGCTCTAGGTGCATGGGCTTCAGTAGCTGTGGCATGCGGACTCAGTAGTTGTGGCGCATGGGCTTAGTTGCTCTGCGGCATGTGGGATCTTCCCGGACCAGGGCTCGAACCCATGTCCCCTGCATTGGCAGGTGGATTCTTAATCACTGCACCACCAGGGAAGTCGCTGTGTAATTTCTTCAAGTACATATGTGTTCTAGTTTCTTCTCCTTTCAGCTGTGATATAATCTACTTAATATGTCCACTGGGTTTAAAATTTTTCATATATGTAATTTCTAGTTTTTCTTGTTAAAATCTTCCTTGCCAATCTTGATACTCTGTTTGTCCTTCAGTATTTTTTAAATGCCTTCTTCAATCTCTTTAAACATTTGTTTATTTTATATTCAGTACCTTATAATTTCAATATTTATACCAACTCTGAGTATGGTTCTGAGGTTTATTGCTTCTGCTTGTGTGGTTTGTGGGACTCATATTCCTTGGGATTTTATCTGTGGAAATTCTTTAAAGCCTGGGTTTAAAATGCATTTCCCTGGATAGAGTTAGTGTTTGCTTATGCCGTGTACCTGTGGGAATAGCCAACTTGGGACCACTCTAAAATTTTGTCTGGAAGTCTTTCAGGTTACACAGGTAGTACAAATTTAGGCTTTCAACCCACAGGAATATGGACTTCCTGTTAGGAATTCTCAGGGGAAATCTTTTTCTCTTGATTTACTCATCATAAAGGCAGAGACAAACATCTATTCCCACCATCTTTTTCAGATGGAGAGCTTTTTAAAAAAGTAGCAACTGAAGGTTTGCCCTCAGGTTCTAGAATTTTTTTATATAGGTTTCTGATCTTTCCTCTCACTCTGCTTAAGTCCCAGGACTTGTCTCCTGTGAAAATGGTTCATTAACACCCAGGCTTTATGCAGTTAACCCCAGGAAAAGTGCTGAGTCTAGAGCTCTCTTTACCTCTCTGGATTCATGTTTCTTGGTTTTGGTCTGCAAGGATATACTTAAGGCACACTGTCTCTCCTTCAAGAGTGGCCCAACCAAGAGGAAGTGTCTGGGCCCCCAGGCCTCCCCTGCTCTGTTGAATCAGAGAGCTAGTTTACATACAGTTAACTGTACCTGTTCATTTAAAAATTAATTATATCCTGTCCCTAGCTTTCATGGACAGCAAATTCAATTAGTCATTAATCTGATAGTTCTCTTATTCAGAGAACACTGAAGGACTGTTAATATCCTACAACTAAGGAATGTCTCCTATGGGCTGAATTGTGTCTCCCCCCACCCCTACCCCCCAAGTCATATGTTGAAGCCCTAATCCTCAGTACCTCCAAATGACTGTATTTGGAGATAGGGCCTCTAAAGAGGTTAAGTGGACAACAAAAAAATGGTAATTATGTGAGGTGATAGAGGTGCTAAGGAACCTAATTGTGGTAATCATTTTGTACAATATGCATGTATCGAATCATTACATCATACACCTTAAACTTATACAATTGTTATATGTCAATAAAGCTAGGAAAAATAAAAATAGATGCAATGTGGCATCCTGCTTGGGATCCTGGAAAAGAAAAAGAACATTGGTGGAAAAACTAGGGAAATCCAGATAAAGTCTGAAGTTTCACTTAAAAAACATAAAAATAAAGTAGGATGAGTGCTATTAAAAATTTCCCAAATACAATGAGAGGACACACCAGGAGCAACTAATCAGGACACAAAGATTTCAAAGCAGAATAAAAATCTGGATGTAATTTTTTCAGTGAAAAACCCAAGGTACCTGCCTCTGGAAACAGGCAATTATTCTAAAGGTTAACTGACTTGTTTTATTGTTGCTGTTGTTATTATTATTATCATTTATCATTTTTGTCTCTCCCTTGCTACACACACACACACACACACACACACACACACACACACACACACACGAACACTAAGCTTCATGATAAAGAGGTCAAATCTGTATTATTCACTTCCTTACCCCCAGTATCTAGAACAATGCCTGGCATACGGTAAAACAATGCCTGCCTCGAAAAATATATATGGTGAGTGAATGAATGAGCCATAGACTTGGAAATACCATAATTTAGTCAATCATTTCCCTGTTAACAGACGTTCAAATGGTTTCCAATTCAGATTGGTTTTGTTGTGATTGCCTTCTAGTGCTGTTATATGCAACATATCTTTAGCTACTGAAGCATATCCTTAGCTACTAATCCCTTCGTTCCTATAGTACGGATTCCTCAAGGTAAAACTTCTGTCACAGCTTTACGCCCCCTTTTAAAAAAATTTTAACAGGAAATGCCTTTCCTAAAAGGTTGTGATGATTTACTGTCATGTCAGCAGCGTATAAAACTTTCTTATTTCTCTCCCCACTCTAGATAATGTCAGTTGTTTTAATATTTTCCAATTTGTTGAGAGAATAATTGTATTTCATTTAAAATTAAATTTAAAACTCTTAAAACACTGAAAAAACAAGAGGTTAAATGGAAATGAGGCCATTAGGGTGGGGTCCTAATCTAATCGTGACTGGTGTCCTTATAAGAAGAGGAAAATTGAACACACAAAGAGACACCAGAGAGAGTTCCCTGGTGGTCCAGTGGCTAAGACTCTGCACTCCCAATGCAGGGGGCCTGGGTTCAATCCCTGGTCAGGGAGCTAGATCCCACATGTTGCAACTAAGAGTTTGCATGCCACAACTAAAGACCCTACGTGCCGCAACTGAAGATTCTGCATGCAGCAACTAGAAGATCCCACGTGCAACAACTAAGATCAGGCACAGCCAAATAAATAAATAAATAAATAAATAAAATATTTAATGAAACGAAACAAAAAAACCCAAAGAGACACCAGGGATGTGTGTGCACAGGGGAAAGAAGGCAGTCCTCTGCAAGCCAAGGAGAGAGGCCTCAGAAGAAGCCAAATCTGCCCACACTTTGATCTTGGGCATCTGGTCTCCAGAACTGTGAGAAATAAATTTCTGTTGTTGTTTAAGCCACCCAGTCCGTGGTACTTTGTTATGGCAGCCCCAGCAGACTAATACTGTCTCCGACGCTATAATTTCAGACAGCATCTTAGTAGCATAGAAGGAGGAACTATGGTTTGACACTGGGGCCTTTCCAAAGCTGTCCCCATCACACCCATTGCACAGCCTGGTTCAGCAGACAGACTTAACAAGCCCAGGCCTAGGATGTATCTCACTCATGTATTGCGTTTCTTTTTTCAGGGCCCTTGTTCTCAGGAATGAATCTGAGGACAGGCAACATCTTGGTGATGCTCCAGCCTTTCCAGCTGACTTGGTGTAGAGGACCTGTGGGATGTGCTGAGGGAGAGGTGAGAACAGCAGGAGTTAGGGAGGGGGAGAGGGACAGAAGCACTCTCTCAGGCCCGAAACCAGATTCTCTGAATAAGTGTGGGTGAGGAAGGCATTTTATGAGGTCTAGCAACACAGGGGGAAATGCAGGAAGGGCATGATGTCCGGTGAGTTTAGGACTAAGTGATTCAGAGGTGGCGCAAGTATTCCCAGCCCTCTTTTGCCTCTCTTGATTGACTCGAGAGGCTCATTCAATCATAAATAATTGCATCTATTCACCTTTATTAATTCCCTCCCCGAGACTTCATGTATGACAAATTCATTCTCTCACTGGAAAAATATTTCCTGAGCACAGTCAATGTATTGGGCATATAGCAGCCGAGGAGACAGTCTCTGCCTTCACACAGCTCCAAATCTGGGAGAGCAAGCTCTTGCAAGAGTGAATGTTTCACAAAATGGCTTAAAGACTTAAACATAAGACATGACACCATAAAACTCCCAGAAGAGAGCATAGGCAAAACATTCTCTGACACAAATATAACGTCCATCAACAGGTGAATGGATAAAGAAGATGTGGTACATATCTACAATGGAATATTACTCAGCCATAAAAAAGAACGGAATAATGGCATTTGCAGCAACCTGGATGCAATGCAACTAGAGATCGTCATACTAAGTGAAGTATGTCAGAAAGAGAAAGACGAATACCATACGATATCACTTCTATGTGGAATCTAAAATATGGCACAAATGAACCTATCTATTGATCCAGAACAGAAGCAGACTCATAGACATAGAGAAAAGTCTTGTGGTTGCCAAGGGGCATGGGGGGGAAGGAGAGGGAGGGACTGGGAGTTTGGGGTTGGTAGATGCAAACTATTACCTTTAGAATGGTTAAACAACAAGGTCCTACTGTATAGCACAGGGAACTCGATTCACTATCCTGTGATAAACCATAATGGAAAAGAATATAAAAAAGAATGTATATAAGTGTATAACTGAGTCACTTTGCTGTACAGCAGAGATTGGCCCAACACTGAAAAGCAACTATACTTCAATAAGAAAAAATTGAAGAAAAAAACATTAAATACATCTACAATATCATTTAAAAAAAAAAAAGAGTGAGTGTCTCAGAAGGGGCAGTAGGGGTGCTGCGGGGGCACAGACACAGAAAGAACCAACTAGACCTGAAGGCCTCAGTGGGGAAGCTGAGACCTGAAATATGGGGGGGTGGAAGGCAGAGAGTTTCAGGTTCAAGAGAACTGGGTTGTGAAAGCCCTAAAGTAATTAAAGTATCAATTCATGCCACTGACGCAGCCCCATGTGGCTGGACTGTGGAGTGTCGGGGATGGTGGCCCCGGCGGAGGCAGCAAGCAGAGGCCTGCTGGGTAGAGCGATCTGCGAAAGGGAAAAGGGTAAGGATTTTAGACTCTCCCTGCGGGGCAACGGGGAACCACAGAAGGGTTAAGCAGGGAAGTGACCACGAGATCACGAATGGATTGTAGAGCAAGATTTGGAAGGTTGCTGTGGTAGCAGTACAGGAGAGAGACGATGATGGCTTGGAGGAAGGTAGCTTCCGTGGGGACCGAGAGAAGTGACAGATTTTGAACCTCTGGCACGTGGAAGGATCTGATATGGAGAGAGGGAACAGGAGGAGGTAAGTGTGACTCAGGTTTCTAGGGAGACAGAAGAGCTAGGAGAGAAGAGAGAGGAGAGAAGAGGTCTAGCTGTTACTCTAAGAGGTCTGTTAAGGGGAAAACGGATCTTTTTTTTTTTTTTTTTTTTTAAGAGTAGGGAGAAGGAATAATAATATCTGGACGCAGCCTTGGGATGCCAAGGGATGGCAGGGTGTATTACTGTCCACGGTGTTTGCTGTCTCTCCTGAAATGTACCCACTTGCTATCAAGCTTGGCCACGTGACTCGCTTTAGCCAATGAAATGTGAACACAGTGATGTAGATCTCTTCCAAGCTGAAGCTTCAAGAGCCAGCTCACGGCTGTCCACGTGTCTTTTCCCTCCGCCAGGAGGGTGGCAGTGTTTCGGAGGCTGCCCCACCAGCCCAGGTTAACGAAGGAAGAAGCGGAGCAGAGCCCAGCCCACCCATGTTGGACATGGCACAAGAGTCAGTCTCCACCTTTACGTGAGTCACTGGGATTTGGGTTCATTTGTTTCTGCAGCATATCCTGAGTACTTCTCTCCTCCTCCAGACCTTGAGGTGTTTGGCAAGTGGGGGGGATGAAGAGCCTTCAGTTAGGATTGTGGGATTGTCTTTGGAGAATGGTCCTGTTTTCGTCAAGGGGAGAGTTGGAGGGAGCATTGAGGGAAAGGTTTACAGGGGTTGCAGTGGAAGGGTTTGGGAGGGATGGAGTGAGGCGGGAGTGGGTAGAGCAAAAGACAACACAGAGGATGATGGAGATGAGAGAACCTGAGATGACGAGACAAGCGTGTCTTTGGGGGGATTACCAAGGGAAACCAAAGAGAGGAAACATGGTGAATTTTGTCATGACACCCCTTGGAGGGTAGTGGGCTCTCAAGTTCAGAACCACATATTGCTTCAAAAGGTAGCCTCCTAGGCCCATCCCCTCCCTCTCACCTCGGTCTGTTAATGTTCCTTGTCATTCTCATCACAATCAGCTCACTTCTGAGTTGTTGGTGTCCTTCTGATAGAATGTGACTTCCATGCTGTAAGAGCCTGGCCCGAGTTGTGTATCACTGTACCCTGAATTCTAAGCCCAGGGGCCCAGCTACCTGTGAGATGAGTGAACGAATGAATAAAACTTATGGATCCATCCTGTTCGTCATGGTCTCTCCCATCAGTAAGAAGGGTGGTTCTCAGCAGTCTGTAAACCTAGGTTTGACTCTTGGCTCATATTTTTCTGCCTTAGTCACTGTGGGCAAATTACCTAACCTCTCTGACCTCGGTTTCCTTAGCTTTAAAATGGGATACTCATAGTTATCTAAGTCATAGGGCTCTTCTCAGAATTAAATGAGATGCTTTATCTCATTTAAAGGACTCAGCGTGTTGAACAGCTATCCAATTCTTTGGTACTTGTTCTGTCCTAATTTTAGAAAGTCATCTATGCTGGTGCCCAGTGCAGACAAATATGCCAGCCCTCTCCACTAGAACTCCATACAGTTTTCCCAACCTCTTTGTTCCTCAACAGAGGAAAAGAGATTTGTCCAGAGACCCACAGGGTATACTGAAGACCCAGTCAGGGCTTTCCCCACTACGCCTTAGAAGGAAGTGGCTCTCTCAGCTGGTAAGGAATGTGACTCAAAGAAATATCCAGGAAAAAAAAGAGAGGGAGAGAAAGAAAGAGAGAGAGAGGGAGAGAGAGAGAGAAAGAAAGAAAAAGAAAGAAAGGATGGAAGGAGGAAAGAAAGAAAGAGAGAGAAAGAGGAAGAAAGGAAGAAAGAAAGAAAGGAAAAAGAAAGATCCAGCAGGCAAGGGAGTGGATTTGTTTCCTACAGCTCCTGTAACAAATTACCACAAACTTAGTGGCTTACAAGAACACAGATTTACTGTCTTACAATTCTGGAGGTTAGAAGTCTAAAATCACTCTCACTGGGCTAAAATCAAAGTGTCATAGGGCTGCATTCCTCTTGGAGGCTTGAGGGGAGAACCCATTTCCTTGCCTTTTCCAGCTTCTAGAGACCACCTGCATTCCTTGGCTCGTGGCCCCTTCCTTCATCTTCAGAGCCAGCGTGACATCACTCCGAACTCTGCTTCCATCCTCACATCTTCTCTGACTCTCCTGCCTCCCTCTTTCACTTATAAGGACCCTTGTGATTACATTGGGCCTACCTGGATAATCTGGAACCCTCTCCCCATCTCAAAATCCTTAGCTTAATCATATTTGCAGCATCTCCCTTTTGCCATGTAAGATAACATATGGACAGGTTCCAGGCTTTAGGACATGGACATCTGTGGAGGGTCATTTTTCTGCCTACTACAGAGAGCAAGTTGGAAATGTGCTCTCAGGCCTCAGAGCACTCTTTGTCCCTCTCTGGTCTCTCCAGCTGTTGCTGATCTCATTTCTTTCCCCTCTTTTCCCATTTTTCTCCCCCTGTCCTCACGGCTTACTTTAAAACAGATATCATCAGCTAGAGGCATTTGCTCCAAATTGCCTAATCCTTAAGAATGGTGGTCCAAGTTAAGGTCCCCTCGGATTATGTCCACTAGAAGGAACTTGATCAGAGTCTCCAGGTGGAGCCTCTAGAATAGCACAGTCCAAGAGAAATAGAACGTTCGCCACAAATGCAAGTCACATATATCATGTCACATTTCCAGGAATCCTGTTTTTAAAAAAAAGGTTAAAAAGAAATAGATGGAATTAATTTTAATAACATCTATTTAATACAATGTATTGGACATATGATTTTAGCATGCATTTAATAGAAAAATTATTAATGAGATATTTTATATTGTCTTTGAAATCTGGTGTGTATTTTATACTTCAGGACATCTCAGCTCAGACTAGCCACATTCCAAGTGCTTAATATTGAGAATATTATACTGGATGGTGCAGGCCTAGAACCTAAACTCTGCAAGAGCTCCAGGGCCTAGAACAGTCCCTGGAGCAGTGGGCACTCAGATTTGTGGAATGCAGGAATTAATGGACTGCCCTGTTCAGGTTTAGGCTCTTTTTCAAAAGCCCTGGGCCACTGACTCAAAGAAGGAAGCCTGGTACTTCCCTGGTGGTACAGTGGTTAGGAATCTGCCTGCCAGTGCAGGGGACATGGGTTTGAGCCCTGGTCCGGGAAGATGCCATGTGCCGTGGAGCAACTAAGCCCATGTGCCACAACTACTGAGCCTGCGAGCCACAACTACCGAAGCCCGCTCGCCCTAGAGCCCGTGCACTGCAACCACTGAAGCCCGCGTGCCTAGAGCCAGTGCTCTGCAGCAAGAGAAGCCACCGCAGTGAGAAGCCCACATGCCGCAACAAAGAGTAACCCCCTCTCTGTGCAACTAGAGAAAGCCCACGTGCAGCAACGAAGACCCAACGCAGCCAAAAAAAAAAAAAAAGGAAGCCTAACTGGGGGGGAGTGGGGGGAGGGGGGAATCCTGTGCATCTAATTTGCATAATCCCTCCCAGGTGTGCTTGCTCTCCAGGCACCTTCACTCTAGTGATTCCCACTGGGTCCGCTCTTACCCAGGCAACCCTTTTTTATTTATTTGTTGGCTGTGCCACGCAGTTTACAGGATCTCAGTTCCCTGACCAGGGACTGAACCCAGGCCACAGTATTGGAAGCCCAGAATCCTAACCACTAGGCCATCAGGGAACTCCCTAATCCCAGGCAACCTTGAAAAATGCACCGTTGAGCTGTGCTTAGTCCTGTCTGGAAGGTAAAGGACAGAAAGGGACTCTCCATGGAGCCATTTCCCAGGAGACCTCCAGGGGTGGGTGAGTGAAGAAGAAAGCCCCCAAGCCAGCCCTTTGTGATCTGGTTCTGGTCCCTACTCATCTCCAGCCTTATCACATTGTTCTGGACTGAATAATGCGCCCCCCCCTCAAATCTGTACATTGAAGCCCTGACCCCCAAGTGTGGCTGAGTTTGGAGATAGGGTTTTTAGGGAGGTAATTAAGGTTGAATGAGGTCATAAGGCTGGGGCCCTAATCCAAAAGGACTGGTGTCCCTATTGGAAGAGGAAGAGACATCAAAGGCATGTGCACGAAGAGAAAAGGCCACGTGAGGACACAGTGAGAAGGTGGCTGTCTGCAAGCCAAGGAGAGAGGCCTCAAGAGAAACCAACCCTTCTGGCACCTTGATACTGGACTTCCAACCTCCAGAACTGTGAGAAAATAAATTTCTGTTGTTAAGCCACCCAGTCTATGCTATTCTGTTATGCAGCCCCAGCCAACTAACACCTACCTCATCTCTCACCAGTCTTTAATGCTGCCCTTCAACTCCACTCCATTAGTTCTGGCATAAGCCAGTGTTCCTTCTTTTGGAGAAGAACTTTTTCTCCCCCTGGATGATACACAAGAAGTAGCAGAGCTAGCCACTCAGCTGGGTGCATTTTGGGGAGACAGAACTGCCCCAGAACAAGTAAAGGAGACAAGCAGGAGTGCCTGCTATATGTCAGATCACTGTCACTCACTGACCACGTCACTCCATTTAGTCCTTAAAACAAAACACTATGAAGTGAGTACCACTGACTGCGTTTCAAAGAAAATAACTCCAACAGTGAATATTTACACTCTGTCTAAAGTGTCAAGCACTGTGCTCTGGACCTAACATGCATCACCCCATTTAATCCTCACTGCGACGGAGGAGGTGGGATCCATCGTTACCACCACTATTCTATAGGAAAGGCAGGCAGGCCCTGGGCAGTTCAATCACTTGCCCACGTGCACGGAACAGGCAACTGCCAAGTAGATCAGTCTGACTTCAGGGTGCTCCCTCCTGCCCCCTGCACTCCGCCTTCTGTCCGCGAGTTACCAGAGAGTCAGGCGACCATTGCCCAAGTCAACCATTGCTCAAGTCAAGCTTGCCCAAGGTTAAATAAGGATCATATGCATTGGGCTGTATGGGAACTCGGTTTTATCAAAAGTACTGTTACATTCACTCACAGGTGTCCACCCTACGAAAGACATTGTGCTACCAATATGGAGTCTGAAGACCAAAACCCACAGTTACTGGCTAAAAGGAGGATCAGTGTAGGGGAAAGATGGTCATGCAAATAGTTATAATCCAACTCACTGGAGGAAGATATTGAATCCAGTGGGATCCTATAAACAGCTCAGTGTTTGCCTTGGAAGTCCTTTTTCACGGGGGAATTTATGCTGGAGAAGAACCAAACAAGACTGGTCATAAATCACTTAATTAAAAAAAAAAAAGTATTGCAGTAGAAACAGAAAAGAAGCAAAATCTCTCTCTTAACCACATAACCACATAAGGATCTTAACAGCCTTTGAATTTAAGAACAAGCTTTGTAAATTATTACTAAATCTTCTTTTTTAATCATCTTTATATGACTTTATAACCGACTCTAATTTTTATGACTTTATAAACCATCTCTAATTTTTAAAGCAACCAGTGCTTTTCATTTATGGACTTCATCTAAAAATATTTCAAGCCTTAAAAAAATTTCAAGTATAAATATCTTTAACAGGACAAAAAAACTAGCACGTTTCATTAGCACTGGGAGTGTTCTTATCTTTTTTCTCCTTGGGTGTTAAAAACTTGAGAACAGTTAACTACTGTGGAATTCAAAAAACTCATTTGCTTTGAGATTGTCTTTGGCCTTCAAATCCAGCTAACACTTTATGGATTGAAAACTAACTTCCATTCTTAAAGGAGAAGCACATATTCTGATCTTCTGTTTTCCTCTGAAAAAGGAATTTATGTGCTTTTCAACAGATGAGGCAATAGTATATTCAAAGCATAGCGACTTGAGAACACGATTTGCTTTAGGAAACTCAAAAATTTCTGTATTTCTGGAACATAGAGTTCAGAAAAGGAGATGAGACTGTGCTGAAGATAACCTTGAAGAGCCTTTTATGCTGCATTAAAAAGTTGGGGGACTTCCCTGGTGGCGCAGTGGTTAAGAATCCACCTGCCAATGCAGGGGACATGGGTTTGAGCCCTGGTCCGGGAAGATCCCACATGTTGCAGAGCAGCTAAGCCCGTGCGCCACAACTACTGAGCCTGAGCTCTAGAGCCCTCATGCCACAACTATTGAAGCCCACGTGCCACAACAACTGAAGCCGGCACCTAGAGCCCGTGCTCCACAACAAGAGAAGCCTGCGCACGGCAACGAAGAGTAACCCCCACTCTCCACAACTCGAGAAAGCCCATGCACAGCAATGGAGACCCAATGCAGCCAAAAATAATAAATAAGTAAATAATTAAATTTAAAAATAAAGTTGGAATTTCACCCTGATTGGCTGGCAGGCAGTGAAAAGGAAAAACGCTGTTTCCTCCTCTAGTCACCACTCAGCTCTCAGTACCAGTCGCCAAACGTATGGAGGTTTTTCCCACACCAAGAAATTCTCCAATTCTCTGGGGACACCAACTGCATGTCTAAGAATTCAATTAAATTCTGACACCACATACCTGGAGTTAGCTTGAGATCCCACCCAGGTTAAGGGTTCAGTCCCACAAGCCTAATCCCCAACTCAGATACCTATTGCAAGCAGTGAGTCTTCAGGTTACCTGCAACCTCTGTCCCACTTGGCTACAAATCGGGGGTTCCCATCACTCCCTCCTCGGGTTTGATAATTTGTTAGAACAGCTCACAGAACTCAGGAAAACAGTTTACTGACTTGTATTGTAAAAAGGATGCAACTCCGGGCTTCCCTGGTGGCGCAGTGGTTGAGAGTCCGCCTGCCGATGCAGGGGACACGGGTTCGTGCCCCGGTCCGGGAGGATCCCACATGCCGCGGAGCGGCTGGGCCCGTGAGCCATGGCCGCTGAGCCTGTGCGTCCGGACTCCGCAACGGGAGAGTCCACAACAGTGAGAGGCCCGTGTACCGCAAAAAAAAAAAAAAAAAAAAAAGGATGCAACTCTGGAATGGTTGAATGGAAGAGATGCACAGGGCAAAGTATGGGACACGGTTGCAGAGCAGCATCCATACCGTCTGCAGGCGCGGTGCCACCCTCCCAGCATCTCCACATGTTCACCAACCCGAAAGCTCTAGGAACCTCTTAGAGTTTTTTATGGAGGCTTCGTTACATAGGCATAATTGCTTAAATCATTGGCCTTTGGTGATCAACGTCCAACCTCTCTCCCCGCCCTGGAGGTGAGGGGGGTGGGAGGCTGAGTTCCGACCCTCTAATCACAGGATAGGTTCCCTGGCAACCAGCCCTCATCCTTGGCTTTCCAACAGCCACTTCATTACCAGAAACTCGGGTGTGGTTGAAAGGGGCTCGTGAAGAATAAGACACTCACTTTTATCGCTTTTATCACTTAGGAAATCCAAGGGTTTTAGGGACTCTGTGTCAGGAAAGGGGACAAAGACCAAATATATCTTTTTTGTGTGTGTGTGGTACGCGGGCCTCACTGCTGTGGCCTCTCCCGTTGTGGAGCACAGGCTCCGGACGCGCAGGCTCAGCGGCCATGGCTCATGGGCCCAGCCGTTCCACGGCACGTGGGATCTTCCCGGACCGGGGCACGAACCCCTGTCCCCTGCACCGGCAGGCGGATTCTCAACCACTGCGCCACCAGGGAAGCCCTATCTTTCTTAATATAAATCACAATATCACAGGCAGCTATTGAAAAAAGTTTGGCAAGAGTCTGAAATGATCTCTAGTGATTTATAAAGTTTCTCTTGACGGCACCCCTGAGGATGGATTGCAGAGGACCAGGAAGATCGTGTGCGGTCAGTGTCGATTATGAACTTATTGTCTCTGAGCTCCCAACCCACCCTCCTACGTTGTGCTTTGTGGTGCTGAGCTGGGGAACCACATTTCTGCTTTACCAGGTGGTTCTGTTTTAGACCCTGGCAATGGGGTTTCCTAGGAGATTGCAGAATAGGGTGATGAACTCATCCTGGTTTTCCCAGGACGTCTCCAGTGTTAGCACTGAAAGTTCTGCTTCCTGGGAAGCTCTCGCCAGCGTGCTTGGTCACGTTAGGAAGAAGGGACTGACTTGCCTCCTGTTCTTGTGAGTGTTACCCAGCAACACTTCTTCACTCTGAGGGTGGTGGCAGAAGCAGCACTGTCTTCCTGCGGCAGCTGCTGGATCCAATCTGTGGTTTTCTAACGCTTGCAAGGCCAGTTTCATCAGAAACATCAGCGCCAGCTGGCTAGTGCCCCTTCTTTTGCATCTGTGTTCCCCCAGCTCTCGGTGCGGTCCCTGCTTCCTGCAGCTGCTACTTCTCTCCTGTCTTAGAGCTGCAGTCCTCCGAGTGTGGTCCCCAGACCAGCAGCAGCAGTCACAGCTGGGAACCGGTGGGAGTTGCAAAACTCCAGGCCGCATCGGCAGGTGGACTCCCAACCACTGCGCCACCAGCGAAGCCCCAACACTCTGCCTTTTAACAAGTCCTCCGGGTGACTTGGCTAAGGTTTAAGAACAGCAACCGGGTGGATGGGATTCCCTGGTGGCGCAGTGGTTGAGAGTCCTCCTGCCGATGCAAGGGACACGGGTTCGTGCCCCGGTCCGGGAAGATCCCACATGCCGCGGAGCGGCTGGGCCCGTGAGCCATGGCCGCTGAGCCTGCGCGTCCGGAGCCTGTGCTCCGCAAAGGGAGAAGCCACAGCAGTGAGAGGCCCGCGTACCACAAAAAAGAAAAAAATATATCTAGCTAAAGGTTTGTAAATTTTGTTGGTCTTTTCAAGGAACCAACTTTGGTTTTATTGTGTGTATAATAGGTTCTAGTGCTGTTGTCTTTGAGGTTTTGGTATTTTCCTGTAAACTGGACTGGATCCAGAATTCTTCTGTTTTCCTCAAATATCTGCCTATTAATCTCTAAACTAACAGTTTCAGTTTTTCTCCCATCCTTTTGACTTGGAATCATTGAGAACTAAAACTTCCCTTTTCCCAAAGCCATTGGACTAAAGCCAATGGCTAAAATTGGACAACTTAATAATGCTTCAGAGCATGAACTTCACCACAATAGCTCATGTATAAACAAATTTTTGTGTCTGTTGCTATATGAGACACTCTGAAAGTTTACCTAAACATCTGATGACATCATCAGAGACATTACAAACTGAAAATGAGGTTTCCACCCTTAAGTCTAGAATTCTTCCTCAGCTGGCTCCCCTCCGGACTCAGTGCCTTACTGCAATCCAGGTTACAACTACGTGTGTAATCAGTTTTAAAATGTTCTCTCTTTCTTGTTTTAAAACTCTTTATCCTCTGTATTTCTCCCTGTTGCTCAGCTACTTAGGATATTAAGCTTACAGTTGCTCAGAGGCTTGGATTACTCAACCAGACACATCCTGCAATCCATTCCACCAATGAAGAGTGGACTGACTCCATCATTATTTCAGGTGTGGACAATGCCTAAATTCTACTTTCTGAAAGCCGTTTTGTTGTTTGAATGTAGCTGGGCCTTTACAATCATGATTCTTATTTCCTTTCCCTCCTCCATGGTATGTGACACACCAGGAATTAGCCTAACCAGTGCTGAGGGGCTCTTATTTAATGATACCAACAAATGACTGCTAAAAACATAAGATAATTGATCATCGATGCTTTCTAAGGAAAGATATTGATCAAAAGTGGGAAAGGTGGATTATGAACAACAAAAAGGAGTCATTTATGTAAAAGGGATCTAAAATAAAGCCTGGAGGTCATTAAGGAAGTAGAATTTGCAAACAGCCTACCCAATATAAACTTTTGTTTTCTTGTGACGAGAAGTCTTAGGAATTATTGTCTTAACAACTTTCGTATATAAGTGTTAATTATCTTTATCATGTTGTACATTATATCCCTAGTGCTTATAACTGGAAGTTTGTACCTTTTGACTGCTTTCATCCAATTTTTCCTCCCTCCACCCGCCCGCCTCTGGTAACCACAAATCTGATCTCTTTTTTCTGTGAGTTTGTTTTAGAAGTGTAATTGACCTACACCACTATGTCAGATCCTGTTACACAACATAGTGATCTGGTATTTCTGTATATTTCAAAGTGGTCACCATGATAAGTCTAGTTATGATATGCACCATACAAAGATATTACATAGTTGTTGACTATGTTCTCCACACCGTACATTTCATACCAGAGACTCATTCATTTTGCACCTGGAATTTTGTACCTATTAATCTCCATCACCTATTTCATTCCTCCTCCCCACCCCCTTCCTCTCTGGCAACGACCTGTTTGTTCTCTGTATTGAGGACTCTGTTTCTGTTTTATTATGTTTTTTCATTTGTTTTATTTTTAGATTCCACATATAAGTGAAATCATATGGTATTTGCCTTTCTCTGACTCATTTCACTTAGCATAATACCCTCTAGATCAATCCATGTTGTCACAAATGGCAAGATTTCATTCTTTTTCATGGTTGAGTAATAATATATGTACACATTTCACATCTTATTTATCCATTCATCTATAGATGGGTACTTGGGTTGCTTTTATATCTTAGCTATTGTAAATAATGCTGCAGTGAACATAGGGGTGCAGATATCCTTTCTAATTGATGTTTTTGTTTTATTTGGATAAATACCCAGAAGTGGAATTGCTGGATCACATTGCTGGATCATATGGATCACATGCTAGATCAATATGGTTCTATTTTTAATGTTTTGAGGAATCTCCATACTGCTTTCCATAGTGGCTGCACCAATTAACATACCACAAAAAGTTCACAGGATTCCCTTTTCTCCATACCTTCACCAACACCTGTTATTTATTGTCTTTTGATAATAGCCATTCTACCAGTTGTGAGGTGGTGTCTCATTGTGGTTTTGTTGCCATTTCCCTAATCATTAGTGATGCTGATCATCTTTTCATGTCTGATTGCATCTTTATGTCTTCTTTGGAAAGATGTCTATTCAGATCCTCTGCCCAATTTTAGTTGGATTGCTTGGTTTTTTTGATGTTGAGTTGTGTGAGTTCTTTTTATATTTGGATATTAACCCCTTATCAGATACATTGTTGGCAAATATTTTCTCCCATTCAGTAGGTGACCTTTTCATTTTGTTGATAATCCCCTTCACTGTGCAAAAGCTTTTTATGATGTGGACCATTTTTACAGTCTTTATTGAATTTGTTACAATATTGCTTCTGTTTTGTGTTTTGGTGTTTTGGCTGTGAAGCATGTGGGATCTTAGCTCCCCGACCAGGGATCGAACCTTCACCCCCTGCACTAGAAGGTGAAGTCTTAACTACTGGCCCACCAGGGAAGTCCCAAAGCTTTTTAGTTTGATGTAGTCTCATTTGTTTATTTTTGCTCTTCTTTTCTTTCCAGAGGAGACATTAAAAAATGTTTCTAAGTGATGTAAAAGAGTGTACTGCCTATGTTTTCTTCTAAAAGTTTAATGGTTTTAGGTCTTACATTTAAGTCTTTAATCCATTTTGAATTTATTTTTGTGCATGGTGGGAAAGAAGAGTCCAGTTTGAATCTTTTGTGTATAGCTCTCCAGTTTTCTAACACCATTTACTGAAGAGGCTGTCTTCCTCATTGTATATTCTTGCCTCCTTTGTGGTAGATTAATTGTCCATATAAGTGTGGATTCATTTCTGGTGTCTCTATCCTGTTCCATTGATCTATTTGTCTGTTTTTGTACCAGTACCCTATAGTTTTTTGATTACTGTAGCTTTGTAGTATAGTTTGAAATCAAGAAGTTTGATACCTCCAGCTTTGTTCTTCTTTCTCAAGGTTGTTTTAGCTATTCAGGGTATTTTGTGTTTCCATATAGTACAAACTTGAGTACAAAGAAAAATCCCAAAACTGCATCACTTGGAAACATAATCTTATCGATTTTTTAAAGATATTTTAATTAGGTCAACTGGGCTTCAAATAAAACAAAGTACTGTGAAATTATACATAATGGAGCTTGTAATGATTGACAGTTCAGCATGAGGGAGGCTGTTGAAATATTCTTCTATATTTCAGACCAAGATATGTGTCACTTCCAGAGGCTGTATGCCAGAAAATTTTGAGAATATAGGCACAGAATTAGGTTATAAAGCAGGTGTAATTAAAACTGCTAATTCAAATGGGGGTGGGAGGAACAGTGACACTAGAAAAGGAAAAGCAAATTAATCAGAAAAAGAAATAAATAGAATCGATACAAGTAAAAGCTGAAATTAATAGATGACAATCTTCATATGGAAAGGTAAAAAAAATTTAAAAATCAGTTCCTTCAGAAGAAAAATAAAATTAACATACCTATGTGAGATTGTAATACTCCCCCAAAATAATGTACAAATAATTTCAGGACTAAACATGTCAAAAGATAGCAGTGAAGAAGTTGCAAATATCAGAAAATAACATGATACTATGATTAAATATGCCAATAAATTTGCAAATATAAGAGATTTGGGGGCAAATTTTTAGAGGACTTAACTTACCAAAAAAAGATTTCAGAATAACAGAAAGATGTAAGTGTACAGTGTTCCTCATGATAAAATTGAATGGTGAGCAAAAATCGTTCCAAAGGAAATCTCAAAGAATACATCATGGTGAAGTATGCCAAACACACCAGATACAAATAATATCTACAACCCACTGCTAAGGGTCAGCTAATCAAAGAACATTCCATTAATCATGTTATGAGGTTAGTATAATCTTGGTATCAAAACGTAAAAGTATAGTATGAAAAAAATTACGACTATTTCACTAATTTAGTGAAAACAATCTATACAAAGTAACTGTAAAATTGTGTTCCCAATATGTAAAGAGTCAAGCTTTTGACCAATAAATTATCCCAAACTTGACCAATAAATTATCCCCAAATTGAAACTTCATCTGTATGATTACCCACATTTATAGACCAAAGGGGGAAAAATTAACACTTTAATATATGCATAAGATCATGTAATAAAACTCAACATGTATTTATCATAATAATATTTAATTAGGTAGTAATAGGAAGAATACCCTTACTCTGACAAAAACATCTACAATACAGGATGATAGTAAGTGTTTAATATTGAAAGCTTTTCCTTTGGGATTGCTGCAAGTAAAAATATCTGTTTCACCACTTCTATTTCTCATGTTTTCAGATTCCTGGGCTGTAAATTAAAGAGAAAAAGTAAAATTTACAATAATTGGAAAGTAACATTATCTTTTATCATTGACAGATTCTGTAAATTTTAAGAAGGAAACTGATGGAATCATTGGCTAAATTATTAGAATTATTAAGAGCCAATTCCAAAGGTTAGTGAAAGCAAAGTTAGTATAAAAATCATTTGGATTTCTATATGTCAGAATGAAGATAGTTTTTAAATGCAATATAAACAATGAAACCATTTAAATAGCATAAAATATGTTGAACAAAGGATTTAATATATGTTAACAAATGTGTAAAACCTCTAAGAGGAAGCAATGTTATAAATTAGCGTAAATGTGATTAAAGCATTTTTAACTGAAAATGATGTACAATATCTTGAGGAAAGGGGTATTATATATAAAAACAATGATGCAGGGAAACAAAAGCAAGGATAAGATGATTAGGAAAGAGGTCAAGTATTGAAATTGAGAGGCAAATGTATCAAATGTAAATAAATATCAATTAAGGTGTAGAGAATAAAGAAGGGACATAAAAGAAAACATAAGTAAGGCGAGATATCAGCCAATTCATGGAATATATGGAATTTTCAAATAGTTACTAATAAACTGAAAAGTCAACATACAATGAAGAAAGTGTGATACAGTTTTTAAATGAAACAAAATTGATCAAGACAATGAAATAGTACTGGAGCTGTAAGAGAGACTAAAGAATAAAAAATGAAAAAAATGAAGATAGTAAAACAACATATATGAAAGAAGGGAGAAATAGGGACAATAATGTAAGAAACAAGATAAAGTATACTTATGTCAAACAGAAAATTAACAGAAGGTTAAATCTGAAAAAACTGGAAGTCTCTGTAAAAAAGCTTAGGATGAGCAATGGGAATATTGAAAACGTCTTCATACCTTCATCTCATTCTCAAGGCTGAGTGACACAGATCCTTACTAAAAGCAGTTGGCTTCCTCAAGAATGTGTAACATCTTGAAAAACTGGGCTTGACTGGCAGACTGTATATCAGGGATGAGATGGCAAAACTTCTCCCAGTGGATCACCTTGTCACCTGCTGTCTTCATGACCTTGTTTATTGGGGATCATCTTGATGCACCCAGAGGAGCAACAAATTGCTCTCCCAGATACAGAATGATTCTCCTGGTAAACTTATCACCATCTGAGTGCAAAGTCACCATTTGGGGATGTACATTTTCCCCAGTTGAACTGCATCATAAAATTAACTTCAGAATCCAGAAAAGTGGTCAAAGTTAGTTTTCACTCATCTGATTGAAATTCCCACAGGACTTGATAAAATCTGACTTTGGAGCAGCTCCTCAGAGAACACCTATACTTCCTCACCTCAGGCTGTTTTGCCTCCTGCTTTTACAGTTTGCTCTTTTCTACAGCTTTATTGAGATATAATTGACATGAAACAGTGTGTAAGCTTAAGGTGTACAATGTGATCATGAAAAGTTTTAATTTTTTAAACAATTTTTAAAGGTCACACTCCATTTACAGGTTTTACAAAATATTGGCTATATTCCTTGGATTGTACAATAGTTTTGTACAATACATCCTTATAGCCTATCTTACACCCAATAGTTTGTGCATCCCACTCTCCCACCCCTATATTTTCCCTCTCCCCCTCTCCCCACTGGTAACTAACCACTATTTTGTTCTCTATATCTGTGAGTCTGCTTCTTTTTTGTTGTACTCACTAGTTTGTTGTACTTTTTAGATTCAACATACAAATGATATCATATAGCATTTGTCTTTCTCTGACTTGTTTCACTTAGCGAAATCTCTTCAAAGAACTACCTGTTAGTTTCATTGATCTTTTATATTGTCTTTTGTCTCTATTTCAATTATTTTTACTCTGATCTTTATTATTTATTTCCTTCTACTAATTTTGGATTTTTTTTTTTTTTTTTTTTTTTTGCGGTACACGGGCCTCTTACTCTTGTGGCCTCTCCCGTTGCAGAGTACAGGCTCTGGACGCACAGGCTCAGTGGCCATGGCTCACGGGCCCAGCTGCTCTGTGGCATGTGGGATCTTCCCAGACCGGGGCACGAACCTATGTCCCCTGCATCGGCAGGTGGACTCTCAACCACTGCACCACCAGGGAAGCCCTAATTTTGGATTTTGATTGTTCTTCTTTTTCTAGTTTCTTTTGTGTAAGACTAGATTGACATTTTTGCTTCCTGAGGTAGGCTTGCATCACTATAAATTTCTCTCTTAGAACTGCATTTGCTATGTTTCACAGATTTTGGATTGTGTTTCCATTTTCATTTCTATCGAGGTATTTTTTGATTTCATCTTTGATTTCTTCAGTGACCCATTTTAGGAGAATATTGTTTAGCCTCCATGTGTTTGTGTTTATTTGCAGGTTTTTTTTCATGTATTCGACTTCTAGTGCTGTATCACTGTGGTTGGAAAAGACGCTTGGTGTGATTTCAGTATTCTTTATTGTGACATTTTGTGGTCTAGCATGTGATCTGCCCTGGAGAATGTTCCATGTGCACTTGAAAATAATGTGTATTCTGCTGCTTTTGGACGGAATGTTCTGTATATATCTATTAAGTTCGTATGCTTTAATGTGTCATTTAAGGCAATGTATCCTTATTGATTTCCTGTCTGGATGATCTCTTCAGTGGGGTGTTAAAGTCCCCTACTATTAATGTGCAAGCTTCAATTTCTCCCTTTATGTCTGTTAATATTTGCTTTATATATTTAGGTGCTCCTCTGTTGGTTACATATATATTAACAATTGTTACATCTCAGGTTGAATTGATCCCTTTATCAACATGTAATGTGCTTTGTCTCTTGTTACAATCTTTTTTAAAAAATTATATTTTTTGGCTGCTTTGGGTCTTCTTTGCTGCATGCAGCCTTTTTCTAGTTGCGGTGAGTGGAGGCTACTCTTCGTTGAGGTGTGTGGGCTTCTCATTGCAGTGGCGTCTCTTGTTGCAGAGCACAGGCTCTGGGGCACATGGGCTCAGTAGTTGTGGCTCGCAGGCTCTAGAGCACAGGCTCAGTAGTTGTGGTGCATGGGCTTGGTTGCTCCATGGCATGTGGGTTCTTCCCAGACCAGGGATCAAACCCGTGTTCCCTGCATTGGCAGGTGGATTCTTAACCACTGCACCACCAGGGAAGTCCCTCAATCTTGTTTTAAATTCTACTTTGTCTGATATAAGTATTGCTATCCCAGCTTTCTTTTCATTTCCATTTGCATGGAATAGCTTTTACTATCCCCTCGCCTTCAGTCTGTGTCCTTAGATCTGAAGTCTCATGTAGCAGCATTTATGGGTCTCGTTTTTGTATCCAGTTAGCCACTTTATGTCTTTTGATTGGAGCCTTTATTCCATTTACATTTAAAGTAATTGTTGATAGATACATACTTACTGCCATTTTGTTAATTGTTTTAGGGTTGTTTTTGTAGTTCTTTTTTTGTTCCTGTCTCCTTCTTTTGTTCTCTTCCCCTTGTAATTTGATGACTATCTTTAGTGTTGTGTTTGGATTCCTTTCCCTTTTTTCTCTGTATCTATTATATATTCTTGGTTTGTGGTTATGATGGGAACCTATCTATCATCTATCTATCTACCTACCTATCTTTCTATCATCTATCTATCTATAGGAATATATTGTCAATGATCGCTTATGTTCAAACACATTCTAACAATTCTGCCTTTTTAACACACTCCATGTTTAATTTTTTAACATCATATTTTACATCTTTTTGTTGTGTATCCCTTCACTAATTATTGTGGATATAGATGATTTTACTAGTTTTGTATTCTAACCTTCCAACTAGCTTTATAAGTGATTGATCTACCAAGTTTACTGTATGTTTGCCTTTGCCCATAAAGTTTTTCCTTTATACTTTTTATATTTCTGGTTCTGGTCTGTTTTGCTTAGGTCAGAATTTATAGTTGTTTATATCTATGATCCACCTGAATTTAAATTTTTGTATGCTGCTAGGTATAGGTTGAGGTTAACTTCCCTACCAAGTTTAGCCAGTTGTTCCAGCACCATTTGTTGAAAGAACTGTCCTTTCCCCCACTGAACTGCCTTGAAATTTTTAAGGAAAATCAAATGACTCTATAAGTGTAAATCTATTTATTGATTCTCTATTTTGTTCCACTTATCTGTTTATCATTATACCAATACCACATTGTCTTGATTATTCTAGCTGCATATTAAACCTTGAGTTCAGGTAGTATAAATCCCCCAGCATTGTTCCTCTTTTAAAATATTATCTAAGCATTCTTAAGTCCTTTGCATTTCCATATATGTTTTACAATCAACTTATTAGCATCTTCTACAAAAATGCCTGTTGGGATTTTGATTACCTTCCATTGAATGTACAGGTAAATTTGAGGAGAATTGCCTTTCATAATTTTGGGGTCTTCTCATCCATGATTATGGCATATCTTTCCATTTATTTAGGTATTCTCTAGCTTCCCTCAGCAAAACTGTATAATTTTTAAGCAGTAGTCCTGTATGCATTTTGTCAAACTTATTGCTATGTATTTTATGTTCTCTAAAAATGGAACTTTTCTCTTTTACAATTCATTTTCACTAGTTTGGTGTAATATAAAAATTCAATTTGGGGGCATATATTGTTGTTGAAACTATAAATATTTTCCACAAAGAAAACTCCAGGCTCAGATGGTTTCAATGGCAATTTGACCCAGAATTTAAGAAAGAAATAATGTGAATCTTACAATATTGCTTTCAGAATATAAAGAACACTTTCCATCTCACTCTATGACATCAACTTAACTGATAATAAAACCTGAGAAAGAGATCATAAGGAAAAAAAATTACAGATCAATATCAATAATAATCATACCCACAGAAATCTCCAAAAAACAATTAGCAAATGGAATTCAGCAATATATATATATAAAGGATAATACATCATGACCAAGTGGGGCATAAGCTAGGAACGCAAGGCTGGTATGACATTCTAAAATTAAAGCAATTCACCACATTAAAGATGGAGGGAAACCCAAAGATCATGTCAATAGTTGCTTTTTACGTATTTGACAAAATTCAACACTGTTCATGATAAAGCTCTAAGTTAGTAATGAAAAAATCTTTCACAATCTGATAAGGATATCCATGAAAATGAACAGCTAACATAACACTTTATGATAAAATATTGAATGCTTTTTCCCTAAGGTCAGAAACAAGGTCCATTCTGAGTGCTTCTTCAACACTGTCGTTGACTGTGCAATAAGACAATTGAAGGACATAAAAGGAAATGAAAATGAAAAAGGAATTATCTTTATATTGATATGTGTCTTGATTGTATTTATAGAAAACTCTAATTTATAAAAAAAATAAACCCTTCTAGAACTAAGTGAATTTATAGCAAGGATATCAAATACATAGTCAATATATAAAAATTCAACAGGGACTTCCCTGGCAGTCCAGTGATTAAGATGCTGCACTTCCAGTGCAGGGAGTGCAGGTTCGATCCCTGGTCAGGGAACTAAGATCCTGCATGCCAATCGGCATGTCCAAAAAATAGAAAACAAAATTCAGCATATTTTAGAGACAAGTTGTTTCTAATTTTTAAAGAACAGTTAATTTGGATTCTAAAGTCTTATCAAAGAAAAAGGAAACTATAATACTGCCTCACATATGATTACAGATGGAAAAATTCTAAGTAAGATATTACCAAATGTACTTCAGCAGTACGCAGAAATCACAGTATATGACCAGAATTGTTTAAAATTCAATTTTAAATAAAAACAAATCAATGCATCAATAAATTTATATCAAGGAACTAATAAAAACAAATCAATACGTCAGTAAATTTAAGGTGAGAAACATAAGATTATACCAATAAATAACAAAATGGCCTTGGACAAAATTCAGCAATCACTACCAAACAAAGTAGGTATCTTCTGGTCCCCTACAAATATTGAAGGAAATTATTTAGAGGCAACAAAGAGAATTTATCTCCAAATAGAGTGAACATTATGGTAAATGATTAAATGTTGGGAAATTTCCATTAAATTCAGAGAAATTGATGACTGCTATCACCATAATATTCAATTTTGTTCTGAACAGTCTATCTCAAAAAGAAAAGTAAATAACGTAATAAACATAAATATTAGAAAATAAATAAAACGTATTATTATACAGATTATATAATTTATAACCTAGAAATCTGTCTCATAAAAATAGAATGAGTGTTCAGTAGATACATAACTAATGCTATATTTAAGGTAGGAGAAAATAATTGCAAATGAACTATCCAGAATGCCATTCCAGTCAATTAGAAAACAAACAAACAACAGAACAATAATAATGGAGAAAGTCAAGAATTGGAAATTCAAAGTAAAGGAATAATGACCGGCCAAGAAACATGTCTGAAAAATTGTGCAACTGAAATTGAAATTTATGAAAATATTTATTAAAACATACCTAACATAAGGCTGTAGGAACACTCAATTTGATAGGAGTCTAAGAGAACAATTTGGCAATATCTAATAGAATTGGAAGTGTATGTGACCTATGATCAATGTAGCAATATCTAACATAACTGAAAGAATATATAATGTATGAGCAGTTCTACTTCCACATGTGTACAATTAAAGAAATTCCAGCTCACAGAAACCAATGGTCACAGACAAGGATATTCACTGAAGTATATCTGAAATAGTGAAAAATTGTTAAACACTAAAAAAGAAGAGAAGTTTTAAATATGTAATGGTATGTTCATATAAAAAACTAAACCAAATGGGTTTTTAATTTTGTAGAAAGTATCAGCCCTACATTCAGAGGGCAAGCAACTGACTGCAGAGGAAGAGATGTGAGCAGCAGAGAAATACATCATGCATTTCCTTTCTCAACATAGCTAAGCATCTGCCATGGTTATCTGGAGTGTCCATCTTTAGGGTCACTGTTTTTCAGTTATGGCAGCCTTGTTAGTGTGGGTTCACATCCCAAAGAAATTAGGTATTGTGAATGCGACTTCCTTAGTAAAGTTTAAGATACAGTAAGATAAACTAAGTTAAGCAAATTTTCTTTATTGTAGGCCTCTTAAGTCCTTTGCTAGCGTGATAATTAACATTTTTTTCTTAGAAGGGATTTAGTATTTAGAAGTTCATAAGTATCTGTGACCACAGAACGTTTTTCAAGTACCATTAAATACTACTGCTCCCAGAGACATTCTTTTAGATATGTTGGGTTAAGGCACTGCTTATCTATCTGTAATATTATAGATATGGTACTGCTGTTACTCTCCTTCAGTGTGAAGTTATATAGTGATTAAGTAGGAGGCGGCCTTTATTCTTAGGAGTTACATGATATATATAGAGAGGTGAAATGTTATAATGTCTATATTTATACTTAAATACCACAGCAAAAAATATGTCAAAAACTATACAGAAGCAAACCAAATATGACAACGTTTTAACAATCACTGAATCTAGAGAGGGCATACCAGTGTTCCCTGTACTATTATTTTTTTCCAAATGGACAGTGGCCTTTTCATTGTTAGTTTCTAATTTATCATGAATTTGGGGCAGAAAAAGAAGACTGTAACACGTCTGCTTTATGGATTATAAAAGAAAAAGCATTACAGCTCTCCAATTCTTCAAAAGCTTTCTCTCATAATCTCCATATCCATCAACTCTAGAGATTTCTTTCTCACATTAGTTTTCAGAAATGACTTCTGAATTTTAGAAGTGAAAGTTTATTTTACTAAACCTTATCCATAATTAATTATTAATTTAAGTAAACAAAATGAAAGGTAGTGGACAGTTTTTACAAATTCTTTATATTCACAGGGTCTTCCTCTCACATGAACTTACTAATATCACTAATAATATTTATTGAACAATGCTTTCCTAAAGGTTTTGTTTTTAATTAACATTTCGTCCTTACAAAAGTACTATTAGGTAGGTACTATCATCACTACTTTAAAACTGAGGCACAAAAAAAATTAAATAAAAATAGAATAAAATAAAATAAAGCACAGAGGGGAGTAGTGTCTTGCCAATACCACACAGGCAGGGGTGGAATTATGAGAACTATAGTGAAGATTGGCTATGGCTGGTCTTTTCCCACATCTGTTACATTAACAGAATTATTTTCTGTTACAATGCTATATAAAGTGTGGTCCATGTACTGATGCTGGTCCACAGGTTGTTTGCTTCTGGTCTGCAATGAGTTAAGGTAAAGACAACGAGAGCAAACATTTAGAGACATTTACAGAAAAATGACAGAGCTAATTTATGTCTGTTAAGTCCAATAATAAAAAATTGGGGGCTTTCATTTTATATATTTGTTTTTCTTTCAATTTCATGTATCTGGTAATCCAATTTCATTGTATCTTGTGAAAGTATTGGTCAACAACAATTTTGAGGGGGGAAGGGTGTACCCTTTATCTTGGTTTGAGATGTACTGCAGCAGTATCATTCTCTAAAGTTAACCAAGGCTCGGTGATGCTGTAATTTTTCAACTCTTTAAATCAATATATATAGTATAAAACTACTGCTGTTAAGTTTTGAGCATGAAGCAAAAGGGATTCCCATATGTTCCCTAAAAAGTAAAAACTTTCTTAAACCAATTATGAATTCTGTTGTTATAAAAGGCATTTTGTAAAGGCCACTATATCCTCTTTACATTATGAATGGGGGTTCCTCACTAATATGATTTCTCTGATGTAAAGTGAGTTGATCACTACGAATAAAGGCTTTCCCACATTCTTTACATTTATAGGGTTTCTCACCAGTATGAATTCTGTGATGTCGTGTAAGTTCTGATTTAACACTAAAGGCCTTCCCACATTCTTCACATTTATAGGGTTTCTCACCAGTATGAATTGTGTGATGTCGAGTAAGTTCTGCTTGAAGACGAAAGGCATCCCCACATTCTTTACACCCATAAGGCTTCTCACCAGTATGAAGTCTAAAATGTTGAGTAAGATGATATCGGCGACTAAAGGTCTTTCCACATTCCTTACATTCATACGGAATCTCACCAGTGTGAATTCTTTGATGTAAGGTAAGTTGATAACTACAAATAAAAGCATCCCCACATTCATTACATATGTAGGGTTTCTCACCAGTGTGGATTCTGTGATGCTGAGTAAGATGATAGTGCCGACTAAAGGCCTTTCCACATTCTTTACATTCGTAGGGTTTCTCACCAGTATGAATTCTGTGATGTTGAGTAAGATGATTGCTACGAATAAAGGCTTTCCCACATTCCTTACATTTATAGGGTTTTTCACCAGTATGAATTCTGTGATGCTGAGTAAGTTCTGTCTGAAAGCGAAAGGCCTTTCCACATTCTTTACATACATAGGGTTTTTCACCAGTATGAATTTTATAATGTTGAGTAAGATTGTAGCGACGACTAAAAATCTTCCCACATTCCTTGCACTCATAGGTGTTCTCATTGGTGTGAATTCGCTGGTGTGAAGTAAGTTGATTGCTACGAATAAAGGCCTTCCCACATTCCTTACATTCATAGGGCTTTTCACAAGTATGAATTCTGTGATGTCTGGTAAGTTCTGCTTGAAGACGAAAGGCCTTCCCACATTCTTTACATCCATAGGGTTTCTCACCAGTATGAATTCTGTAATGTTGAGTAAGATGATAGCGACTACTGAAGGTTTTCCCACATTCCTTACATTCATAGGGAATCTCACCAGTATGAACCCTCAGATGTAAAGTAAGTTGATAGCCACAAATAAAGGCCTTCCCACATTCCTTACATTCATAGGGTTTCTCTCCAGTATGAATTCTACAATGCCTAGTAAGTTCTGTTTGGAGACGAAAGGCTTTTCCACATTCTTTACATTCATAGGGTTTCTCACCCGTATGAATTCTATGATGTCGAGTAAGTTCTGCATGAAAACTAAAGGACTTACCACATTCTTTACATACATAGGGTTTGTCACCAGTATGAATTTTCTGATGTTGAACTAGGTATGAGCCATGACTGAAGGCCTTCCCACAGTCATTACATTTATAGGGTTTTACACCAGTATGAATTTTCTGATGTTGACTAATATGTCGTTGTACCCTAAAGGTCTTTCCACAAATCTTACATTCATAAGGCCTCTCACCAGTATGAATTCTTTGATGTTCAGTGAGCTGATAGTGAAGTCTAAAGGCCTTCCCACATTCTTTACATTCATAAGGTCTCTCCCCAGCATGAATTGTCTGATGTACTCTAAGGTCTCGAACACGACTAAAGGCCTTCCCACATTCATTACACTCATAGGGTTTCACACCAGAATGTATTCTCTGATGTTCAGTAAGATGATAATGAAGCCTAAAGGTCTTTCCACAATTGTTACATTCGTAGGGTCTCTCCCCACCATGAATTGTCTGATGTACTCTAAGGTCCCCTACACGACAAAAAGCTTTCCCACATTCCTTACATTTATAGGGTCTCTCACCAGTATGAATTCTCAGATGTTGAATAAGGTATGACTGTTGTCTAAAGGCCTTCTTACATTCCTTACATTCATATGATTTCTCTCTAGCATGAATTTTCTGATGCAGAAGAAGAGGTATATGTTTTTGGATTATCATTTGACTAGCACATCTCATTTGATGTCCTTGTCTCTCAAACTCATGTTTACACTGCAAATCATTTCTGAAAATGGTATCCTCATGGACGTAAGTTTTACTTTTGTCCACTCTCTGCAACTGAAACAGATATATTTCACAAATATCCTTTTCTGGAAATAACTTCTTGGTGACATACTTAGACTCCAAATCTGAAAAAAAAAAAAAAAAAAACCGAGAAGGAAACAAATGCTGTGATGTGATTTTTCTATGTTGGGGTGGAATAAGGAACTGCATCTCATAGTTGAAATAAAAGACAAACTAAAAACAATACACATTAGATGAAAAGGTTTAGGGCAGGGGTCTGCAAACTTTTTCTGTAAAGAGCCAGAGAGTAAAAAGTTTAGGCTTCGTAGGGCATGTGGTCTTTGTCACAATTATTCAGCTCTGCTCTTATAGCTCAAAGGCAGCCACAGACAGTATGTAATTGAATAAGTGTAGGTATACTATAATACCACTTTATTTACAGATACTGAAATTTGAATTTCAAAAATTTTTATGTTTCACAAAATATTCTTCTTCTGATTTTTTTCAGCCACTAAAAATGTAAAAACCAGTTTTAGCCTGTGAGCCATACAAAAGCAGATGGTGAACTATTTGGCCCCTGGGCCTAAGTTTGCTGGATCCTGATTTAGAGAACTCTAAGTTGTAATGCAATTTGAAAGAAGGCAAAAGACTTAATGATGTGACTCTAAAAGAGGGTAAAATAAGTGATTAGAAGAACAAGTTAAGTCAGTGGTCCTCCTACTTAGGATGGATGTAGGGGAGTTCCTTACATATACTGCTCTTCAGGCACTGACCCAGACAAGCAGAATCAAAATCTATAGAAACAAGTCCTATATATGGGAGCTCATGTTGAGTGGATTTGAATGTTTTCCCAGATTACAGGCCTTTTCCCCACAGGCCTTGGGCCTTTGAAAGGAGCTTTCCAAACAACATCTTAGGGCCATGCCTCTCCCTGACCCAAAGGGCTCTAACTTGTGACGGCATACCCCTCGCCTGATTTACCATCACTGACCTGTGTACCAGCTTCTTGTTCCTTCTCTCATTACCATCCAGGGCTCTTTCTCTTGCTCCAATAAAGTAATCACATCTGGCTTAGGAGAGGAACATCCTGCTCACAGGAAAGAAATGCCACACGACTTAGAACAAACAAACAAAAAACCGTAAGTTCAAAATGACTTAATTTAGACTTGGTTACATTTATATTAAATTGTAGGTCAAAATAGTATTTGATAAAATGAAAAAAGGCCATTGAAGAATATTGACATTTACATGGACTCATGGTCATAGGACTAAAGAGGCCAGATAGGGGAGGGAAAAGGTCTGCTCTGCTTTTAAAGGCAGTATAGAGAGGGGTTGAGGACACAGACTCTGGAGCCCTATGGTCTGGGTTCAGATCCTCTGTCACCCACCAGCTGTTATTCCTTCTGTGTATTATGCTTTTATCAATGTAAATGGGCCTAATATTACCTACTTCATAGGGCTCTTGTGAGAATTAAACGAATTAATATATGTAAGGGCTTGCAAGGATGCCTAACATGTAGTATTATTTTTGTTGTTGTTCTTATTATTTTGTTTATGTAAAAGAAAAATACTGTTTCCTAAAACACTTCCGAGTTCTTCCTCAGAATTCTTTCAATAGAAAATGCAAAATTCACAGACTAGAATTTTCAGGCACAAAGTAGGTTGAAGAGAATATGTGTTTTCTCAGATGGGATATGTTTGCTTGAATTTTAAATGGATATTGTTAACCCAGTTCACCACTATATAAAATGTAGAGGTTCATCTGATCACAAAAATACAAAACCCTGACACTAGCTAATCTCTTTTCAAGTGAGTCAGACATGAACACAGAGCAGCTACAGGAATTCTGAGCATACCCATTATATGACACCTGGCTTCTCTGAAAATGTCTTTGGACTCAAATCTAGGACTAATTTAGAAAAACAGACAATTATAGGAAGGCCAGAGGGAAGAGAGAAGGTCACTGCAGGATGGAGAAGATGATGCTTAACCAAGTACCTATTTCTAACCCAATAATGCTCAAACCATTTCTTTCAAAATAGGGGGCAGACATTCAGCTGGTGTCTTAAAACAGAGCTCTAAAATTCAACAACGGGGAAAACGGATATTCCAGAAAACAGATTGTCAGTTATTTGCACAGATATCCTTACCCAATGAGACCAAGTTGCTGTAGTTCTCCAACATCACATCCCTGTACAAGGCCCTCTGAACAGGGTCCAGGCACTCCCATTCCTCCTGGGAGAGGTCTATGGCCACGTCCCTGAATGACAAGGACATCTGAAATGACAGACCCATGTATCATAAACAATGTTTTAAATGTATTTTCAAGATGGAAAACTGCTTTGCAAGAAAGAGGCAAGGATATAGCAAGCAGTAAAGTGAGGTTCAAGCCCATGGTATGTAGGGAAGAATAAGAAAATCAGTGATTTCTAAAGTGGAGTGCCTATATGCTTTTAAAGAATACAGTTGGTACAAACAGAATGTCCTGTATACCATGGGATGAATGAATGCATAAAATAATCAAAGGTTCCCAATGAAATGAAATCCTATAAATAAGCACAGTGCCCTTCACGTGCCTGCTGTTTAAGTTCTGAATAAATGTGAGTTCCATTCCCTTTTCCCTTCAAGGAATTTTTTTTTAAGGAATTTTTTAAAAATGAAGGAATGAATTGTTTTTCCCCAAAAGTACTCTAAAATCTCTATCTTAGAAAATAGGACGTGATTGACATTTGATTTCCTTAAAACTCAGGTTCACCATTATGCAAGAAAGTGTCATAAGCATTTTTCCTTGTTATAACAAGTGACAAACTCTTTAGTTAATTTATTTACCGGCTGGCTAATCATCCATCTTGTGGATATATCAGACTAATCCTTCTGTCATAGTTAGGCATTTATTTTGGACAAGATGTCTAAGGTCTTCCCCAGTCCCATTAGCCTTTCTTCATTGCCCATTAGGGATCTGGAGGGTCTTCCTACCCGCTACCACCATCCCTCAGGAACACTTGTCTTGATCCTGAGCTGGAGGATGCTGATGTAGGATGATCCACAATGACACTGATGTCACTAGAGACCAGCACATCCTCCTCAACCACAAAATTGACTTTTGTCCTGTTATTCATCCCTCTGGGGACCCCCTGGATAGATCCCTGATATCCCCACATGCAGGCCTCAGTCACACTCCAGTCTAGCCCTGTAAGTTTCTCAGGGTATGGGATCTCATCACATGCAGAACACTCAACACTAAATTCCATCTTATCAACCTGTAAAACTCAGGAGTCTAATGGACCATCATCTCTGTGTCATAGAATCATGACTCTAACAAGGGAAGTTCAAATATCTCCTTCAAGCAACTTCATCCATCACTGCTCCATCAATGCTCCTGAGAGGGACTGGGCACTTGGAGAGGTGATGAATAGGTGAACACAGGTGAGAGAGAAGAGGGGCAAAGGAAGAGGCCACTAGTCTGTATGACACCATCCTTCACTGTGATCAGAGCAACTGGGTGCAGCTTCAGCAATCAGGTTGTCTTAGGAAGGAAGTCTCAGGATAATAAAAATGATCACAGGAATTCAAAACCACAACATCTCAAGGAGGATAAACGTGAACTTACATGGGCCATGGTTGTAGAACCGCAAGAACTTGTTCTCCTCTTTGGGCTTCCTCCACTCGAAAAGCACAGAGTCCAGAGAAGCCAGGACTGGGGGAGGAACAGGAAGCTTTGAGACCAGGCATGTCTCAAAGAAATCCCCAAATGACTTAAGTTAATATGATCCTGTTTTGCCTTCTTTCTACTTCCACACCACAGTGCCCCACATACGAATCAGGAGAGATAAGAGGGAGCTTGGATGAAGCCAAACCCTTCCTATACCACAGGGAACCAACCACAGGGAACCAGTTGCACAAGTGTAGACACAGAGCAGAGGCCTCCTGCATGAAGCCAGACCAGGCACTCTAGCAGAAGGGTCTCTAGTCCACCCCAGTTTCTGATGATGTTGATCTGTAGCTGTTCCATTAGTCTCACTTTGAATCTAACATCATTAGAAAAAAACCTGTAAGTTATGAAGTTGTGGGATCCAACATGATAGCCACATATGGCTATTTAAATCAAATCAAAATTTTAAATTAAGTAAAATTAAATAGAATTAAAAGTTCAGTGTCTCAGTTGCACCAGCCACATTTCATGTGCTTGATAGCTTCATGTGGCTACTAGCTACCATTTGGAGAATGTAAATACAGAACATATCCATCACCACAGAAAGTTCTACTGGACAGAGCTGGTATGAATCATACAGCCTAAATTCCATTTTTTACCGTAGAGTTCCTCTGAACTCAGAATAATTTGGTCAAAACCTGACAGAGGTTGCTAGAGATATAATATCTCCTTCCTATGAATTCCCAAGGCATGTGACCTGAACTTCTCTAGTGGCTTTATTACCTGCTATCTCATGCTTATTCTGTCTACTCTGATTTTATATTATTTGCTGTGTAACAAGAAACTTAAGGGATAGTAACTATGTTTCAGTGCTTGTATTCCTCTAACTACCATCATGAGATTCAGCATACTGTGAGCCCTTATGTCTGTTATTTGACCAAAATTCCATTTTTGGCACTTTTTCTTAGCACACTAAGATACATGCACGAGATGTTTATCATATAACAACTTAGAGTAACCAACTGTTAGAAAAATAAATAGCTATAGGAGGCAACAGGTTACATAACTTATGGTCAGTTATCATGGGCACACTAGGCCTTATTAATGTTGGAGAAAGATATTCATGATGAATTACTGACTGATACAGGCAAATTTAAAAATTATAGGGAATTCCCTAGCGGTCCAGTGGTTGGGACTCTGCGCTTTCACTGCCGAGGGCCCAGGTTCAATCCCTGGTCAGGGAACTAAGATTCAGCAAGCAGCACAACGCGGCCAAAAAACAAAACAAAACAAAAAAGTATGTAAAATGAAGGGAGGGATTATAATGTCATTCATAAATACAGACTCTGTTGTCAGACTTCCAGAATGTGAGTCCTAGTCTGACAACTACCAACTTTTCAGTTAGTTTATTGATAAACCAGGGATAAGAATAGCATCTACCTCCTACAGTTGTCATGAAGGTTGGGATATTACATAGACACCACTTAATGACATATAATTACTAAATAAAAGTTAGATAGTATTGTTATTAGATAAAATTATTTTCTACTTTCTTTTTTAATAGTAAAATTTGAGTCTCGTGCCCACTCTTTTTAATAATGACATTTTAAATATTTTAGAGGCAAGGCTTGGAAGTGCTAACCAAATCTCTCCTCATCCCTGCAGCTACCAAAGAAGAGACACCATTCTTCAACATAAAGCTAAAGTAAAGAACCTAATAAGGTATTAAATGGAGAACATTAATAAGAGGTTCAATCTTACTCTCCTGTCCTATATAAAGATTTACATGAATATTTAAAGTTATTACCATCTTATTCTGTTTTCTACTATTATAAATCTGTCTTCTAAAATGTTATTTGCATTAAAAGATACTTGGACTGGAGAGGGTATTGCTATGTCCTGTGGAAGCAACTTTAAAAATCTAAAAAAAGCGTAATCTGAAGGTTATCTGACTTGATAAATTATTCCATAATAATTACTCTGAATTGATTTATATAACCCTAAAAGGCATAAGTCTGGAGGTATAAATACTTGGAAGGTTTGTCAAACTAGAGGGGTTCATTGGCACTTTCCTCTTCTTTCTATATTCAGGGAGGTATAAGAAACCTATGGTAGAATTACTTTTTCTAAATAGGAGTTGGGGAGTCTGTGTCCTTTGAATGTTCAATTAGAATAATTTCTATTCTGTGCACGCGCACACACACACACACACAAAGATATACAGCTGGAGAGAAAAATATTTTTCTAAAATAAACCTCCCTGAAAAGAATTTGAAAAAGAATAGATACATGTATATATGCATAACTGAATCACTTTGCTATACACCTGAAACACATTGTTAATCAACTATACACCAGTGTAAAATTAAAAGTTTAAAAAAAGAAGTTATGAGTTTGGGTTCAAAACTTCAATTCTACTAGCTGGGATCTAAATATTTTGGAACTCACTACAATTGGCTAAGGGAGAACTAAGAATGTCATTACCTAAGAAAAGACTTCTAGTAGAATTCTAATAAATCTGGCTCAACAAATCACTCCTCATGGAATATTTGTTGCTTATTACTACAAGTTTTGTTGTCACTTTGATCTGAATGAGATGTTCCAAAATACAATTCAAAAAGCATAGTATAAAAAAAAAAAACCTCCCCAAAGTATTAATAGTGGTGCTGGGGCTATTTAACTTTCTTTTTTATAAGTCCCTCATGTAATATAATTGAATAACTGATTCTTTTTGCAAAAAATGAGCATTAATTCCATAATCTTAAGTATACAATAAATCTATATCCAATTTTAAAATATTTGAAAATTCTTGGAAGCAAATCTGTGTGGGAATAGTAAGGGAATAGTAAGGGAATCAGTGTGACCATTATAATAAGGCCTACCAATTCTTGAACATTCTTCTTCAATACAATAAGAACTTTTTTTTTTTTTTTAAACATTTTTGGTGATTTACCCAATGACCCCATGATAGCCTTTCTTACAGTAACACATTTTAGTTTTCAGCATTTATTTATTTATTTATTTATTTAATTTATTTATTTTGCGGTGCACGGGCTTCTCACTGTTGTGGCCTCTCCTGTTGCGGAGCACAGGCTCCGGACGCGCAGACTCAGCAGCCTTTGCTCACGGGCCCAGTCGCTCCGCGGCATGCGGGATCCTCCCGGACCGGGGCACGAACCCGTGTCCCCTGCATCGGCAGGCGGACCCCCAACCACTGCGCCACCAGGGAAGCCCCAAGAACTTTTTACTGACAAAATTCTCCTCTGAATGGACATGTCAGGTGAGGGGGCATCTGCAGACTAAATAAGAAAATTTGGGCAAAGCAGACAGAACAGTGTTTGGTTCTTTTTCTCTTTCTCCACTGAATAATCAACTGAAATATCGCTTTGGATATAACCCTTGTAAAATGTCTCTGAATTCCAATAATAGTGAATGACATTCATATAAAATTTAAAATTTGAGTATTATCGTTCATCACAATGAATATTACTTTACTCATATGTACATTTTTTTCCTTTTGATAAACTCCTTATAAACATAAATCTCAACCCACTGATTCCTTGGAAGAAACCCTTGACCATGATGATACAGATTTCCACGCTCAGACTTCCAATCACATTCCTGCTCCTAAACACCTTAAAAAACAGATGCCGTGTCATTTACTTACTGACACCAGTCAGACTACCTCTGATCTTGCCTTACTTTTAAACTTAGGTTCTGGGGCTTCCCTGGTGGCACAGTGGTTGAGAATCCGCCTGCCGATGCAGGGGACACGGGTTCGTGCCCCGGTCTGGGAAGATCCCACGTGCCGCAGAGCGGCTGGGCCCGTGAACCATGGCCACTGAGCCTGTGCGTTCGGAGCCTGTGCTCCGCAATGGGAGAGGCCACAACAGTGAGAGGCCCGCGTACCACAAAATAATAAAAAATAAAAATAAGTTCTGCAGAAGATCAATGATGTGATCCCACTTAAATATTAATCTCAGTAAAACAAAGCTTTATCTTTAAACTCCAGGATATATATTTCTTACTATTATAAAAAGTGAGTGAGAGAGGGCCACCTGCACGGCCCCTCACTCACTGGGAAGGAAGGCCTAGAACAGGCCACTGGACATTTCATGAAAAGAAAAGCAAATGCTTCCATGTACTAAAAACAAAGATGCATTTATGAACAAAGAGGAAGTAGAAGCTCACCTGATCTGTACTTTTAGATGTGCAACAACAATTTTCCTCTCCTGCTCAGGATACTTCTTGGGGGAGAATGGCGGGACTGGGGAAGAAGGAAATCATGAGACCTTTTTCAGGCCTTTCTTAGAGCACAGAGAGACGGAGAAGTCCCCTCCAGGGCCACATCAGCTCCGACCTCACACATACGACCAGATGAGACAGGGAGGCTGGAACCTGTCTTTGAAATCACAGCCGATTCCTAGAGTCAGAGATATGGGAAAGCTGTGGTTCTGAAAAATGTAGCAGCACCCACAGCGCCTCCAAGTAGGAACCCCTCCCAATATTTCGAGCCAGGAGTTTGTCTTGGAGACACTTTTAGCTCTAAACGTCCCATACCAAGCCCAGGACCGTGTCTTCTTGCTTTCTGGGGATCTTCATTCTAGGGTTCAATATTTGACTTCCTCTTGGGAAAGTCTGTACAGACACCCGGGCTGTGAGGGAAGTAAAGGTAAAGCAGCAGGAGCGTGGGTCAGTCACACACACCGCTGAGCCAAGCACCAGTATCAGAATGACAACCGCGCCCACCGACAGGAGGCCCAACTTGGTTCTGGAAAGCGCGCGCGCACACGCACACACACACGCGCGCACACACACACATAGCCTGTCACGATTAGTCACACAATCCCCCCTTTCTCATCTCATTCCAGTACAGGCCTGAGGCTGCGGGCACGATTCGCTCTGGGCTCCTCACTCTGGGCTACGCTCCATCCCTTTCCCTACCCCAGACGAGTCCTTCTCCGCCTCACCTAGCACCAACTTCTGCCCAGGTTTCGACTAACTCACCCGCGGTGGCTGAAACACCCAGTACGCACGGCTAGAGGCCCTCCGGGTGGAAGTTTACACCACCCCTTGGGGCTTCTGGGAAATGTAGTCCACAGCCGGAAGCCGGTGGGCTGGGCTCTGAGTGCGCAGGCGCAGGCACGCTCGGGACAGAGCGACTCTAGTCTCGGAGCCGGGGACCCGCGCCCTCGCGAGGTAAGCTGAGAGAGCTCACGGCAGGGACCTGTCCAGGCTGTGCGAGCCTCGACGGACCTCCAGAGTTTGACCGCCGAGTGCGTCCGTGGGTGCCGTCCTGAGGCCGAGCACACGCGAGGCGGATTCTGTCAGATTCTTCCCTCGGGGTAGTCCCCTCGCGTGCTTCACAGGCGTGTGGCCCTTTGTACCGGGCCTCATGAGCGTGTGTCTGTGTGTGTGCACCTGTCTGCACGCGCGCGACGCCGTGAGGGTTGCGGGGCCGACCCCGCCTCTGGCTGAGGGTGAGTTGTGTTTCTGCGTGTGTGTAATTCTTTGGGTGCGAGACGGTGTGTGCCTGCAGCGGCACCTGACAGGAGGGAGGCCACAGAAAGTAGCCTGGAGTGTGATTCGTGACTGAGCAGTGAGGTGAGAGGCGCGGTGGGAGACTGGCTGTGCTGGACTGTGACTGGGGTGATGTGTGTGTGATGGGTTGGGTGTGCGGGTCGCTGTGTGACCGGGGCGGTTGGCGAGTGCAGCGAGGCTGTGCGAATCCGAGTATCTGCGTGTAGAACGTCACGGGTGCCAGTGGCCTCGCGACTGGGTTTGTGTGTGATCGTGTGCAGCCGCAGGCCTATTATAAAAAGAATATGATGCATCTTCTTGCAGCATCAGTTGTGTATTTCAAGATTTGGACCGAAGATTTGTAATTTATCTGTCAGACAATTTTGTATAGAATCAAATGAAGTTTTTCCTAGAGAAAAATGTAAATCATAGTAATTTTTTTTTTAAATATGAAGGAATTCTTTCCCCTCTTCTGTGCTGTTAGGGGTCTCATGGCAGATACTTTTGAGAATCTTGGGCTGAGGGAATAGCTTTATGCTTGGAAAGGCAGCGTGCCACAGTATAGTGAGCCCACAATTAGTCAGATGCTAACACATTTTGCTCTTCCTCTTCCCTTCCCTTTCTGAGCAATTCAGTCCTAAAGCCATAAGATGGGCTTAGAGCAGGGTCTTTGACCCTGAGCAGGATGAGGCGGGTGTTCATGCAGCTGGTGGCTTGGTGTAGGGTGACAGGCCTTACTAGGGAGCATTCCAAGTGGTGGAATGGTCCAGCATGGGAGTGTCAACCTGAGCAGGATAAGGAGGGCGTCCACACAAGACGGATGCCCTGTACGGGATTTCAGAGCCTGAACAGGGTGAAAAGGGCATGTGGGTATGGGTGCTGCCCAGCATTGGGTGTTGGAGCCCAAATCGGGGTGTTGGAGACATTCATGTTGGTTGGATAGGAGGTGGTAGGGTGAGGAGAGCATCTGTATGGGGAAGGGCGCAGCAGGGTGATAGGAGTTTGTTACATACAGTGGCAGGCGGGGGTGAAGGTGGGGTTCTGATCAAGTAAGTAAATATATGATTGGCTTGGCCAAAAATTTCATTTGGGTTTCTCTGGAAGCGATTGCGAACGAACTTTCTGGCCAACCCAATATGTGCATTGGGAGCAGCCAAGCTTCTCCCTGTCAGCGGGGAACCTCAGATATGGAAAAGGAGAGAACTAGAAGGAACCCTGTGATGGCAGGTTGAAACTAGAGGCAATGGTATGAACTCACAATTATATATATGGATCGATATAACAATAAAAAGAAGCAGGTGCTGGGCCACTGAGGTCATCACCAGGCTCACTTTTGGGGAGAACCCTGCCCTCCCTTGCAGGACACTGGGTTCAGCGTCTGCCTGGCCTGATGTGTCCCTGCTTTAGCAGGAGGAGTCACCATGCTGAGCGTTCCACTGGAGCCTCCTATCCTATGACATAAGACAGTAAACATACCTTAAGATCCTGAAGAAGCAGCAAAATGTCCAAGTGATATATTGGGATAATTTGTGAGGACAAGTAAAAAAAGACTATGCAGTCATTAGGACGTTGAGCACTGTCTTCTTCTGGCTCCTTCTAATGCTCCTTCATCCTCCTCCTCTTCCTTTGAGATTGACAGGGAAGACCACGTTTGAGTCGTCTAGGTTGGCTTTGGTGTGACCTGTGCCATCATGACATGGCTTCTGGTCTGTGTAGACAGTGGTGACGTTTGTCACGTTGCTGCATTGGTACAGAGTCATTTTTGATCAACAGAGTCCTTTTTAACTACCTAGCAGTACATGCACTGTAGTCTCATCTGAGATATGCTTACTGATGCTGGTTGTATTCAAAGGAAATGTTACTAAAGAATATATGAAACCTGGGGAAATGATTGACATTTGTCCAAACTGGCTGTATCAATCCAGGGTGCACTCTCCGTTGCAGTAATTACAGATGTGTTCACAAAATGGATCATCACTGCCTATGGGCAGCTGTGTAGGAATTTTTTTTTCAGTGGAAACCTACAGCCTGGTCCTTGGATGATGTTTACGCAAGTGTTTTATTTATAAGTTGTTACATTATACATTTATATTTTGGGCTCCTTTATGTGTATCATTTTTACAATTAAAACAATGAAAAACAAATAAACACAAAGGTTTACATATATTTAAGGGTTTTCTTCCCTCTGTCTTTGCAGAGCAGAACAGAGAAAAGCGATATGTGTTTCGCTTGGCAGGAGAACACTTGCTTTCAAGACTCCACTTCCAAAATGCACGAGTCTCTGGGCTGTTCAGCAAGCCGGCCTTAGTTTTCCCCTCTTAACGCGGTAGCACGTAATTGAGAACAAAAAAAAGCAGCCCCTGACATCCAGGAACTGGCCTGATACTTACAGGTAGGCCTCAGTGGTACTGAAAGCTGGCCTGGTGCTCACAGCTGGACCTGTTATACTGTTGCACATGAACAGTCTCACAGAACATCAATATCAAGGTCACTCTGAGACCATAATAATGGTAGGCCATTTCATAATTGCCTAAGCACAGACCACAAGATTGCTGGGCAACCCACAAAATATACCAAATATCCCTTCTCCCGGCTCCTGTGAGTGGCTACCACCTCTTACCAGTTACAGCTTTAGCCTCACACTAGTCTGCTGTCATTTCTTAGGTACATGGCTTTGTTCTTTTCCCAATCTCTTAGCCCTTTATCACTGATGTTTAGGATGTGTTTTGTCACTTCAGCAATTTCCTTCCTTTACCATCCCTCCTCCAAGAGGACTTGTAAAATCCTTTTTTACGCGTGGTTTTGTCACTGTCGTTTTGTAAGTACGTATTTTAAAAGGTCAAATATATATAAAGTATATTAGAAACAAAAAGCATTCCCATGGCACCCTCACCCTGTATTTCCCTGTCTACTTCCAAGAGGCAAGGACTTCCCATCCTCATTTGTTTCTTTTGAAATTTACTTCTATATATCTAAGTTACATGCTTTTGTAAACTCTTCAGTTTTAGATATTACCTGCTGCTGAATGTGAATGATGAGGACTTTGGGTGTCTTAACAACCCACTTTCCTGTTTCTCTCATGCTGCTTGGTTTCCTCAGAAGGAATCCTTCAATTGCCTGACCAGGGATCTCACTTAATCTCAATCTCGGTCTCCTGCACGGCCCGCTCTTATCCTTGCTCCAGGCACACCAGCCCAGAGACTGCTGGTCCAGCCTTTGCAGAGTAAATCTGGTCTTCAGCCAGGCTGGGGAAGGGTCACAGGGCCTGGAGTAACAACAGCTCATTTGTTTCCTGCATAATCAGTGTATCAGTTCTGGTTTTTATACAGCCTTTCAGGTAGTCCTCCTGTTTCCAGGCCTCACCTTCAGAACCTGGCACCTCTGGTTTCTGAAAGGGGAAAATGACTGTTTCTGGGCTTCCCTTAAGTTCAGGTTCAAGTTTCCTCAGGTCTGCTACATCAATAAGCAGGTATCTGCCTCTTTCCAAAATTGTGTTGCTGCCATCTCCTCTCTCTTCCCGTGTCCGTGTGAATTTATACCTTACTTTTGTTTTAGTGAAGTGCCAGGAGAGAGGAAGAATTAACTTCTCTGCTCAACGTGCCATGCTTATCTAGCAGAATCACCCATCTCTTCAAGGACCTATGATTCCTCAACTATTTTTCCTTATACCTTCTTCCCATCTCACTCCCAAATACATAGTGACATTCATACTTTTGTTCAAGGAACGTGAACTGAATGTCTACCATGTGTGGGTGCCGGGACTTGAATTGTGATCCAGCTACAATCCCTGACTACTCTACAAGAGGTTCCAGTCTGGAGGAGGCAGGCACTTGGAGATGTAAGCAGTGCAAAGCACAGCATGTGCACGACGCCAGGGCAGTGTAGGAGAAGGGTTACTTCCCTTCTTGGGGCATCAGAGAAGACTCCCCAGAGGGAGGTGTGTTTAAACAGATTTCAAGAGAAAGTGGGAATTGGTCCTACCAAACCCATCTGTGCCCCAGTAAGATGGCATGAAGAGCCAGAGACATTCACAGAACCCAGGCATCCAGCCTCCCCCCGGCCCCCCCATCCCTGCTCTGGGGGACTCTAATAGGTGGTCTCTCTGTCCTTGATACTCCCTCTGAGTGTGAAGAAGGCAGGAATTGCCCGAGACTCGAATGGTCTCCTACCTGTAGGAAATGTGAGTGGGGAGATGGATAGAGACTTTATTTTCTGGTCAGGGGCTGCAGTCTGCTCATTTTCCATCCTTCTCCCCAAATTTCTGGTCATTTAGTTTGAATTCTTCTCTCTCAAGCTGTAACCCAGACCATGTACCTCAACTGCTCATCTGTCAGGAGAGCAGGAGGGGCACAGAGGATCCTATTCAAGGCCCAGCTTCTCCAAAGGAGTTAAACTTGTAAGAAGAAATTAAACAGATTTGATCTTATTAGTTTATTGAATAAATCAATCCTGGGTAAAGAAAAAAACAGAACTAGCTTTGGGGACAGAGGCTGGGCCAGTGAGAGAACTCCCCGGCCCCTGTGGTATAGGTGGAGGGGTCACTTGTAAAACTCATGCTCCTGTTCGTCCTTCTTGATGACTGTCTTGTATGCTTTCTCGAAGTCCTTGGCCAGAACAATGTAGCGGTTCTCTCGGACAGCCAACATCCCACTCTGTTGACGGATGAGAGTTAAAATCTACTCCCTGCACTCCCCGCCCCTAGTGATGGTGCAGGAAGGGACAGACACAGCCTAAGACCCAGGGAGGCAATGATGGACAGGACTGCAGCAGAGTGGAGGGTCTTCACACACCCCCTGCCCAATCTAGAGAGAAACCATCACTCACCTCCTGACAGATGGAGTTGATATCAGCTCCTGAAATCTTATCTGGTCGGGCCACATCTATGGCAGGTGAGTTAAGGAAACCACTCCATGCATGACTGGGTGAATGCTTGGAGCCAGAAGTCATTCTTGGGCTGTCTTTGTCACCATCCCCCTCCCCAGACCTTGGTCTCCCACCTGCACAGTCTGGGTGGTGGTGATGGCAGAGGTGGAGACCTAATCCCCATTCTCAGTGGTGACCCTCCCCTCGCTTCTAGAGCAGGATACAATCTTCCAAGTCAACCTCCTCAGAGAGATTCATCTTGCTGGTGATAGTGGAGAAAATCAATCTCTTCTGGCGGCGGTCAGGGAGTGGAAATTCAATTTTACGGTCAAGGCGTCCTGGCCGCAGCAGAGCAGGATCCAGGGTGTCTGCTCTGTTTGTGGCCATGATCACCTGGCATCGGGGACAGGCCAGCTCAGACCTCTGTCCCCACTATACTCTCCATCCTGTCGCAATAGCTATCTCCTCACATGCCAGCCTCCATCTTTCCCTGATTCCCACACCACACCTCCCCTCGCCCATCCTGAACCCCAAACCTTGACGTTGACGTTCTGGTCGAATCCATCCATTTGATTCAGTAGCTCCAGCAGGATTCTCTGAACCTCCCTGTCAGCTGGACAGTATATAACACCATCAGTCCAGGGCATCCCGCATGACAAGCCTGCCCGAGACCCCAGGCCCTGGGACTTCCCTGGTGGCACAGTGGTTAATAATCCACCTGCCAGTGCAGAGGACACGGGTTCAAGCCCCGGTTTGGGGAGATCCCACATGCCACGGAGAAACTAAGCCTGTGCGCCACAACTGAGCCTGCGCTCTAGGGCCCGTGAGTCACAACTACTGAGCCCACACTCTACAACTACTGAAGCCTGTGTGCCTAGAACCAGCGCTCTGAAGCAAGAGAAGCCTCTGCAATGAGAAGCCTGGGCGCCACAACGAAGAGTAGCCCCTGCTCGCTGCAGCTAGAGAAAGCCCACACGCAGCAACGGAGACCCAACGCAGCCAAAAAAATAAAATAAATAAATTCATTAAAAAAAAGAAAAAAAAAAAAAAGACCCCAGGCCCTGTGTGGGCATTACTCACCCCCTGTCTGGGCATCGAATCTCTTGGTTGCGATGGCATCAATCTCATCTATGAAGATGATGGCAGGTGCGTTCTCCTTGGCCAGGCGGAACACGTCCCGGACCATGCGAGGGCCCTCACCCAGGTACTTCTGTACAAACTCTGAGCCCACAACTCGGATGAATGCAGCTGATGGCAGGATGACAGGGGTTAGATGAGAATGGGACACCTGTAGGGCCCCATAGTTAACTGAAACTGAGAATTCCTTGAGGACATCCTTTTCTTTGGATACCCACTCCGCCAAGTCATTCTCTCATGACCTGGGCTGGGTTCCAAATCCAGCCAGGACGACCAACTTGTACCCCACAGAGACCCAGCAGCCCAAATCATGAATCCTGCCTATGGATGTGCCATTTTTTGGTCCAATATTTAAAAATCAGGGTATTAAAAAAAAATGTGTCTGTGCTTCAACATACCGACAAAGTAGAGCTAGAGACATTCATGGAATCCAACATACCAAAAAATGAATTTCCGGAGTGCTTGAAAAATCAGTAAGAAAACAGGTTTTCCATACACAGGCATCATGCTGCCTTACCAAGAGCTCAAAGGACCCACTTTTGAATATCATGCAAGAGTCAAGACCCAGGAACACATATTCTGACATAATCAACAAGCGGCAATGGGGTTAAAGACAGGTTTGTTCTGGGCTTGCCTCTCCTTTCCATCTTTTCTTAGACTTTAACTTGTTTGTTAGTGACCGGATGTGGCTTTGTGTTACAAGGAGCAACCTCCAGGACACTACTTCCAGCCACCACAGAGAAACGAGACACAAAGTCCATTATGTAGATCTGGTCATAAACTAGGAGTTGTGTAAGTTGCAGCCCTGTCCCTCTCTAATGTGGTGGCCACTGGCCACAAGTGGCTACTGAGCAGCCGAAATGTGGCTGGTCCAAAATAAGATGTGCTGTAAATGTGATATACACACCAGACTTCAAAAGACAGTACAAAAAAATAAAATATCTCAGTAAATGTCCATCAACAAATGCATAGATAGATAAAGTGTGCTATATACATACAATAGCATATTATTTGGCTTTCAAAAGGAAATAAATTCTGGCACATGTTTCAACATGGGTAAGCCCCAAAGGCATTATGCTAAGGGAAATAAGCCAGTCACAAAAAGACAAATACTGTATGATTCATCCATGTATATGAGGTGCCCAGAATAGGCAAATTCATAGAGACTGAAAGCAGAATAGACGTTATCAGGGGCTGTGGGGAGGGAGAAATAGGGAATGATTGTTTAATGGGTATGGAGTTAACAGTTTGGATCAACAAGTCCCAGAAGTGGATAGCGGTGATGGCTGTACATCACTGTGAATCCACTTGATGCCACTTATAAACTGTATATTTATAAAGTGGTTAAAATGGTAACTTTTATGCTATATATATTTTACTACAATAAAAAATTATAGAAAAAACTCAAGTTTTGTATCTGCTGCATGTTAAAATAATATTTTTGAGTATACTGGTTAAATACAAAAACATTTTAGACGAAGTTCACCTAGTTCTTTTAACTTGTTTAAAAAATGAGTACTTAAAAATTTAAATTATATATGTAGCTTCATTATACAGTTGACCCTTGAACAACACAGGGTTTAGGGGTGCTGACCCTCTGTGCATAAAATCTGTGTATAACTTTATAGCTGGCCCTCCAGATCTGCAGTTCTGCCTCTGCAGATTCATCCAACCATGCATCATGTGACAAAAAATAAGTGGACCCTCGAAGTTCAAGCCTCTGTTGCTCGAGGGGCAACTGTATTTCTATTGAACCCTGCCTGTCTAAAACCACCCTCATCTCAGGACAACAGTCGAAATCTCTTAGGTTAGCACTACGACTATTTATATTCACACCCATTCTGATCCCTGGACCTGCACAGCCCCTCCTTCAGCCAGCCATTCAACAGTTATTTTCTGAGCACCTCCCACAATTCAGCTACTGGGCGGGCACTGGAAACACAAAAAAGGACAAATGCACAAGTTCACTGCCCTCATCGAGTTTAGTCACTGTCTACTCACCACTACTCACGACTCCCTAAATGAGTTCTTTCCCACCCACTTGGCCTTCGCAAATGCTATCCCTTCTCCCAACTGTGTGCACGACAGACTCCCCACACCTCTCTTCTGGGAACCCCTACCTAACAGCCTACGCAGAATGGATTGACAGCCCTCCTTTAGGGCTATCCCGCTACCTTCCTTGCTTCTTTGGAGCATCTGCTACTCTGCAGACCGTTCCCACCCAAGCTCACCTCCAACCATAACTCCCTTGTTCACTTGGCTTCAACTACTGGGGCCTCCTCACTGTTCCTAGAACGCTAAGCACACAACTGTCTCAAGGCCTTTGCACCCGAGTCCCTCAGCCTGACACACTCCCTCCCCGAGACGTGCACATGACTCACTCCCTCAAGGTTTCTTCTAGGTCTTTATGTAAATGTCACCTCAGAAAATTCTTCCCTGACCACCCCCAGTCCCGGCACATAAAGCTGCGGCCCCTGTTATTCCCTATCCTCTGCCCCTTAGTTGTTTTCTTCAGGCATTAGCACCACATGACATATAATCTCTTCACTCATCTGTTAGTGCTTCCTCAACTAAGACATCACCTTTACGAGGAAGGGAGACTTTGTTCTGTTCACTGCCATGTCTTCCGCACCTAGAACACAGCTTGGTACATATTAGGTGCTCAATAAATATTAACTGACTGAGTTCTAAGTGTTTATTTTCCTTTTTTTCAGCCACACTGGGAGATTCTCCAATGCAGGGGACAGGTCTGACTCATCCCTATATCCCAGCACCTGGGGGAGAAGAAGTTCAATGAATGATCATGACAATGGCTAACATTTACTGTCCATTTACTATGTGCCAGGTATGGTTTTAGAAGCTTTATATTGATTTAATCCTCTGAATAATCCAGAAAATTAAGAAATGGAGGCACAGAGAGGCTAACTTGCCAAGCAGTTACATAAACTAACTTACGTAAGTAGTACTAACTTATATAAGTAGTTGTAGGGGGGCCAGATTTCAAACACAGGCAGTGTGACCCAGAAAACACACTGCTTACCCACTGCCCTCTACTGCTTCCTGGCTTAGATATATTAAGATTTTAAGATGAGCTGAGTCCTGTCTTTAGGCTTTACAAACAGTAATACAGTGACTTTCAGACATTTTTGTTTAGAACCTACAAGAAGAAATACATCTGTAAACAACCACAGCACACCTGTGTACAATGTTTGTGTGTGTTCACAAACAATATGAGTTCTTACTATGTGGGGTGGACTCCAGCATTTTCTGTTCTGTTTCATTTTTTAAAATGCTAGTTGTAACCCATGAATTTGAATTCATAATTACTAATGGGTCATTAGTAATGACCCATCAGTAGGAAAAACATGGCATTATTTCATTAATTCTCCATAATCATGCTGTGAAATGAGTGTTCTATGAGATGAGGAAGTTGAGGCACGAGAGTAAAGTCACCTCCCCAGGACGGCACAGCCACTCAGTAGGACGCACACTGGGTCTTTGACCCTAGAGCTCACGTTCTTAATCGCTGTGCCACACTACTTCCTGGGGAGGATGAGAGAGGTGAGGGCAAGGTCGGAAGAGCCCAGAAGGTCAGAGCTTGGGGGAGGGGCCAAGCAGCTCACCTGTCGTGTGATGAGCCACAGCCTTTGCCAACATGGTCTTCCCGCAGCCGGGCGGGCCATACATGAGGACGCCTCGGGGAGGGTCGATGCCGATCTGAAGCACAGAGGTGGAGAACAGCATGAGCCGGGAGTCCATCACCAACTGGAGACATGGTGGGGATGGCTTCTCCCTTCCCTGCCAGCTCCAGCTCCTCACCTGCTTGTAGAGCTCAAAGTGCGTAAGGGGGAGCTCCACGGCCTCCCGCACCTCCTGCTTCTGGATGTCCATGCCCCCAATGTCCGCGTACATCACGTCTGGCTTCTGATCTGGTGGGAGAGCAGAGCTGGGGCTCCCAGCCTGGCCCGCAGGGTCCCCTCAGGCCTCCCTGGCCCTGGGCTCCCCCTCACCTGAGGTGAGCATCATGATGCTGCTGTCGGCCTCCGGAGGCAGCACGTCCACCAGGGCGTTGCTGTGCTTGTGGAGGGCTACCGAGGCGTTGGGCTTGAGCAGCTCCCGGTCGATGGTGCTCAGGATGCGCACATAGTAGTTGGAGCCTTTGGGAAGAGGACAAGAAGGGAGAGGGGAAGATGAGACGTGCCAGAACCTCAAAACTGCCGACCTCACAGCTGTACCTCCAGGCTGACAGTGTCTCTCACTCAGACCCCAAATGACCCTCCTGACTTCTAGTCTTGCCTCCTCCAGTCCACGCCCCGCATCCACACTAACAACTTCCCTGTCTATCCCTGACTCTTGAGCTCCAGCCCCAGGTGACCAGCAGCCTCCTGGAATGCCTGCCCGTGGACATCCCCACGGCATGTCTCACTCACCATGTCTCAATGTGTTCTCAGTATCTTCCCCCCATTTACGCTGCTCCTCCTGGGTCTCTGTCTCAGGGAGGCCCATGGTGCCGAGTCACTAGCGAGAGCCCTAAGCCTCATTCTGGACTTTTCTCTGCTTCCCTCCACAGCCCGTCAGTCACCATGGCGGTCCACCAGCCTCCTAAAATGTCTCTCTGACTAATCCCTTCCCTCCTGCCCAGGGACCCTGCCCTGATTCAGCACCATCCTCTCCCATCTAGGTCTCTGCAGCAGACTCCTTCTTGCTTGCCCAGCCTCCAGTCTCACGTGCCCAGTCCACCTTCTACATTTAAGGTAGTGACACACACATCTCTTTCTGGCCTCAGTCTCTCTCCTGACCTTCAGACCTGGCTGTCCAGTGACCTCCCAGACACTTCCCTGTGATGTCCCAGACTGCCCTCACTGTCTCCCTGCAAACCTGCTTTTCTGCCCATGTCGCCATCTCAGAGATAGCCACTGTCCCCCTAAGTCCTAAAGATCAAAGACACAGGCCTCATTTTGGATATCTCCCTCCCTTCACTACCTCACTACCAGCCCATCAGTCCAATTCCAGGCCCAGTCACACACCTTTCCCCACAAGCTTTATAAGAATATGGCTTTGTCCAGAGGAGCAGAGGCCAGAAGCACGAAATGACAGATAAGGTGCAGAGACAACACCCATCATGAAGGCAGAGCCTAGACCCACGTTAATAACAGCAGCTCCCGTATACTGGGTCCTTACCAGAGCCCAATCTCTTAACACTTCACCTGTGCTTTCAAATTGCAGGTCCCAACCCAGTGGTAGTTGTGAAATCATTTGAGAGTCATGACCAGAATGTCATGACCAGAACTAGAACAAAATGGGAAACTAGTTAGAGTATGTCACACATAGTGTGGCTAACTATCGTTTGGTCAAAGTTCTACTATATGAGTTATATACACACATAGAGAAAGAAAAAGAGAGAGAGAGAGAACGTAAAATATATTTCCACTTTTTTTTTTGCGGTATGCAGGCCTCTCACTGTTGTGGCCTCTCCCGTCGCGGAGCACAGGCTCCAGACGCGCAGGCTCAGCGGCCATGGCTCACGGGCCCAGCCGCTCTGCGGCATGTGGGATCCTCCCGGAGCGAGGCACGAACGCACGTCCCCTGCATCAGCAGGCGGACTCCCAACCACTGCGCCACCAGGGGAGCCCTGTATTTCCACTTTTGCATCAGAGTCAAAATACTCTGAAAAACACCATTACACTGTCTTGCCCCATTTGCCGTTGTAAGTTCCTGGCACATGGCAGGAAACAGTTAACAGCTGTTGAATGAACAGATGAGTAAACAACCCCCCACGCACCTGTCGTGGAGCCCACGATGGCTGTATTCTGATCCACAGCCTCCAGAAACTGCCCAATAACCAGTGGGATGCTCTGGATTCGCTTCACCTCCTCCTGGGCGTGAAGGAATTCCTTCTTCAGGTTCTTTTGCTCATCCTTGATGTACTCCTCCTGCACCTCCAGGAACTCCAGCTCTTGCTGCAGCTTCTGTGAGCAGAGAGGGAAGAGGTAGGGGATGGCTCCAGGCCTTGCTGAGCCAAGAAGCAGTGGAAGGTGGGGGAAGTATGGGAGGCTGGGCCCTGTGCAGGGTCCAGATTGGGTTTGAATGTACCTTGTAGCGGCTGTACAGGTCCTCCAGGTCCTCAGGCTCAGGCCCCAGGAAGGACAGGCCAGTCTGGGGCCGTGACACAGACAGGGCTGGGATCTCATCCTAGACCATGGAGGGAAACTCAGGTTGGAAGAAGAAGGGCCCCTTATGAAAGAATCTAGAGCCCCCCTCCCACTTCACCATGAAGTCACTTGGCCCCTAATAGGCTCCTGACATCATTCAGCTCCCTAAATAGATCCTGGAAACCTCTCAGTTCCCTAAACAGGTTCCTGAAGTCACTCAACTCCTCACAGGCCCCTCGGTCAAACAGCCTTCCAAACAGATCTTCTGGTATCATATGCCCCTTGTCACATGTCTGCAATGTCACCCAACTCCCACCTAGGGCCTAAATGTCTGATCAGCTCCTTACCAGACCCCAATGCCCTCCAGACCTCCTCAACAGGTTCCTAATATCACATGGCTCTCTCAGTTGACTGTTAAAGTCACCATGCCTTCATATAGTCCGGGCGTTACTCAATTACCTCCCAAAGACGCCTCATGTCACAGAACTCCAACTCACACTAGGCCCTTATGTTATCCAGCTCCCAGGTAGTCCCCAAACATCACTCGGCCAGACCACATACATTACTCGGCCCTCCAACACCAGCTAAGCCCCGAATATCAGTCAGCTCCCCAGCCCAGCCTCAGATATCATTCGGCCCCACGGCCGAATCCCATACATCACTCACTACCGACCCATCCCCAGTGCCGCCGGGTCACCGATGTCACAGCATTCCCAGCTAAACCTCGAAATCATTCAGTCCCAAAGAACCTCTAACGTCACTCGTTTCCCCAGCCCAGCTTTCCGAGCCCTACTGCCCTCCCAACATCACTCAGCCATAGCCCAGGCCTCGGGACGGCACGAAGTTCAACACTGAGACCTCCGAAAACACTCAGATCCAGGCCTGGATCCCCGAAGTCGCTCAACATCCCATTCCGGTCGGCTTCGCCCTCTCCCCGCGAGCCAGGCCCCACCGGACCTGAGCTTTCTCCACCAGGATGCCTATTTCCTCCATAGCGACTAAGCCGGCCTCTGTGCAGCCCGGCCTAAGCCAGTCACCGCTTCCGCTGACACCGCCGGAAAGCCAGGGCCTGGATGGATTCTGGGAAACGTAGTTTAAGACACCAAGGAGAGACGGCCGAATGGGCCGGATAGGCCGGATAGTTGAAGGGCAGGCCGACCTCGTCCTGAGCTCTTCTCCCAAGATATGCACCATGCGCACTCCGTACCGCGCGAGCGCGCGGGCGGGGCCGGGGCGGTGCGCGTGTGCAATGGCGCGCCTTGGCTCAGTCTCGCACTGCGTTCTTGCGCGCGGGTTTTCTCGCCGGCAGGCGACGCTGCCCTCGTTGCTCTTTGACCTGAGGAGTTTCCCAGAGATCTGTCAGAGTCTGATGGCAAAGTGCTCTTTTATCTTCAGTGGCGGGGCTGGAGCTGCCTTTGGCCGGGTTTCGCAGAGGGGCTCTTTTAGGGGGTTTCCAAATAGGCTGCAGCCGAGGATTGCCCCCCCGCGCGGGGGCGGGAAGACGGGTGCTGCCCCTGAGAATGACACTTCTTACCGGGCTCCATCCCGGTTGGTGAGGAGCCCCAAGCCCGTCATTACCAGTTACTTCATTACCGTGAATCAAGTAGAACCCACGCATTAGGGCTGGAGAAGGTGAGGCAGCGGTGCCAGGAGTTGGGTCACGCAGGAGAACTGCAGGCCTATATAGACCAGGCCCTGTGCTTAAGTCTTACGTGCTCACCTCATTGAATCTTGGCAGACATTATGTTCCCTCTTTTACAGGGAAAGATACCAGAGCGCGGGGCCCCAGATCTGTCTGTCCTCAAAGCCTGTTCTTCTGGCCGCTGTTCATCACACCAGCTACAGTTTTGTCAAGTAAACTTTTTATTCAAGTATAAGTACAGAGAAGTATACATATCATTAGTGTACAGTTCAACGAATTTACCCAAAGTGAACACACCCATATAACCAATACTCAGATAAGAAACCAAACAGAGAAGCGCTCAGAAGCTCCGCACATGCTCTTTCTGCCACCCTCATCCCCTCTGAAAGTTATCATTTACCTGATTTCTAACAGCATGGATTACTTTGTCTGTTTCAAACTCTCTAGGGACCCATACAGTGTGTACTGTGTTTTTACCTTCTTTTACTTAACATTGTGTTTGTGAGATTCATATTGTGTGTAGGGATAGTTCTTTCATTTTCATTTCTGTATGGTTTCCATTGTGTGAATATGCCTAAAACTGGATATTTTCCTGTTGGGGGCTATACTGATGCTATGAATATTCTAATACATTTCTTTGGTAAACATGGGAATATACTCCAGGGTAGGTATGTGTTTAACTTTAGCAGACACTGTCAAACTCTAGTATTAACTTACACTCCCACCAGTGGAGCATACATTTGATATAGTCTGTCATAAAATTTTTTTTTTTGTGCAACGTCACTATTTATTAGAGAAATGCAAATCAAAACTACAATGAGGTACCACCTCACACCGGTCAGAATGACCATCATTAAAAAGTCTACAAATAACAAATCCTGGAGAGGGTGTGGAGAAAAGGGAACCCTCCTGCACTGTTGGTGGGAATGTAAGTTGATGCACCCACTGTGGAAAACAGTATGGAGGTTCCTCATAAAACTAAAAATAGAATTACCATATGATCCAGCTATCCCACTCCTGGGCATATAACCAGACAAAACTATAATTGTAAAAGATACATGCACCCCTATGTCCATAGCAGCACTATTTACAATAGCCTAAACAACATAATGTCCATCGACAGATGAATGGATAAAGAAGGTGTGGTACATATATACAATGGAATACTACTCAGCCATAAAAAAGAACAAAATAATGCCATTTGCAGCAACATGGATACAACTAGAGATTATCATACTAAGTGAAGTCAGAAAGAGAAAGACAAATACCATATGATATCACTTATGAGTGGGATCTAAAATGTGGCACAAATGAACCTATCGGGCTTCCCTGGTGGCATAGTGGTTGAGAATCTGCCTGCCATTGCAGGGGACACGGGTTCAAGCCCTGGTCTGGGAAGATCCCACATGCCGCAGAGCAACTAGGCCCGTGAGCCACAACTACTGAGCCTGTGCGTCTGGAGCCTGTGCTCCACAAGTGAGGCCGTGACAGTGAGAGGCCCGCGTGCCATGATGAAGAGTGGCCCCCGCTTGCTGCAACTAGAGAAAGCCCGTGCACAGAAACGAAGACCCAACACAGCCACAAATAAATAAATAAATATTTTAAAAAATGAACCTATCTACAAAAGAGAAACAGATTCATAGACATAGAGAACAGACTTGTGGGTGCCAAGGAGGATTGGGGCAGGGAGAGGGATGGACTGGGAGTTTGGGTTTGGTAGATGCAAACTATTACATTTAGAATGGATAAACAACAAGGTCCTAATGTATAACACAGGGAACTATATTCAGTTTCCTGTGATAAACCATAATGGAAAAGAATATTAAAAAAGAATGTAAAAAAATTTTTTTCCCCATTCTCAGTGGTGTGTGGTGGGTTGTCACACTAGACACCGTTTTGTGTGAGTACTTTTAGCCAGGCAATTTCCAAACCGTGATCTCTGAATCCTTACAACACTTTCAGGGGTAGGTTTGCTTTTCCTCATTTTACAGATGAGGAAACTGAGGCTCCGACAAGAGAAAGTCACTTCCACTAAGTCAAAGAGAGTCAGTGGTTCCTGCTCAGTGTCAGCCCTATACAGGGGGAACCCAGAGATTAATCAGATCTGGTCCCTGTATTCCTAGTTTAAGGTCCCAGTGTTTTTATTTCCACAAAAAAGGGAAAACAATGGCAACAAATCCTTCCTTTTTTCTCTGCATTGACAACCCTCAGTTCTATCTTTCATATCTCTAACACCCAAAAGGCATCCCAGATTTCTACTTGAGTCTTAGAGTCTATAAGTTATTCCCCCAAGCCCAGTCAAATTGTCTCCAAGTTCTCTCTGCTACCTTTGGCAATGATAAATCAGTGTATCCCTTTGGAAACTTTATGGAGAATAATCATAAGTAGCCATTTCCTGAACACTGACCTGGTTCTTTGCTAAGCATTTTACCTCATTATCTCATTTAATTTTCACAACAATATTAGGAGGTAGTAAAAGTAACCACTTATACAGTCCTTACCTAGTGCCAGGGACTCTTACATGTCTTATATATATCATGATTTAATCTCATATTCAAGTGGGATTTGAAATGGGAGCTGTTGTCTTCTTTCTTTTGCAGGTCCTACATGAGAAACCAGGCTCAGAGAGGTGAAGTCACTTGCCCAAGATCACACAGCAAGTAAATGGTAGACCTGGCATTCAAATCCAGAGCCTATCATTTGGATTTGCAGATGATCTTTGACAGGTAAGCCAGTCATTTTCAAGAAGGAGGACATCAAATCATTTAGGGAGATTTTTCAAGCTAGACCCATCTTTCCTAGCACCCTATCATTATGACCCTCCCCTCCACCTCCCAGTTAAGAACCACACTTCTAGGTCATTTCACAGTGGACATATTAAAGCCAGGACCAGCCCAGCTGACTAAAATTTAACTCTCCTGGTTTAAGACCAGGGCTTTCTTCCTCTTGACTACACTGCCTTCTAACAGAAGTCCTGAGCAGCTCTTGTTTTGAGTGAGGGTGTTCATGAATCTGTGTCTTTAGAGCCCTGGGTGAGGCTAAGTGCATACAGGAGCCAGCAGACAGTCTGTAAAAATAGCTGGGCTGGCAGAGAACCTATTCTTCATCTACAGAGAGTGGTTGAAACTCAACTCCAGCCACAATAGCCATGCCAGAGTGTTGGCCCATTGTTGCCAGATGTGGTGTTTCAACAGAAGTCAAGAATCTAGAGTTACAAGTGAAGTCCTTTTTTATGGCCACACTGTGCAGCATGTGGTATCTTAGTTCCCGGACCAGGGATTGAACCCACACACCGTGCAGTGGCAGCACGAAGTCTTAACCACTGGACCTCCAGGGAAGTCCCTGTCAAGTGAAGTCTTCTAATTTTTAAATGTTGACAATAAATTCAAACACAAAAACACCATGCAGGCCAAATAAAACACATCTGGGGGCTTCATATAGTAATTACACCTGATCTAGGTTTATCCTGTCCCCAGTATTACTATCAAAGGCCCAGGAAGGAAGAGCTGTACTTAGTCCCAGGGTAGAAGTGGAGGGAGGGGTCTGAACTATTCAGAAGGCAGCAAAAATATGGAGTAAAGGTTAGGTAAGTATTAAACTCTGGGAAAGAGCATATGTATATGTCTAACAATAAATGATTGGTTAAATAGCCTTTAAACCATCCATCCATTATAGGCTATCACAATTTTAAAAAGTGGTGTAGAATATTTAATGATATGCCATATGTTCACAAAATATGTAATACCTTAAAAAAAATAGGGCTTCCCTGGTGGCGCAGTGCTTGAGAGTCCGCCTGCCGATGCAGGGGACACGGGTTCGTGCCCCGGTCCGGGAGGATCCCGCGTGCCGCGGAGCGGTTGGGCCCATGAGCCATGGCCGCTGAGCCTGCGCGTCCGGAGCCTGTGCTCCTCAACGGGAGAGGCCACAACAGCGAGAGGCCCGCGTACCGCAAAAAAAAAAAAAAAACCACACACACAACAAAGCAATACAGTATAAACCCTTCTCAAAAGTCTTATTATTTTGAAATTTCAGTTACAGAAACTTCTAAGACTGGTAAAATACTCTTTACCCAGATTGCCCATATGTTAATATTTGGACACATTTGCTTTATCATTCTCTTTTTCTCTATATATTCATTCTTATATATGTATGTATACACATACATCTTATACATATAGCTTATGTATATTATACATATATCTATATAATTTGTTTTTTTAATTGCTACTGGGATTTTTATTTGGATTGCATTAACTCTATAGATCAATTTGGAGAGAACTGGCACCTTGACAATATTGTCTTCCCATTCATAAAAGTGGTATGTCTCTCCATTTATTTAGTTCTTCTTTGATTTCCTTCTTTAGTGTTTGTCCCTTTCAGTATACAGACACTGCACATATTTTGCTAGACTTATACCTAATACAATTTTTCAAGCTATTTAAAATAGTGCTTTTAAAAAAACAGGTATAATTGATATACCATAAACTGCACATATTCAAAGTATACAATTTGATACGTGTTGGCATACAAGTACACACAATACCATCACCAGAATCAAGATAATGAACATATCTATCACCCTCAAAAGTTTCTTCACGTCCCTTTATACGCTCTCCCTCCTGCCCTCTCCTTGCCTCCATGTCCGAAAACTCTCATTCATTTGCACAGTTTAGAATTTTAGGTAAATGGAGTCATGTGGCATGCACTCTTTCACTCAGCATTATTCTCACATTTATCCATGTTATTGTGTGTATCAACAGCTCGTTCTTTTTTATTGCTGAGTATTCCATTGTATTGATTGACAGTCTTTGGCTATTACAAGTAAAGTTGTTATGAACATTCATGTGCCAGCTGGACGTGTGCTTCTATTTCTCTTGGATAAATACCTAGGGGTGGAATGGCTAGGTCATATGGTGGGTGTACGTTTAACTTTTTAAGAAGCTGCCAAACTGATTCCCAAAGTGGTTGTATCATTTCACATTTCCGTTAGCAGTGTGAGAGTTCTCATTGCTCCACATCCTCACCAAATACTCCCTGACTTTTGAATCAGTCTTTTCAATGTTAGACATTCTAACAGGTATAGTTTACATCTGAATTTACCTAGTGACTAACAGTGTTGCGCCTTTTTTTTTTTTTTTTTTTACCATCCATACTTCTTTGGTGGAGTGCTTCTTCAAATCATTTGCCCATTTTTAATTGTGTTATTTGTTTTCTTATTGTTGAGTTTCTTTTGAAAAAAATTTTTTTGATGTGGACCTTTTTAAAGTCTTTTTTGAATTTGTTACAATATTGCTTCTGTTTTATGTTTTGGTTTCTTGACCCTGAGGCTTGTGGGATCTTAGCTCCCCAACCAGGGATCGAACCCAAACCCCCGGCATTGGAAGGCAAAGGCACTGGACCGCCAGGAAAGTCCCTTTTATTGAGTTTCAGGAGTTCTTTATTTATCCTGGTTATGGACCCTGCTTGGGCTGGAATAACAAAATATCATAGACTGAGTAGTTTAAACAACAGAAATTTATTGCTCACAGTTCTGGATGCTCAGGACTGAGGTGTTGGCTTATAGATGGCTGTTTTCTCACTGTGTCCTCACGTAATACAGAAAGAGAGCTCTAGTATCTCCTTCTCTTCTAATAAGGGCACAACCCCTGTAGGATTAGGGCCCCAGTCTTAATACCTCATTTAACTTAACACCCCCTCATAGGCCCTATCTCCAAATACAGTAACATTAGGGGTTAGGGCTTCAACATATTGATTTTGGGCCGGACACAAACATTCAGTCCATAACATTTATACAAGCCCTTTATCAGATGTGTTATTTACAAATATCTTCCCATTGTGTGGCTTACCTTTTCATTCTTTTAATAGTGTCTTTGAAGAGAAGATGTTCTTGATTTTTAAATCCACTTTATCAAATTTTTAATGGATCATGCTCTCAGTTTGCTTAAAGAATCTTTGCCTAATGGAAATTCACAAAGATTTTTCCTCTATGTTTTCTTCTAAAAGTTTTGTAGTTTCATATTTTACATTTAGATCTGTGATTCATTTTGAGTTGTTTTTTGTATATGGTGCAAAGTGTTGATTAAAGTTTATGTTTTTGCATATAGATACCCGGTTGTTCCAGCACCATTTGTTGAAAAAACTCTTCCCAGTGAATTACCTTGAAACTTTGTCAAAATTCAATTGACTCTGCATGTATGGATCTCTCTGTGGACTGTTTTTTCTCCTGATCTATTTTTCTATCTTGACACCAATACCACATTGTCTTAAGCTTTATACTATAGCTTTATAAATCTTAAAGTTCAGTAGTGGAAGTCTTCCAACTTTATCCTTATTTTTCAAAGTTATTTTGTTTATTCTATATACATAGAATTTCTATAAGAATTTTGGAATCTACTTTTTAATTTTTGTAAAAAATTCTTACAAGATTGGATTTGGGAATGTATTGGATCTATAGACTAGTTTGGAGAAAACTGACATCTTAGCATTATATTTTCCAATCTATGAGCTCAGTATATTTCTCCACTTATTTAGGTATACCTTAATTTCTCCCAGCACTGTTTTTTAGTTTTTAGTGTACAGATCTTATACATGTTTGGTCAGAATTATCCCTGTGTATTTCATATACTTAATGATCTTACAAATGGTATTTAATTTTTTTTTTTTTTTTTTTTTTTTTTTTTTTTTTGCGGTACGTGGGCCTCTCACTGTTGTGGCCTCTCCCGTTGCAGAGCACAGGCTCTGGACGCGCAGGCTCAGCGGCCATGGCTCACGGGCCCAGCCGCTCTGTGGCATGTGGGATCTTCCCGAACCAGGTCACGAACCCGTGTCCCCTGCATCGGCAGGTGGACTCTCAACCACTGCGCCACCAGGAAAGCCCCAGTTTTTTTATTTTTAATTTTTGGTTCCTAGTATGTGGAAATATGATTTACTTTTGCACATTATCCTGTGACCTTGTCAAAATCACTTACTAGTTTTAAGAGTATTTATGTAGATTCCTTGGGATCATCTACACATCATGCCATCAATGAATAGAGATTGTTTTCTTTCCTTTTTTTATAAATTTATTTTTATTTTATTTTTATTTATTTTTGGCTGTGTTGGGTCTTCGTTGCTGTGCTCAGGGCTTCTCTAGTTGCAGCGAGCGGGGGGCTACTCTTCGTTGTGGTGCGTGGGCTTCTCATCGCAGTGGCTTCTCTTGTGGAGCACAGGCTCTAGGTGTGCGGGCTTCAGTAGTTGTGGCTCACAGGTTCTAGAGCGCAGGCTCAGTAGTTGTGGGACACGGGCTTAGCTGCTCCGCGGCATGTGGGATCCTCCCGGGCCAGGGCTGGAACCCGTGTCCCCTGCATTGGCAGGCGGATTCTCTTTTTTAAAAAATCATTACAATCGCTTTATTTTTTATTATATTAAATACAACATTTACAGTATAAAATGCATTTTTTCCTCCTCAAGCTTGCTTTTGGAAGATAACCCTTCAATTCATGCCATCACTTTGGGACATGGACATATCCTGGTGGGAAAGAAAAATGGAGAGATCCTGGAAATTGATAAGAATGGCCCAATGACACTGCTCATTCAGGTACTGTGTTTGCACACATCCTAAACCACAATTCGCACCAGAGCTGGAACTAGGGTGAGGCAACGGGGGGCACTTAGGGTGCAAAATTTAAGGAGACGCTCACTATCAGGGTCAGACAAATGCTGTATTAATCATCTATTGCTGTATAACAAATTGTCACAAACTTAGCAGCTTAAAACAAAAACATTCCTTATCTTATGGTTTCTGCAGGTCAGGAGCCTGAACGCAGTTTAACTGGGTCCTCTTTTTAAGGTTTTGTAAGGCTGCAATAAGGGCCAGGGCTGTGGTCTCATCTGAGGCTTAACTGTGGAAGGATCTGCTCCAAGGTCACTCGAGTTGTTGGCAGAGTTCAGTTCATTGGGGATGCAGGACTGAGGGCTTTCGTTTCTTGCTGGATATTGACCGGAGACCACCGTCATCTCTCAGAGGCTGCCTATAGTTCCTCATCACATGGGGTTCCCCAGCATGGCTGCTTGCTTCCTCAAAGAGAGCAAGGGAAAGAGGAAAAACAGGTACTACTGTGCCTTTAAGTAACTTTAAATAACATAATCATATCATCACATATGCATAATCATGAACATCCATCCCCTTTGCCATATTTTATTGGTTGGTAACAAGCCACAGGCTATACCACACTCAAAGGGAGGTGGTTACACAAGAGTGTAAAAACCAGGAGCATCATGAGGGTCACCTGTCCTGCACAGTCTGCCCTCTGGCCACCAATGATCATGTCCCTACCACATGCAAAATACATCCCCCCTCCCAAGGTCCCCAAGAGCCTTATCCCATCATAGTATCTGTTCAAAGTCCACAATCTCATTGTCTAAATCAGGCCCAGGTGTGGGTAGCACTTCTTGGGTGTATTTCCTCTTGATCTGTCAAAATCTGGCAGGCGGATTCTTAACTACTGCACCACCAGGGAAGTCCCGAGATTGTTTTATTTCTTCCTTTTCTTTTTTTAAAGATATTTTTATTGTGGTAAAAATCACATAATATAAAACACTATTTTTGCCATATTTAACTGTATAGTTCAGTGGCACCAAGTACATTCACATTGTTGTGCAACTCTCATCATCATCCGTCTCCCGAATTTTTCACCTTCCTAAACTGAAACTTTGTCCCCATTAAACATTAACTCCCCAGGACTTCCCTGGTGGCCAAGTGGTTAAGACTTCGCCTTCCAATGCAGGGGGTGAGGGTTTGATCCCTGATCAGGGAGCTAAGATCCCACATGCCTAAGGGCCAAAAGACCAGAACATAAAACAGAAGCAATATTGTAACAAATTCAATAAAGACCAAAACAAAGTGGTCCACATCAAAAAAAAAGATAGGAACACTAACTCCCCATTCCCCCTCCGCCACTGGAGGGGGGGTCCCTGGCATCTACCAATGTACTTTTTGACTCTATGAATGTGACTATTCTAGGTACCTCGTATAAGTGGAATCAAACCGTATTTGTCTGCACCTACTGTATATTGGAATGCATTTTAAAGGTTAACTTAATATATGTCCTACAAACAGATTGTACCTTCTTTTTTTCCCCTCTGCTATTAGTTATCTATTTTATACATATTAGTGTATATATGTCAATCCCAGTCTACCAATTTATCCCACCCCCCCTTTCCCCTCTTGGTGTCCATACATTTGTTCTCTATGTCTGTGTCTCTATTTCTGCTTTGCAAATAGGTTCATCTGTACTATTTTTCTAGATTCCACATATATGCGTTAATATATGATATTTGTTTTTCTCTTTCTGACTTACTTCGCTCTGTATGACAGTCTCTAGGTCCATCCACATCTCGGCAAATGGCACAATTTCGTTCCTTTTAATGGCTGAGTAATATTACTTCTTCCTTTTCAATGTGTATATTTATTTATTTTTTCCTGCCTTCTTGCACCAGCTAGGACTCTCAATACAATATTGAATAAGAATGGTGAAAGCAAACATTCTTATCTTGTTCCCAAAATTACATGGAAAGCATTCTGACTTTCTAACATTAAATATCTGTCTAGATGTCCTTTACCAGGTTAAGGACGTTTCTATTCCTAGTTTGCTGAAGTTTTTTGTTTGCTTGTTTGTTTTTTACCACGTATGGATGTTCAGTTTTGTCAATTTTTTTTTTTCCGGTACGCGGGCCTCTCACTGCTGTGGCCTCTCCCGCTGCGGAGCACAGGCTCCGGACGCTCAGGCTCAGCGGCCATGGCTCACGGCCCCAGCCGCTCCGCGGCAAGTGGGATCTTCCCGGATCGGGGCACGAACCCATGTCCCCTGCATCGGCAGGCGGACTCCCAGCCACTGCGCCACCAGGGAAGCCCTCAAATGTTTTTTCTGTATCTATTGAGATGACCATGCAGTGTTTATTTTCTAGCCTGTTAATATGATGAGTTTCATTGATTGCTATTTGAATGTTGAACAATCTTTGTATTTCTAGAATAAACCCTACTTGGCCTTTTTATATGATATCCTTTAAAATTTATTCTTTTTATATATATTGTTGGATTTGATTCACTAATATTTTGTTAGGGATTTTTGTGTCTAAGTTCATGGGGGATATTGATTTGTAATTTTCTTTCTTTGTAATGTCTTTTTCTGGTTTCTGGTATCAAGGTAATGCTGGTCTCATAAAATGAGTTGGGAAGTGGTTCTTCCTCTTCTATTTTCTGGAAGAGATTTTTTTAGAATTCACGTTATTTCTTCTTTAAATATTTGATAGAATTCTCCAGTAAAACCATGGCCCTGGAGATTTATTTTTGAAAGATATTTAACTATAAATTCAATTTCTTTAATATTGATACTTACAGGCGCTCTCAGGTTATCATTTTCATCTTTGATGAGTTTTGGTAGTTAGCGTATTTCGAGGAATTGGTCCATTTCATGTAAGTTGTCAAATTTATGAGCATTGAGTTTTTTGTAGTATTATCTAATTATCCTTTTAATGCCTATAGGTTCTGTAGTAGCATCTCCTCTTTCATTCTTTTTTTTAAAACTAGTTTTCATTTAATGGTGGCAAACGTGTTTTATTTATTTATTTATTTATTTATGGCTGCATTGGGCCTTAGTTGCGGCATGTGGGATCTTCGCTGAGGCATGTGGGATCTTTCGTTGTGGCATGAGGGTTTTCTCTTCTCTAGTTGTGGTGTGCAGACTCCAGAGTGCATAGGCTCTGTAGTCTGTGGCACATAGGCTCTAGTTGAGGTGCACGAGCTCAGTAGTTGCAGCCCGCGGGCTTAGTTGCCCTGCAGTTTGTGGGATCTTAGTTCCCTGACCAGGGATTTACCTGCAATCCCCTGCGTTGTAAGGCGGATTCTTTACCACTGGACCACCAGGGAAGTCCCTCCTCTTTCATTCTTAATATAGGTAATTTTTGTCCTCTCTCTCTTTCGCTCTCTCTCTCTCTCTCTCTGGTCAGTTTAGGTAGAGGTTTATCAATTGTACTAACCTATCAAACCACCACTTTTTAGTTTTATTGATTTCTCTCTACTATTTTTCCCTCTTCAATTTCATTGATTTCTGCTCTATTATTTTTTCCTTCAGTGCTTTGGGTTTCATGTACTCTTCTTTTTCTAGGATCTTAATCTAGAGAGTTAGATTTGAGAACTTCTTTTATAATATATGTGTTTACTGCTATAAATTTACCTCTAAAAAACTTCTTTAATTGCACCCACAAATTTTTAAATGTTTTTCTTTACATTCAGTTAAAAATATTTTCTATTTCCTCTTAAGTCATCCTCTTTGACTCAGGGATTGTTTAGAAGTGTGTGATTAATTTCTAAATATTTGAGAATATCCAGATATATTTCTAATATTGATTTCTGTTTCAATTACACTGTGGTCAGAGGATATACTTTGATGTGTATATTTTGCATAATTTGAATTATTTTACATTTGTTAAGGTGTTTTTTTTAATGACCTAGGATATCGTCTATCTTGGTGTGAATATTCTAAGGGCACTTGAAAAGAATGTTTTCTGCTGTTCTTGGGTGTAATGTTTTGGAATATCAATTAGGTCAAGTTGTGTGACAGTATTGTTCAAATCCTCTCTATTCTTGCTTATCTCCTGTCTACTTGTACCATTGATTATTGAGACAAAGGTGTTGAAATTTCCAACTATAATTGTGGATTTGTCTAGTTCTTCTTTCAGTTCTATCAGTTTTTTGCTTGATGTTTTGAAGCTCGGTTGTTAGGTGCATGCACATTTGGGATTATTAAATCTTCTTGGTGAATTTACTTTTGTATATTATATGATGTCTGTGGTAATTTTTCTTGTTCTGAAATCTACTTTGTCTGATATTAATAGGATGACTCTTGCTTTCTTTTCATTAGAGTGGTGTATCTTTTTCCATACTTTTACTTGTAGACAGCTTATAGTTTTTTAATTAAAAATTTTTTTATAGATTTTATTGGTTTATATTATAAGTTTCATGTATACAATATAATATTTCAACTTTTGTATACACTACAACATGTCCACCACCAAAAATTTAGTTTCCATCTGTCGCCATACAGTTGACCCCCTTTACCCATTTAGCCCTCCCACCACCCTCTTTCCCCTCGGATAACCACTACTCTGTTCTCTGTATCAATGTGTTTGTTTTGTTTGATTTGGTTTGTTCATGTATTTTTGTTTTTGTTTTTATATTCCACAAGTGAAATCACACAGTATTTGTCTTTCTCCAGCTGACTTATTTCACTGAGCATAATAACATCAAGGGCCATCCATGTTCTCACAAATGGTAAGATTTCACTTTTTTATGGCTGAGTAGTATTCTATTGTATATATATACCACATCTTCTTTATCCATTAATCCATCAATGTGCAGTTAGGTTTTTTATATATCTTGGCTACTGTAAATAATGCTTTGATGAGCATGGGGTACATATATCTTTTTGAATTCGTGTTTTCCTTTTCTTCAGATAAATACCCAGAAGTGGAATAGGTGGATCATATGGTAGTTCTATTCTTAATCTCTTGAGGAATCTCCATGCCGTTTTCCATAGGGGCCACCCCGATTTACATTCCCACCAACAGTGTGTGAGGCTTCTCTTTTTTCTACATCCTCCCCAACACTTGTTATTTCTTGTCTTTTTGCTAATAGCCAATCTAATGGGCCTGAGGTGATATCTCATTGTGGTTTTGACTTACATTTTCCTAATAATTAGTGATGTTGAACATATTTTCATGTGCCTGCTGGCCATCTGTATGTCTTCTTTGGGAAAGTGTCTATTCAGCTTCTCTGTCCATTTCTTTTTTTTTTTTTTTTTTTTTAATTTATTTATTTATTTTTTTTATTTTTTTTTTATTTTTTTTTTATTTTTTTAACATCTTTATTTGAGTATAACTGTTTTACAATAGTGGGTTAGTTTCTCCTTTACAACAAAGTGAATCAGTTATACATATACATATGTTCCCATAACTCTTCCCTCTTGTGTCACCCTCCCTCCCACCCTCCCTATCCCACCCCTCTAGGTGGTCACTAAGTACAGAGGTGAACTCCCTGTGCTATGCTGTAGCTTCCCACTAGCTATCTAATTTACATTTGGTAGTGTGTATATGTCCCTGCCACTCTCTCACATCGTCACAGCTTACCCTTCCCCCTCCCCATATCCTCAAGTCCATGCTCTAGTAGGTCTGTGTTTTATTCCCTCCTACCACTAATCTCTTCATGACATTTTTTTTTTTAGATTCCATATATATGTGTTAGCATACGGTATTTGTTTTTGTCCTTCTGACTTACTTCACTCTGTATGACAGATTCCAGGTCTATCCACCTCATTACAAATAACTCAGTTTCATTTCTTTTGTGAGTGTGTATCTGGGTGCTGCTGTGTGAGATTTTGTCTGTGTAGCTTTGTTTTCACCATTTGTCCTGGGGTTAGACTGACCTTTTTTTTTTTTTTCTTTAATGGAAATGTCCATTTCTTTTTTAGAAAAATTTTATTTATTTTTTAAACAGCAGGTTCTTATTAGTTATCTATTTTACACATATTAGTGCATATATGTCAATCCCAATCTCCCAATTCATCCCCCACCACCACCCCACCACCCTGCTTTCCCCACTTGGTGTCCATATGTTTGTTCTCTATATCTGTGTCTTTATTTTTGCCTTGAAAACCAGTTCACCTGTACCACTTTTCTAGATTCCACATACATGCGTTAATATACGATATTTGTTTTTCTCTTTCTGACTTACTTCACTCTGTATGACAGTCTCTAGGTCCATCCACATCTCTACAAATGACCCAGTTTTGTTCCTTTTTATGGCTGAGTAATATTCCATTGTATATATGTACCACATCTTCTGTATCCATTCGTCTGTTGATGGGCATTTAGGTTGCATCCATGACCTGGCTATTGTAAACAGTGCTGCAATGAACATTGGGGTGCATGTATCTTTTTGAATTATGGTTTTCTCAGGGTATATGCCCAGTAGTGGGATCACTGGGTCATATGGTAGTTCTATTTTTAGTTTTTTAAGGAACCTACATACTGTGTTCTCCATAGTGGCTGTATCTATTTACATTCCCACCAACAGTACAAGAGGGTTCCCTTTTCTCTACACCCTCTCCAGCATTTGTTGTTTGTAAATTTTCTGATGATGCCCATTATAACCAGTGTGAGGTGATACCTCATTGTAGTTTTGATTTTCATTTCTCTAATAATTAGTGATGTTGAGCAGCTTGTCATGTGCCTCTTGGCCATCTGTATGTCTTCTCTGGAGAAATGTGTATTTACGTCTTCTGCCCATCTTTTGATTGGGTTGTTTGTTTCTTTAATATTGAGCTGCATGAACTGTTTATATATTTTGGAGATTAATCCTTTGTTCGTTGATTTGTTTGCAAATATTTTCTTCCATTCTGAGGGTTGTCTTTTTGTCTTGTTTATAGTTTCCTTTGCTGTGCAAAAGCTTTTAAGTTTATTAGGTCCCATTTGTTTATTTTTGTTTTTATTTCCATTACTCTAGGAGGTGGGTCAAAAAAGATCTTGCTGTGATTTATTTTATTTTATTTATTTATTTATTTATTTTTTGTGGTACGCGGGCCTCTCACTGTTGTGGCCTCTCCCATTGCGGAGCACAGGCTCCGGACGTGCAGGCTCAGTGGCCATGGCTCACGGGCCCAGCCGCTCCGCGTCATGTGGGATCTTCCCGGACCGGGTCACGAACCTGTGTCCCCTGCATCGGCAGGCGGATTCTCAACCACTGCACCACCAGGGAAGCCCTCTTGCTGTGATTGATGTCTAAGAGTGTTCTTCCTATATTTTCCTCTAAGAGTTTTATAGTGTCCTGTCTTATATGTAGGTCTTTAATCCATTTTGAGTTTATTTTTGTGTATGGTGTTAAGGAGTGTGCTAATTTCATTCTTTTACATGTAGCTGTCCAGTTTTCCCAGCACCACTTATTGAATAGACTGTCTTTTCTCCATTGTACATCCTTGCCTCCCTTGTCATAGATTAGTTGACCGTAGGTGCATGGGTTTATCTCTGGGATTTCTGTCCTGTTCCATTGATCTATATTTCTGTTTTTGTGCCAGTACCATATTGTCTTGATTCCTGTGGCTTGGTAGTATAGTCTGAAGTCAGGGAGCCTGATTCCTCCAGCTCCGTTTTTTTCCCTCAAGATTGCTTTGGCTATTCAGGGTCTTTTGTGTCTCCATACAAATTTTAAGACTTTTTGTTCTAGTTCTGTAAAAAATGCCATTAGTAATTTGATAGGGATTTCATTGAATCTGTAGATTGCTTTGGGTAGTATAGTCATTTTCACAATATTGATTCTTCCAGTCCAAGAACATGGTATATCTCTCCATCTGTTTGTGTCATCTTTGATTTCTTTCATCAGTGTCTTATAGTTTTCTGAGTACAGGTTTTCACCTCCTTAGGTAGGTTTATTCCTAGGTATTTTATTCTTTTTGTTGCAATGGTGAATGGGATTGTTTCCTTAATTTCTCTTTCTGATCTTTCATTGTTAGTGTATAAGATGCAATGTATTTCTGTGTATTAATTTTGTATCCTGCAACTTTACCAGATTCATTGATTAGCTCTAGTAGTTTTCTGGTGGCATCTTTAGGATTATCTATGTATACTATCATGTCATCTGCAAACAGTGACAGTTTTACTTCTTATTTTCCAATTTGTATTCCTTTTATTTCTTTTTCTTCTCTGATTGCCATGGCTAGAACTTCCAAAACTATGTTGAATTATAGTGGTGAGAGTGGACATCCTTGTCTTGTTCCTGATCCTAGAGGAAATGCTTTCAGTTATTCACCATTGAGAATGATGTTTGCTGTGGGTTTGTCATATATGGCCTTTATTATGTTGAAGTAATTCCCTCTATGCCCACGTTTTAGAGAGTTTTTCTCATAAATGGGTGTTGAATTTTGTCAAAATCTTTTTCTGCATCTATTGAGATGATCATATGGTTTTAATTCTTCAGTTTGTTAATATGGTGTCTCACATTGATTGATTTGCATGTATTGAAGAATCCTTGCACCCCTGGAATAAATCCCACTTGATCATGGTGTAAGATCCTTTTAATGTGTTGTTGGATTCTGTTTGCTAGTATTTTATTGAGGATTTCTGAATCTATATTCATCTGTGATATTGGTCTGTAATTTTCTGTTTTTGTAGTATCTGTGTCTGGTTTTGGTATCAGGGTGATGGTGGCCTCATACAATGAGTTTGGGAGTGTTCCTTCCTCTGCAATTTTTTGGAAGGGTTTAAGAAGGATGGGTGTTAACTCTTCTCTAAATGTTTGATAGAATTCACCTGTGAAGCCATCTGGTCCTGGATGTTTGTTTGTTGGAAGATTTTTAATCACAGTTTCAATTTCATTACTTGTGATTGGTCTGTTCATATTTTCTATTTCTTCCTGGTCCAGTCTTCTAAGAATTTGTCCATTTCTTCCAGACTGTCCATTTTATTGGCATAGATTTGCTTGTAGTAGTCTCTTATGATGCTTTGTATTTCCGTCGTGTCCATTGTAACTTCTTCTTTTTCATTTCTAATTTTATTGATTTGAGTCCTCTCCGTCTTTTTCTTGATAAGTCTAGCTAAAGGTTTATCAATTTTGTTTATCTTCTCAAAGAACCAGCTTTTAGTTTTATTGATCTTTGCTATTGTTTTCTTTGTTTCTATTTCATTTATTTCTGCTCTGATCTTTATTATTTCTTTCCTTCTACTAACTTTGGGTTTTGTTTGTTCTTCTTTCTCTAGTTCCTTTAGGTGTAAGGTTAGATTGTTTAGTTGAGATTTTCCTTGGTTCTTGAGGTAGTATTGTATTGCTATAAACTGCCCTCTTAGAATTGCTTTTGCTGCATCCCCTAGGTTTTAGATCATTGTATTTTCATTGTCATTTGTCTCTAGGTGTTTTTTGACTTCCTCTTTGATTCTTCTTTCTTGGTTTTTAAATAACGTATAGTTTAGCCTCCATGTGTTTGTGTTTTTTACGTTTTTTGCCCTTTAATTTATTTCTAATCTCATAACGTTGTGGTCAGAAAAGATGCTTGTTATGATTTCAGTTTTCTTAAATTTACTGAGGCTTGATTTGTGACCCAACATGTGATCTATCCTAGAGAATATTCCATGTGCACTTGAGAAGAAAGTGTAATCTGCTGTTTTCAGATGGAATGTCCTATAAATATCAATTAAATCTATCTGGTCTGTTGTGTCATTTAAAGCTTGTGTTTCCTTGTTAATTTTCTGTCTGGATGATCTGTACATTGGTGTAAGTGAGGTGTTAAAGTCCCCCACTATTATTGTGTTACTGTTGATTTCTCTTTTATAGCTGTTAGCATTTGCCTTATGTATTGAAGTGCTCCTAGTTTGGGTGCATATATATTTATAATTGTTATATCATCTTTTGGGGTTGATCCCTTGATCATTATGTAGTGTCCTTCCTTCTCTCTTGTAACGTTCTTTATTTTAAAGTCTATTTTGTCTGATATGAGCACTGCTACTCCAGCTTTCTTTTGATTTCCATTTGCATGGAATATTTTTCCATCCCCTCACTTTCAGTCTGTATGTATCCCTAGGTCTGAAGTGGGTCTCTTGTAGACAGCATATAGATGGGTCTTGTTTTTGTATGCATTCAGTGAGCCTGTGTCTTTTGGTTGGAGCATTTAATCATTCACATTTAAGGTAATTATCGAAATGTATGTTCCTATTACCATTTTCTTAACTGTTCTGGGTGTTTTTTTTTTTTTTTGTAAGTCCTTTCCTTCTCTTATGTTTCCCACTTAGAGAAGTTCCTTTATCATTTGTTGTAGAGCTGGTTTGGTGGTGCTGAATTCTCTTAGCTTTTGCTTATCTGAAAAGCTTTTGATTTCTCCATTGAATCTGAATGAGATCCTTGCCGGGTAGAGTAATCTTGGTTGTAGGTTCTTCCCTTTCATCTCTTTAAATATATCGTGCCACTCCCTTCTGGCTTGTAGAGTTTCTGCTAAGAAATCAGCTGTTAACCTTATGGGAGTTCCTTTGTATGTTATTTGTCTTTTTTTCCCATTGTTTTTAATAATTATTCTTTGTCTTTAATTTTTGTCAATTTGATTACTATGTGTCTTGGCGTGTTTCTCCTTGGGTTTATCCTGCCTGGGACTCTCTGCACTTCCTGGACTTGGGTGGCTATTTCCTTTCCCATGTTAGGGAAGTTCTTGACTATAATCTCTTCAAATATTTTCTCGGGTCCTCTCTCTCTCTCTTCTCCCTCTGGGACCCCTATAATGCGAATGTTGGTGCGTCTAATGTTGTCCCAGAGGTCTCTTAGGCTGTCTTCGTTTCTTTTCATTCTTTTTTCTTTATTCTGTTCCTCGGCACTGAATTCCACCATTCTATTTTCCAGGTCACTTATCCATTCTTCTGCGTCAGTTATTCTGCTATTGACTCCTTCTAGTGTATTTTTCATTTCAGTTATTGTATTGTTCATCTCTGTTTGTTTGTTCTTTAATTATTCTAGGTGTTTGTTCTTCTCAGTCTTTGTTAAACATGTCTTACATCTTCTCAATCTTTGCCTCCATTCTTTTTCTGAGGCCCTAGATCATCTTTACTCTCATTATTTTGAATTCTTTTGCTGGAAGGTTGTGTTTTTGTGGGGGTTTATCTTGTTCTTTGATCTGGTACATAGTCCTCTGCCTTTTCATTTTGTCTTATCTTTCCATGAATGTGGTTTTCATTCCACAGGCTGCAGGGTTGTAGTTCTTCTTGCTTCTGCTGTCTGCCCTCTGGTGGATGAGGCTATGTAAGAGGCTTGTGCAGGCTTCCTGATGGGAGGGACTGGTGGTGGGTAGAGCTGGGTGTTCCTCTGGTGGGCAGATCTCAGTAAAACTTTAATCCACTTTTCTGCTGATGGGTGGGGCTGAGTTCCCTCCCTGTTGGTTGTTTGGCCTGAGATTACCCAGCACTGGAGGCTGCAGGCTCTTTGGTGGGGCTAATGGTGGACTCCAGGAGGGCTCATGCCAAGAAGTACTTCCCAGAACTTCTGCTGCCTGTGTCCTTGTCCCCACTCTGAGCCACCGCCTCTGCAGGAGACCCTCCAACACTAGCAGGTAGGTCTGGTTTGGTCTCTTGTGGAGTCACTGCACTTTCCCCTGGGTCCAGATGTGCACACTACTTTGTGTGTGCCCTCCAAGAGTGGAGTCTCTGTTTTGCCCAGTCCTGTCGAAGTCCTGCAATCAAATCCCACTAGCCTTCAAAGTCTGATTCTGTGGGAATTCCTCCTTCCGATGCCAGACCCCCAGGTTGGGAAGCCTGATGTGGGGCTCAGAACCTTCACTCCAGTGGGTGGACTTCTGTGGTATAATTGTTCTCCAGTTTGTGAGTCACCCACCCAGTGGTTATGGGATTTGATTTTATTGTGATTGCACCCCTCCTACCATCTCATTGTGCTTCTCCTTTGCCTTTGGATGTGGGGAATCTTTTTTGGTGAGTTCCAGTGTATTCCTATTGATGATTGTTCAGCAGTCAGTTGTGATTCCAGTGCTCTCGCAAGAGTGAGTGAGCACATGTCCTTCTACTCCAGCATCTTGAACCAATCTGTGTCCATTTCTTAATTGATTGTTTTTTTGGTCTTTGAGTTGTATGAGTTCTTTATATACTTTAGATATTAACCCCTTATTGGATATATGATTTGCAAATATCTTCTCTCACTCAATTGGTTGTCTTTTTGTTTTGTTGATGGTTTCTATGGCTGTGTAGAAGAGTTTTAGTTTGATGTAGTCCCACTTGTTTATTTGTGCATTTGTTTCCCTTACCTGAGGAGACATAGGCAGAAAAATATTGCTAAAACTGATGTCAAAGAGTGTACTGCCTTTGTTTTCTTCTAGGATTTTTATGGTTTCAGGTCTTACATTCAAGTCTTTAATTCATTTTGAGTTGATTTTTGTGTATGGTGTGAGATAGTGGGCTAGTTTCATTCTTTTGCATGTGGATGTCCAGTTTTCCCAACAACAGTTATTGAAGAGACTATCCTTTCTCCATTGTATGTTCTTTGCTCCTTTGTCATAAATTAATTGTCTGTATATGTGTGGGTTTATTTCTGGGCTCTCAATTCTATTCCATTGATGTGTCTGTTTTTCTGCCAATACCATGCTGGGTTTTTTTTCTTTTTTTGGTTTTATAAATAAATAAATTTATTTATTTATTTATTTTTGGCTGTGTTCGGTCTTCATTTCTGTGCAGGGGCTTTCTGTAGTTGCGGCGAGCTGGGGCAACTCTTCATCGCAGTGCGTGGGCCGCTCACTATCACGGCCTCTCTTGTTGCAGAGCACAGGCTCCAGATGCGCTGGCTCGGTAGTTGTGGCTCACGGGCCCAGCTGCTTCGCAGCATGTGGGATCGTCCCAGACCAGGGCTCGAACCCGTGTCCTCTGCATTGGCAGGCATATTCTCAACCACTGCACCACCAGGGAAGCCCTACCATGCTGTTTTGATTACTGTAACTTTGTAATATAATTTGAAACCAGGGATTATGATATCTCCAGTTTTGTTCTTTTTTCTCAGGATTGCTTTGGTTTTTCAGGGTCTTTTGTGGTTCCATATAAAACTTAATGTTATTTTGTTTTATTTCTGTAAAAATGTGCTTGGGATTTTGTTAGGGATTGCATTGAATCTGTAGATTGCTTTAGGTAATATGGACATTTTAACAATGTTCATCCCTCCAATTCATGAGCACAGAATGTCTTTCCATTTATTTGTGTCTTCTTCAATTTCTTTCAACAACGTCTTCTAGTTTTCAGTGTACAGGTCTTTTATCTCCTTGGTTAAATTTATTCCTAGGTGTTTTATTCTTTTTGTTGTGATTGTAAATGGGACTGTTTTCTTAATTTCTCTGTCTGCTAGCTCATTGTTAATGTATAGAAATTAAACAGATTTTTGTATGTCTGCAAGTTTACTATATTTGTTTATTATTTCTAATAGTTTTTTGGGTGTATTTATGATTTTCCATATATAAAATCATGTCTTCCATGATTAGTGACAGGTTTACTTCTTTCTTACCAATTTGGGTGCCTTTTATTTCTTTTTCTTGCCTCATTGTGTTGGTTAGACTTCCAGTACTATGTTGAATAAGAGTGATGAGAGTGGGCATCTTATATTGTTCCTGATCTTAGGAGGCACAGTTTTCAGTTTTTCACCCTTGAGTATGGTATTAGTTGTGGATTTGTCATATATGGCCTTTATTCTGTTGAGGTATGCTTTCTCTATACCCATTTTATTGATAGTTTTTATCATAAGTGGGTGAATTTTGTCAAGTGCTTTTTCTGTATCTACTGAGATGATCATATGATATTTATCTTTCATTTTGTTAATATGGTATATCACATTGATTGCTTTGCTGATGTTGAACCATCCTTGCCTCCCTAAAATAAATCTCACTTGATCATGTTGTACGATCCTTTTTAAAAAAATTTTTTTAAATTTTTTAAAATTTTTATTTTTATTTTGATCCTTTTAATGTATAATGTTGTTTTCAGTTTGCTAATATTTTGTTGAGAATTTTTGCATCCATGTTAATCAGAGATATTGGCCTATGATTTTCTTTCTTTTGTATTGTCCTTGTCCGTGTTTGGTATCAGGGTGATGTTGACCTCATAAAATGAGTTAGGAAGCATTCCCTTATCTTTAATTTTTTGGGAAGAGTTTAAGAAGGATAGGTATTAAATTTTCTTTAAATATTTGATTGAATTCACCAGTGAAACCATCTGGTCCTGGACTTTTGTTTTGGGGAGGTTTTTGATTACTGTTTCATCTCCTTGCTAGTGATTGATCTATTCATGTTTTCTATTTCTTCATGATTCAGTCTTGGAAGGTTATATGATTCTAAGAATTTATCCATTTCTTCTAAGTAATCCAATCTGTTGGTGTATAACTGTTCATGATATTTTCTTTTTTTTTTTTTTTTTTTTTTTTTTTGCGGTATGTGGGCCTCTCACCGCTGTGGCCTCTCCCGTCACGGAGCACAGGCTCTGGACGCGCAGGCTCAGCAGCTATGGCTCATGGGCCCAGCCTCTCCACGGCACGTGGGATCCTCCCAGACCGGGGCACGAATCCACGACCCCTGAATCGGCAGGCAAACTCCCAACCACTGTGCCACCAGGGAAGCTCATGATATTTTCTTATAATCCTTTGTATTTCTGTGGTATCCATTGTTATTTCTCCTTTTTTTTCTGTTTTTATTTATCAGTCTTCTCTCTTTTTTTCTTAGTGAGTCTAACTAAAGGTTTGTCAATTTCTAACATCTTTTCAAAGAACCAGCACTTAATTTCATTGATCTTTTCTATTGTCTTTTTGTCCTTATTTCATTTATTTTTCCTCTGATTTTTATTATTTCCTTCCTTCAACTGGCTTTAGGCTTTGTTTCTTCTTCTTTTTCTAGTTCCTTTAGGTATAGAGTTAGATTGTTTATTTGAGATTTTTCTTATTTCTTGAGATGGGCCTGTATTGCTATAAACTTTTCTCTTAGTACTGCTTTGCTGCATCCCATAGATTTTGGTATCTCATATTTTCATTTTCATTTGTCTTCAGGTATTTCTCCATTTCTCCTTTGATGTCTCCATTGACCCATTGTTCAGTATCATGTTGTTTAGTCTCCACATATTTGTGATTTTTCCAGCTTTCTTCTTGTAGTTGACCTCTAGTTTCATACCATTGTGGTTGGGAAAGATGCTTGGTATGATTTCAATCTTCTTAAATTTACTGAGGCTTGTTTTGTGTCCCAGCATATGGTCTATCCTTAAGAGTGTTCCATGTGCACTTGAGAAAAATTAGTATCCTGCTGCATTTGGATGGAATGCTCTCTACAAATCTGTCAAATCCATCTGGTCTAATGTTTCATTTAAGGCCACTGTTTCCTTGTTGACTTTCTGCCTGAATGATCTATCCACTGATTTAAGTGGGCTGTTAAGTCCCCTACTATTATCACGTTGCTGTCAATTTCTCCCTTTAGATCTGTTAATAATTGCTTTATATATTTTGGTGCTCTTTTGTTAGGTGCATATATATTAATAACTGTTAAGTCTTCTTGATGCTTTTTCCCCTTTATCAATATATAATATCCATCTTTTCCCTTGTTACCTTTTCTGGCTTGAAGTCTATTTTGTCTGATGAGTGTGGCTACGTCTGCTTTCTTTGGGCTTCCATTTACTTGAAGCATCATTTTCCATCCCTTCACTTTGAGCCTGTTTGTCTTTAGAACTGATGTGGGTCTCCTGGAGGCAGCATATAGTTGAGTTTTAATTTTTAATCCATCCACCTATTCTTTGTCTTTTGATTGGTGAATTAAATCCATTTACATTTAGGGTAATTATTGATAAATGAGGACCTAGTACTGCCATTTTATTTTTTGTTTTCTTTGAGCTTAAGAAATTCTTTAACTATGGCCCTCAGTTTGGCCCTTGACCTGAAGAAGATCACCTACAGCCTCAGGTGGTCCCATTTCTAAAGGTAACCTTTTTTTAAGTAGTTTTCTTAAAAATTGAAGTATAGTTGATTTACAGTATTGTGCCAATCTCTGCTGCACAGCAAAGTGACTCAGTTTTATCCATGTATGCATTCTTTTTTAAAATATTCTTTTCTATTATGGTTTATCCCAGGAGGTTGGATATACTTCCCTGTGCTATACAGTAGGACCTTGTTGTTTATCCATTCTAAATATAATCGTTTACATCTACCAACCCCAAATTCGCAGTCCATCCCTCTCCCTCCCCCACTCCCTCTTGGCAACCACAAATTAAAGGTAACCTTTTTAATAGTCTCTTCAATTCAGTCAGAGGGTTACTAGAATTAGTACTCAAATAAAGGAGGATAGAGGGGAGCTATGTCAGTCTTATAGTCCTTTGTTTTAGGTACTATTTATATCTTTAATCATTCATTAGCCTTCTACAGCAAATCCTTCCATCAAGCTATTTTGGAATTTTGAAGCCTTGGGGCTTCTGCATACCAATTAAAATAGGTACAATTGTTTAGGATAAGAACTCTCTAAAAATTTACCAATTTCGAAAATTTTCCAATTCAAATGGCCATCATCTGGCCATTGACGAGTAGGATCTTAATAGTAACTCGAACCAATAAAACACAAGAGACAGCCCCACAAGAGAGTGCAAAGGATGCAGCCCTCACAAGATCCAGAAAGTTCACTCCCCAAAATAGTCTAAGAATGCAAAGACCTTCATTGTACAAGCGGAAACAGCAAAGGTTGAGATGACAAAGGCCCCTTATGGACTGAGACCCTCATGACAAACTCCTCTGAGAGCTGACCCAGTTGAACAAGGAACACTCAGCTTGGAATCCCAGTCTATTCAACTGACTGCCAAGTATGTGTTGGTACGTGCACTTTCCAGATGGAGGAGATCAGAAAGAATATTCTCACTGGTCAATGAGTGAGGTTCTCAGGACATATAACAAGAAGAAAGGAAAACCTAATCTGGCCAGTGGTTTTCCTCCTTATGACAGAGGACACAAAAGACAAACAAAGAAAAACAATGACCATCTTTGGGAGGAAAAGGATCCACAAACCAGGAGTATTCTATCAAACTTCAAACCAAGAGTCACGGAGTCCAAGGAGCTAGACCTACAGATATTTTCTCCTGTGAATCTAGCTTTTAAAAAAGAGGAAAATTCTCACGACTCTTGTTTTCTACCGATGCTGCAGGCAGAGATCTGGGAGACTGACTGACATGGTAAGAATTCTTACCTTTTGCCTGCTTTTGTCAGGTGTCCCAGGATCTCTTAACTGTAGTAGCCTTAGGGCGAGTAGTGTCCAGCCAGTAAAGTTTCATTCCATCCTTGTCATCAACTGCTGGGGAGGAATTAGTGTCCCTCTATCCTTCTAGGTTCTTCTGGCCGGTCTAAGAATTAAATTGACATGGGATAGATTAACAGGAGAAGATCAAATTTTAATAACATGTATACATGGGAGAGACCCAGAAAAACTGAGTAATCCATTGAATATCTTAATTATCTTTCCTCTTCTACCTGTATCATTTCTAGATTTCTATCTTCGAGCGCTCTTCCATGCTGTCTGCCCTATTTCCAACGCTTTCTAAAGGTTCTTCATCTCATTTATCGAGTTCTTCAGGTCTAGTCTGTTTGGTTATTTTTTTTAAGTTTCAATAGTAAAGTATTCCTTCTGTTCATTATTTTTATTCCTGAGTTCATTGAACTGCTTTTCGAGTTTTCTTGCAGCTCATTGAGTTTCTTCATGACAGGTATTTTGAATTCTCTGTCAATTAGATCAAAATATTCTGTGACTTTAAGTTTGGTTTCTGGAGAATTGCCATTGTCTTTTTGTGATACCGTGTTACCATGGTTCTTCAAGGTGCCTGATAAGTTGTTCCTTAGCTAGAGCGTTTGGAGTAGTGAACAACTTTCTTCCTCAGGTAAAGCTCTTTTTTTTTCCCTTAAACTTGAGGCTATCTCAGCAGTGGACCTGAAGAGGCTGCTGCCAGCAAGAGCAGCAGCTCCAAGAAAAAGAAAAAGCTCCGAAAGCTATCCCAGGAAAATTAGAATGCACATTTCCCTAGTAGGGCATAACTTACAGAGATATTTCCCAACCCATCCCCTATAGCCCAATAAAAAAAACAAAAAACAAAAAACAAAAAAACCCCTTGAGGCTAATGATTCCTTAGCAATAAGAGGCCTTTCTTGTGTTTTCCAGTAGGTGGCGCTATAGCACAAGCTTTTGGGTTCTCTTACTAGAGCTACCTCTGGTTATACATATTTGAGAAGGAGTACTTTCCACTATCCACTGCCTCTGTCAGAGGTGTCCCTTGGTGCCCTCAGTGTAGCTGCTTGGAGCCTTGCTGCCGCCAATGTGGCATCACCACCTGGGGCACTGGGATGGTGCACGCCTCCACCATGTCTGGGGTGTCCTGGTTCTGTCAAAACGGGGAGCCAAGGGGGAGCCAGGGTGGCAGGCATCTCTGTCATGACCAGGCTTTCAGGTTGGTGGGCTCTGCTGCTGCAGACAGGGCAGGGCTGGAGTTGTGGGTCCCTTTGTAGCTGGACCCTGATGGACAGGGTCACAGGCCCTGCTGCTGCTGCTGTGTGGTTCCCTGTGGCCAGGAGCATTGCTGCAGCTGGGAGGCTGGTGTCATGTACACTGTCTCCCTGATGCTACTGGGTTCTCTGCACGATCAGCCACCATGGCCAGGTTCCAGGGGTCAGGTCGCAAACCACCTCTGCTGTTCCCCCTGTTCTGCCTCCTCTATGTGTTCCAATCCACCCACCTTTAGATGTACAGATGTGAGGAATTCTCTGGCATCCTGATGTGTTGGGATGAGGCACCTTTGTTGAGTTATGGATATTTCACTGGTTGTAGATTGAAGGGGAGACACAAAGGAGTGTCACGCTGCCATGATGCTGAAGTCACTCTAAAGTCAGACAGCATATAGTTTTTTTTTTAAAGATTATTCTTTTTTTTAAAAAAAGAGGTGCAGTTCTTTTTAAAATAATTAATTAATTAATTAGGGCTGCATTGGGTCTTCGTTTCTACGTGCAGGCTTTCTCTAGTTGTGGCAAGCGGGGGCTACTCTTCATTGCAGTGCGCGGGCTTCTCGTTGTGGTGGCTTCTTTTGTTGTGGAGCACGGGCTCTAGGTGCACAGGCTTCAGTAGTTGCAGCACACGGGCTTAGTAGTTGCGACACGTGGGCCCTAGAGTGCACAGTCTTCAGTAGTTGCGGCGTGTGGGCTCAACAGTTGTGGCTCACAGGCTCTAGAGCGCAGGCTCAGTAGTTGTGCGCACGAGCTTAGTTGCTCTGCGACATGTGGGATCTTCCCAGACCAGGGATAGAACCTGTGTCCCCTGCATTGGCAAGATGCTTCTTAACCAATGTGACACCAGGGAAGTCCCAGCATATAGTTTTAACCTAACCTGACAATCTCTGCCTTTTAATTGGTATGCTTAGTTCATTTAAGTGTAATGTATTTATTGATAAATTGGACTTAGGTCTATCATTTTATTATTTGTTTTCTGTTTGTTCCCTCTGTGTTTTGTTCTTATCTTTCCCCCTCTTTGTCTTCTTCTCAGTTTGAATTTTTAAAATTTAATTTCTCTATTGGCTTCCCCAACATCTCCCTGCCCCCCAACACATACAGTTTATGCTTATAGGTGATCCTTTCCTGTCCTCTGACTGAAAAGAGTTTCTTAAAATTTTTCTGCCTTCGTTTGCCTCCCAGATCTGGGATTTGGATCACCATCTGGTTAAACTAGGGAGATATGGGCTTCCCTGGTGGCGCAGTGGTTGAGAATCCGCCTGCCGATGCAGGGGACGCGGGTTCGTGCCCCGGTCCGGGAAGATCCCACATGCCGCGGAGCGGCTGGGCCCGTGAGCCATGGCCGCTGAGCCTGCGCGTCCGGAGCCTGTGCTCCGCAATGGGAGAGGCCACAACGGTGAGAGGCCCGCGTACCGCAAAAAAAATAATAAAATAAAGTAGGGAGATATAGGAGGGGGAAACAACCCACAGAAACTTCACCACCATATCAGTAATTTTTCGAATTTTGACTTCCCTCCCCAATCTGCCTGCTGCCCTCAGTTACTTTTCAGGGTCCTCAGGTAGTTGCTTTATGTATTCTGGCCAGAGGTTTTAGTTGTAATCAGTGAGAAATTATGTATAGTAGGCTTAATCAATCTTAATGAGAACCATAAGCAAACACACACAAGAGAATCTGTTGAGAAGACTGACATTGTTTTGAGTTTTTCAAATATCTTTAATGTCCCACTTAATAGAAAACAACTGGATTCTGATAACTGCTTCTGCATTCAATGTGTTGTGAAATGTTGTTTTGGTTGAAGTATATGAGGAAAGTCTGGAGCAGTTATAATATAGGGGTATATTCAATAGTCTCTCTAGATAAATGTGGACTTTTTTTTTTTAACACTACAGCAAAACTTTACAAATGGTAGTTTCTTAAAGGTTAGTTGCAATGTGCAGTCTGAAACCATATCAACAAACTTTTAAAAATCTGTTGGTCTGTCTTGCATTTTGAATAGCTCTTTTACCTATTTTGAATAGACCTTTTATCTATTCATTTTTTTAATAACATCACACATCACATCTGGAAAATACTGGTTTACTGAGTTATTCAGATTTCCAAAAATGTTGAAACGTTTCCATTTATATAATATCAAAAATATCCAAAAGTATCCACAAGGATCTCATCAGAAAATCTATAAATATTTAGAAAATTGTTAAGCACATGGTGGCAGATATGTTTTTCCCTTTTAAGGTTCAGATTTTATCATTTGTCACAAATTCTGTCAGTTATTCTCCTTAAAGGGAAAGCTGACTTTGTTCTTTGTGAGAAAATATCTGCCAGATACTTAAGTCTATAGTTTTTAAATTGTTCTTTCAATATTAAAAAATTACACTATGACAAAAGCTGCTAGTACAGTTCATAACTCAAATAAACAAAAGCTTTTTCTTGAGCCAGTCATCATATATCATTATGCAGCTTTATACATACTTTGCATTTTGTCACATAGGATATTAAAGTGTACAAGGGAAGAGATTTAGTGGAATTAATAATTTTTACTGCTTCATGAAGGATTTTAAGTGAAACTGGTTTTTGTTGTTTGTTTTTTGCTATGAGTGGTTGTATAGAATACAACAACTTCTAGGATGTTCGGTGCCACTGCCTTGATTCGGGACAAGGGCCAGGAGTTTTACCCACCATTGTTTTTGCACCATCAGTGCAAATTTCAACATAATAAAAAATCTGAATAGCATCTTACTTTTATTATGAAAATAATTTTGACCTCAGGGACCCTCTGAAAGGGTTGGGGAGATGCAGGGGTCTGCAGATCCACTTTGAAAATCACTCTACTAAGAGAAAACATACGGGAAGCATTGGGGTTCTCCTACAGGAATAAACACAGATGGCACTTAACCCAGGCAGGAGGTTATAGCCAAACAGACATGAAGAATAAGTAGGATTTAGATCAGTGAGGGAGAAGGGCATTCCAGACTAAAAGAAGAAACAGCGCAAATGAGCGTCTGTGTAGGAGACATGGGGGGACCAGGAGTGATGAGCTGAGATAGGAAAGGAGAGCTGGAGGCATAATTTGCAGAGTCTTGAATGTCATCCAAGGAGTTTAAAATCTCTCCCAAGTGTAAGGGACAACCACTGAAGGGATTTAAGCTGGGGGATGACTTGACAAGATTTTGTTTGTTTAGGACAATCACTCTTACTACAGTGTAGATATGGATGCAAAGGGAATAAGACTTTGAGAAAAAAAAAGGGTCAGAGATCTGTATTTTAAAAGACAAACCTATAAAAATACTAAAAGAAAACATAATGGATTCCTTTATAATCTTGAAGTGGGCAAAATTTTGCTAACCATGATTCAGAATGTAGAAGCAGTAAAAGAAAAGATTGATACAGTTGACTACATAATAATAAATTTTTGTATGGCAAAAAACACAGTGAGAAAAGTAAAAAGACAGAAGAACAGAATTCACAGAAAACACAAGTCCTGAAACAAATGAGCAGGTGGTTGACCTCATTTATAATATTTGAAATGCAAACTAAAGCTACATTGAGATATAATTTCTCACCTGTCGGATAGACATCATACTATGTTGTCATGCTGTGGGGAGACTGGTATTGCTGGTAGGAATGAAAAATAGTACAAGCCACATGAAGGAGGATCTGGCAATTTCCAGCAGTCACATACATGTGGCTTTTTACCTATCAATCTCACTTCTAACAAAATTATATATTCCCTTTGATCCAGAAGTTCTCATTTTAATATCATTTCTAGGGTTCTATGACAAAGATACAGTGGCAAAAATACAAAATAATGTATGCACAAAGTTATTTGTGATATCAGTTTTTGTAACAGAAAAATACTTGAAACCAAAATATCCATCAGTAGAGAACTGATTGAATAAGCCTAAGGTATATTTATACAGTAGAATACTATGCAACTCTAAAAAAGAATGGAGATGATCTTTACATGTTGTTATGGTGTGATCTCCATGATAAAGTGTTATGCAAAAAAGTAAAGTGAAGGATGGTGTATATAATATGCTACCTTTTGTGTAAGAAAGAAGGGAAATGAAAATACACACATATATATTTTCAAAAAGAAACAATGGAAAAATGAATAAACATAGTCTCATATAGGGCAAAAGAGGAAATATGGTAGAGGGCACAGAGATGGCAGTGAGACCTCTGTGAAGATACCTCATTATAAAGTTTTGGCTTTGGAATCATGCAAATGTTCTATAAAATTTTTAAAAATTTAAACAAAAAGACAGTTCCCCTGCTAGTGCCCAGATTATGGTCTCTAAATACAACATGGTAAATTCCTGATAGTAATCAAAGCTCTTTGAGAAATGACTGATTCTGGATTTGGTCAAGAAGTGTACAAAGATGAGCCTGGAACATCTTGCCATACCATAAATTAAGAAGGCTCCTACTGGTCTAGGGTGGAAATTGAAAGAGCAAATATGTTCAAAACCTATATATTCGTAATAATATTAAACACACACACACACACAATGTTTACTTTCAGAGAGAACTGTCTAAATCTGAAAATTGAAGCATTTAAGTTGTTTTTTTCTGTATTCAGTGCAACTCAGGATAACCAAAGAATTAATGAGAGATGTTTCTCTGTATAGTAGCATATGTATATATTAGTATACAGATGTTTCTCTTTTAGTAGCTAATAAATGAAGGAAGAATGATAAATTAGAAATCCCCATTTTGTAAACCCCTAAAGAAATAATGAATCTAGGTAGGTTGCCAGATTTAGCATACAAATTTCATGGGACATACTTACAAAGTTATACTAGTGTTATATGGAACATGCTTATACTGAAAATTAATTTTGTTTATCTGAATTTCAAATTTAACTGAATGTCCTGTGTTTGACCTGGCAACCCTAGATCTAGGTAATACTCAACAATGGATGTTAACATCACTGAGATAGATGCAGAAGAATCATTTAATACAACTAAACATTCATTTAGGATTTAAAAACTAAAAATAGAAGGAACTTTTAAAATATAATGATGTGTACCCACAAAAATACTATGCAAGCATTATACTCAGTAGCAAAATGTTGAAAGTTTTTGCTTTCTGTTCAGGAGCAAGACTAGGATGCCCCCATTTTTCCCTTTTTCTACTGTGTAATAGAGAGCCTAAAGAAAAGATATAAAGAGGAGAAAGAAAGTAATTAAACTCATTATTCATAAACAATATGATAGTGTACATAGCAAATCAAAAACAAAAAAACCCTACAAATAAATTATTAGAATAATAAGTGGAGACTTCTGGTTCCAGACAAGATGGCAGAGGCTCATTTCTCCCTACCCCTTCCTGATAAGTGCAATGAAAAACTCTGGAAATAATACAGCAGACAGTCATAAGAGGTCTTTGAAAGGTAGAAAGTAGAAGACTAGCTGGCTGGGGACCTTAGGACTTGAGGAACAACATAGTGAACCAGCATTTCTCAACTTCTGACCCAGTGACAGGAGGTGGCCCAGGCTCAGTGGCTCTCTAGCCTCCATCCAGCAACAGAAGGCACCCAAGTAGGTGCTTTTCTCCCCCATGGGCAATATCAGTAGTGATCAAGCAGGAGGCCCACTGGCACTGGGCAGTACAGGAAAGTGCTCTCCACCCCTTTATGCTAGTGTCTCCTACCCCTAATCTAGCAGCACCATGTGGACGCTAGGAAATGCTTTCAGTTTCCATTGGTGGTAACAACATGAATTGGGTGCAAGTGCAACCAGAACTGGGAAAATGAAAAAGAACAGAATAACACTACAAGTCCTCTGAAAGTTAAAATGTCATTGGAACCACAGCACACAAAACTAGGCCAGGACCTACCTGCTAAACCTAAACATGGCAACTGCCTGCTAAAATGGAAGAGTTAAATAAGATCCAGAGTTTTCTATCATAATATTTAAAATGTTCAAGACATAATAAATAATCACATATCATAACAAAAACCAGGAAAATCACAACTTGAACGAGAAAAGACAATTGACAGATGCCAACACTGAGATGAATTAGATGTTAGAATTATCTGATGAAGATCTAAAGTAGCCATCATAAAAATGCTTCATCAAGCAATTACAAATACTCTTGAGACAAATGAAAACAATAGAAAATTTCACCAAAGATATAGAAAATGTAAAAGAGAATTAAATGGAAATGATAAAACTGAAAACTACCATAACTGATATTAAAGACTCACTGGAAAGACTCAAGAGCAGGATGAATATGATAAAGGAGAGCATAGTGATTCTGAAGATAGAACAATAGAAATTACCCAATCAAGAAAAAAATTAGAGAGAAAATTGACAGAAAAAAACCCCTACCAAATCCTTAGATAACCTGCAGGACAATTACAAAAAATCTAACATTTGTATCACAGAGTATCAGAAGGAGAGAAGAAAGAGCAGGGCCAAAAAAGTATTTGAAGAAATAATGACTAAACCTTACCAAATTTGGCAAAAGACATAAACCTACAGATTCAAGAAGCTAAACAGAATAAATCCAAAGAAATACACACCAAGACAGAGCATAATTACCTTATGAAAACTAAGGCAAGAAGAATCTTGAAGGCACTAGAGAGAAATGATACATTATCTACAGGGAAACGCTGATCAAATTACAATGGATTTCTCATCTAATACCACTGAGAAGAAAGCATGGCATAATATGTTTCAAGTGCCAGTAGAAAATAACTGTCAATTGTGGATCCTATATCCAGCAAAACTACCCTTCAGGAGTTAAGGGGAAATAATGTTTTCATTTATTTATTTATTTTATTTTTATTATTTTAATTTTTAATTTTTTTTGGCTGTGTTGGGTCTTCGTTGCTGCGCACGGGCTTTTGCTAGTTGCAGTGAGCAGGGGCTACTCTTTGTTGTGGTGTGCGGCCTTCTCATTGCAGTGGCTTCTCTTGTTGTGGAGCACAGGCTGTAGGCACGTGGGCTTCAGTAGTTGCAGCATGCAGGCCCTAGAGCACATGGGCTTCAGTAGTTGTGGCTCACGGGCTCAGTAGTTGTGGCTGGCTTGCAGGCTCTAGAGCGCAGGCTCAGTAGTTGTGGCACACGAGCTTAGTTGCTCCATGGCATGTGGGATCTTCCCAGGCCAGGGATCGAACCTGTGTCCCCTGCATTGGCAGGTGGATTCTTAACCACTGTGCCACCAGGGAAGTCCATCTAAGTTTTTATATGAAGAAAAACTAGAGGCTTTGTCATCAGAAGAACCACCCTTAAAGAATGGGTAAAGGAAGTCCTTCAAACTCCAAATGATAAGAGAAGTCTCAGAACTTCAGAAAGGAAGGAAGAATAGCAGAATGGATAAAAACAGGGGTAAATATAATAGGCTACCTTTCTCATGAGTTTTAAAAATCATATATATAATTTAAAATTAATTATAACATTGTTTGATGTGGTGCTTACTGTAGTTGGAGGAAATACTTGAAACAATTATATTTTTTTAAGTGAGGAAGGTAGAAGAACCTACATGGAAGTAAAGTTTCAGTACTTCAATCAGAGTGGTAAAATATTGATGTTAGACTTAAGTGATAAGTTACATATTAATTTTTAATACTTAAAGCAAGTGGTAAGAAATTTATCCAAAATAATGTATTCAAAAAGAATATAAATCAAAATGGAATTCTAAAACATGCTCAGATAACCCACAGGAATATTAGAAAAATGAGAAACAGAGGGGACAAATGGAAAATGAATAATAAAATGGCAGTCTTAAGCCCAAACACATCAATAATTACTTTAGATGTAAATTTCTATCTAAATACACAATATAAAAGAGTGAATTTAAAAAACATGATTCAACTATAAAGCTGTTTCCAAAAAAATCTCACTTCAAATATAACATACGTAGGTTAAAAATAAAAGGATGGGGGCTTCCCTGGTGGCACAGTGGTTGGGAGTCCACCTGCCTATGCAGGGGACACGGGTTCGTGCCCGGGTCCAGGAAGATCCCACATGCTGCAGAGTGGCTGGGCCCGTGAGCCATGGCCGCTGAGCCTGCGTGTCCGGAGCCTGTGCTCTGCAATGGGAGAGGCCACAACAGTGAGAGGCCCGCGTACCGCAAAAAAATAAAAATTTTTAAAAAATAAATAAAATAAAAGGATGGGAAGAAATATGCCATGCAAATATTCACTTTAAAAAGCCACAAGTTATTATATTAATATCAAATAAAGTAGACTTCAGAGCAAAGAAAATTGCTAAGAATAAAGAGGGACATTACATAATGACAAAAAATCATTCCACCAAGAAGACATTGCAATTCTAAATGTATACTCACAATAGAGATTCAAACTACATGAAACAAAAAACAGTAGAGCTGAAAGATGAAATAGACAAATCCACAAGTATAGTTAGGGAATTCAAAACCTCACTCTCACCATTCATAGAACATAGAGAGGAAATAAGCAAAGATATAGAAGAACTGAATAACACCACTGATCAACGGGATCTAATTGACATTTATAGCATACTCTATCCAAAAACACCAGTATGCACATTATATATATTTATATACATCAAAATATGTGGATGTGCTACAGCAGTGCTGGAAGGGAAATTTATAGCACTAAATGCTTACATTAGAAAAAAGGAAAGTCTCAAACCAATAATCTAAGTTCCTACCCAAGAAACTAGTAAAAGAAGACCAAAATAAACACAAAGCAATCAGAAGGGAGGAAAAAATAAACAGCAAAAATTAATAAGATTGAACAGAGGAACATAATAGAGAAAATCAATGAAACAAAAAGCTGGTTCTTTGAAAAGATCAATAAAATTAGTTAACATAGAGCAGAACTGACAAGGGTAAAAAGAGAGAAAACCCAAATTACCAATATCAAGAATGAAAGATGATATATCACTACAGACCCTGCAGCCATTACAATGGTAATAAGGGGATACTATGAACAACTCTACACTCACAAATTTTACAGCTTAGATGAAATAGATCAATTCTTCAAAAATCATAAACTATAAAAACTCAACCAATATAAAATAGATAACCTGAATAGGCATTAAAGAAATTGAACTTGTGGGCTTCCCTGGTGGCGCAGTGGTTGAGAGTCCGCCTGCCGATGCAGGAGACACGGGTTCGTGCCCTGGTCCGGGAAGATCCCACATGCCGCGGAGCAACTGAGCCCGTGAGCCATGGCCGCTGGGCCTGCGCGTCCGGAGCCTGTGCTCCGCAACGGGAGAGGCCACAACAGTGAGAGGCCCACATACAGCAAAAAAAAAAAAAAAAAAAAAAAAAAAAGAAATTGAACTTGTAATTAAAAGGCTCTAAAGAAAGAAATATCCAGGTCCAGATGGTTCCACTAGAGAATTTTATCAAACATTTGAAGAAGAATTAGCATCACTTTTATGCAATCTCTTCCAGAAAATAGAAGAGGGAACACTCTCCAACTCATTCGATGAGGCCAGAATTACATTGACACCAAAACCAGGAAAAGACATTATGAAAAGAAGAAAGAGGAAGAGAGAGAAAGAAAATTAGTATCTCTCATGAACTTAGATTCAAAAACCCTTAAAAATATTAGCAAATCAAAGCCTGCAAAGTGTAAAAATAATTCTATACCATAACCAAGTGGGATTTATTCCAGGTATGAAAGGCTGCTTCAATATTAAAAAATAAATCAATGTAATCCACCATGTCAACAAGGTAAAGAAGAAAAATTATATGATCATATCAATTGACATGGGAAAATAATTTGGCAAGAACCAACATCATTTGTGATAAAAACCCAACAAACTAGTAATAAAGGGGAACTGCTTCAACCTGATAAAACAGCATTTACCAAAAATTACAACTAACAGGGACTTCCCTGGTGGTCCAGTGATTAAGGCTCTGTGCTTCCACTGCGGGGAGAGTCGGTTTGATCCCTGGTTGGGGAGCTAAGATCTGCGTGGCACGGCCACAAAAAAAAAAAGAAAAAAGAAAAAAAACACCTACAGCTAACATATTTAACGCTGAAAGAATGAACGTTTTTCCCCTTATTAGGAACAAGGAAAGGATGTTCACCTCTTATTTGACATAGTACTAGAAGTTCTAGCCAGCTAAACAAAGCAAAACAAATATTTAAAAAATACTGATTGGGGCTTCCCTGGTGGCGCAGTGGTTGAGAATCCGCCTGCCGATGCAGGGAACACACGGGTTCATGCCCCGGTCCGGGAACATCCCACGTGCCGCGGAGCGGCTGGGCCCATGAGCCATGGCTGCTGAGCCTGCGCGTCCGGAGCCTGTGCTCCGCAACGAGAGAAGCCACAGCAGTGAGAGGCCCGCGTACCACAAAAAAAAAAAAAAAAAAAAAAATTACTGATTGGAAAGGAATAAAATTGTCCTTATTTTCAGATGACATGATTACATAGAAAATCCCAAGGATTCTAAAAAAAAACAACAACTAATAAACACACAAAAATCAGATGCATTTCTATACACTAACAATGAAAATGTAGAATCCAAAATTTAAAACACAATGCTATTTACAATAGATCCAAAGAAAATTAAAGTATTTAAGTATAAATCTAACAAAACATGTTCAGGATCTGTGTGTTGAGAAAACACACTTTTTGGACTTAGAATAGAAATGCATTGTCTCACAGTTCTAGAGGCCAGAAAGTCAAGACCAAGATGTCAGAAGGGTTTGTAGAAAGGTTAGTTCCTTTGTGAGGAAGAATATGTTCCATGCCTTTCTACCAGCTTCTTATGGTTTTACTGGTAATTTTTAGCATTTCTTGGCTTGTAGATGATGTATCACCTCAATCTCTCCCTTCATCTTCACGTGGTGTTTTCCCTGTGTGCATGTTTAACTCTGTGTCCAAATTGTCCCTTCTTATCAGGACACCAGTTATATTGGATTAGGGGCCCACCCTACTCCAGTATGAGCTCATCTTAACTAATTATATCTGCAGCAAGCTTATTTCCAAATAAGCTCACATTCTATGGTATTGGGGATTAGGGGTTCAACATATGAATTTTGCAGGGACACAATTGAACCTATAACTGATCTCATTTTTCCTTATTAGAAGAGCTATGTATGTGCACATATGCATATGTGTATGTAAGTATATATGAATATATAAAGGACTGAATGGTATACATCAAACTGCTAACTGGAGTTATCCTCTGGGAAATGATGGGGAGTGAGGAGGGTAGGTGGGCAATACTTATACTTTTTATCTCTGCACTTTGAATTGGTTGAAAAATGTTCAACAAGTATGTATAACTATTGCAAATTTAAGCAAACAACTTAAGAGCCTTTAAGGCACCTTATAGATGTCCTTCAAGGTAGATACTGGGCTTCCTTGGAGAGAAGTGGGAACTACAACAATTAAGTGATCCAGAATTGTTCAACTACTTTTCTATGTGCAAAACAGTAATATTTTACACGTCCCCACCAAAAGGACTTGTGAGTCAGTGGCAGAGTGGAAATAGCACTGCACCTGGAGCCCAGAGAGCCAGATGGAATTCCATTTCTGGCACTAGCCGGCCAAGTGACTTTAGGTTCTTAACCACCAGGGCATTTGCATTTTTCTCTTTAAATATTTCTGTAAATTTCAGATATGTAGTCCCATGGTCTATATTTATTCAGATCTGGCTAATACATGTATGTTATGTGTCACAGCAATATTTGAATAAGCTTAAAAATAGCCAACATCACTTCCTAGAAAAAGATCTGAACACAGAGACCATTGATCTGAGCTGTGTACTTGAAGTACAGCATATCCATGTTATATGACCAGCAGCCTGATTCTCCCACTCTGCCTCTGCAAAGTGTCTATACCACCCTCCATTATTGCTATGGGAAGGACAACTTCCACCGAAGGGCCATACAACAGACAGAGCTGAACCCCACAAACCTGTGTCACCCCTCCAGAGCTTCTCTTCATTTCTCCATTCAATCAGGAAATAATTATTAACTACCCACTATGAGCCAGGACTATACCAGGCCCTGGGGATCAACTGATCAGCAAAATAAACACAACCTTATTCCGATTAAGGAAGTCAAGAAAACAATTACAAGACAATGTGTAATGTGTTTTGGTAAAGGAATTACAGGGTGCGGGGGGTGGAGAACCCAGCTCTCTGAGTTAGGGTCCCCTAACTCGGTCTTAAACGTTTTCCAAAAGCTTCTCTTCATAGAATTGCATCAACTCAGCTCTGAAATCTTGAGTTAGATCATTTTGCCCACTACCTGCTGCTTTTCCTTTTTCCTTTCAGTTCCATCTGTGGTTGCTGGAGAAGGGCACGGCTCAGGCAGGAAGTTCTCAAACCCCTGTAGTTCACCTATTCAAATAAGAGAAAAATGGCATCTCTGACTGGGAGGCATTCTTTCAACTTCCTGGATGGTGTCATGTTTTCACTCTAGGTAGGAGGATCCACTCTGCAGAGTCCAGGTGTAAAAGGGTTTGATCACAAGTCTTGAGAATGATGAGAAATACCTATTCATTGCTCATCAGAGTCAATGTCTACCAGAGCCCACTCACCCTCACTAACCACTACATCAAGCACAAAGTGTCCCTTTGAAAGTCTTCAGAGTGCATGTTTATTAGTTTCTTCAGACACAGCACATGACAAGGTGACAGGGATCACATCACTTTTCTATTTTCTCTAAGTCCCCTCAGAATTCTTACTTCCTGTCCCCATAATATTTCTGAAAAAAATTCAAATACTGGTGAAATAAATCCAAGAAAATCTACATAAATGGGAAAAAATAGAATGTTTCTGGATTAGAAGAATTCAACACACACACAAAAAGGCCAGCCATGAAATGTTATAGATTAACATTAAATTTAACATTTAACATTTAACATTAAAATTAAGAATTTTTTCATCATTAAAAAAGTGAAAAGGGGGACTTCCCTCGTGGTTCAGGGGGCCAGGGTTCAATCCCTGGTCAGGGAACTAAGAGCCTGTATGCTGCAACTAAAGATCCCACACACAGCAACAAAGATCCCACATGCTACAACTAATACCTGGTGCAGCCAAATCAATCAATCAATATATTTTTAAGTGAAAAAAGGGAATTTCCTGATGGTCCAGTGGTTAGGACTTGGTGTGCTTTCATTGCTGTGGGCCCAGGTTCGATCCCTAGTTAGGGAACTAAAATCCCACAAGCTACACAATGTGGGCCAAAAAAAAAAGTGAAAAGATAAGTCACAGAGTGGGAGAAAAAAAATTGCAAAACATTTAACAAAAAATGACTTGTATCCAGAATATAAGAATTTGTACAGATCAATAAGAAAAAAAAACCCAGAAAACCCAATTTAAAAAATGGGCAAGGGCTTCCCTGGTGGCGTAGTGGTTGAGAGTCCGCCTGCCGATGCAGGGGACACAGGTTCGTGCCCCGGTCCGGGAGGATCCCGCATGCCGTAGAGCGGCCGGGCCCGTGAGCCATGGCCGCTGAGCCTGCGCGTCCGGAGCCTGTGCTCCGCAATGGGAGAGGCCGCAACAGTGAGAGGCCCGCGTACCGCAAAAAAAAAAAAAAAAAAAAAAATGGGCAAGAGACTTGAACAAATAGATTACTAAAATGAACAAGTACATTCTTGATTTTTTCACTAATAAATCGAGGAAATGCACATGAAAACCACAACCCAATACCACTACACCTCTAGAATGGCTAAAATTACAAAGGCCAAATATTGGTGAGGCTGTGGAGCCAAATGACCCAGCAATGACCATTAGGAACTTCACAGCACATCCCAACAGAAACTGCGCACATGTGCATCAGAAGATAGTCTTCATTAGCCCAAAGTGGAAACAGTAGAATGGGTAAATATGTAGTGATTTTTTTTTTAGCCGCGGCATGAGGGATCTTAGTTCCCTGACCAGGGATCAAACCCATGACCCCTGCAGTGGAAGTACAGAGTCTTAACCACTGGACCACCAGGGAAGTCCCTGTAGTGATTTTTTTTTTTTTTTTCGGTACGCGGGCCTCTCACTGCTGTGGCCTCTCCCGTTGTGGAGCACAGGCTCCGGACGCGCAGGCTCAGCGGCCATGGCTCACGGGCCCGGCCGCTCTACGGCATGCGGGATCCTCCCGGACCGGGGCACGAACCCGTGTCCCCTGCATCGGCAGGCGGACTCTCAATCACTGTGCCACCAGGGAAGCCCCCTGTAGTGATTTTTAAACAAGCAAGTACCATATGGCAACGAAAATGAACTATAGTTATGTACACAGGATAACACTGAGTGAAAGAAGCCAGTCACAAAACAACATAGACATATGATTCCATTTGTGTACAGTTCAAAATCAAGCTAAATAATCTGTGGTGTTAGAAGCCAAAACAGTGGCTCTTTATGGGAGGTAGGGAGTGGATAGTGATTAAGGAGAACGAAGAGGGCTTCTGGAATGCTGGAAACATTCTCTCTCTCTTTTTTTTTTTTTTTTGCGGTACTGGGGCCTCTCACTGCTGTGGCCTCTCCCGTTGCGGAGCACAGGCTCCGGACGCGCGGGCTCAGTGGCCATGGCTCACGGGCCCAGCCGCTCCGCGGCATGTGGGATCTTCCCGGACCGGGGCACGAACCCGTGTCCCCTGCATCGGCAGACGGACTCTCAACCACGGCGCCACCAGGGAAGCCCAACATTCTCTTTCTTGACCTGGGTGTAGGTTATAAGGATGTATTCATTTTGAGATCATTCAATGAGCTACATACATTTATGATTTGTGCACTTACTAACATTTGTATTTTATTTTAAGAAGACATTAAAAATATTCTCATGGGGCTTCCCTGGTGGCGCAGTGGTTGAGAATCCGCCTGCCGATGCAGGGGACACGGGTTCGTGCCCCGGTCCGGGAAGATCCCACATGCCGCGGAGCGGCTGGGCCCGTGAGCCATGGCCGCTGAGCCTGCGCGTCCGGAGCCTGTGCTCCGCAATGGGAGAGGCCACAACAGTGAGAGGCCCGCGTATCGCCAAAAATATATATATATATATATATATATTCTCATGAATCACATTAGAATGGTTGCCTACAAGGGGGCCAGGAATGTAAAAATGGGTATAAAAGAGAATAAATAGGTTGGTAGATGGGTGACAGACATATAAGCAGCTGACTAGGTAGATGAAATGGAGCCTGGGCTAGCAGCAATTCTAGAGTTTTGTCTTGTCTAATATGGACACAAGTTACAGTTGGTTACTTTAATTTTAAATGGGTTAATGAAATTAAATTAAAAATTCAGTTCCTCCATTACATTAGTCACATTTCAAGAGCTCAGTAGACACATGGAGCCATTGCCTTCTACAATGGACAGCACAAAACACAGAAAATTTTCATCATCACAGAAAGTTCTATTAGACAGCATAAGTGGACATGGATAAGATCTCCTGGAAAAAAGAGGTAGTTAGAGAAAGAAGCAGAGAAAGAGAATCTGAGGACCACCAGTTTTTTTAAATTGAAGTATAGTTGATTTACAATGTTAGGCCAATCTCTGCTGTACAGCAAAGTGACTCAGTTATACATATATACACATTCTTTTTTTATATTCTTTTCCATTATGGTTTATCACAGGATATTGAGTATAGTTCCCTGTGTTATACAGTAGGACCTTGTTGTTTATCCATTCTAAATGTAATAGTTTGCATCTACCAACCCCAAACTCCTAGTGTATCACTCCCCCCCCCCACTCCTGGCAACCACAAGTCTGTCCTCTATGTCTATGAGTCTGTTCTGTTTTGTAAATAGGTTCGTTTGTGCCATATTTTAGATTCCACATATAAGTGATATCATATGATATTTGTCTTTCTCTTTCTGACTTACTTCACTTAATATGATAATCTCTAGTTGTATCCATGTTGCTGCAAATGGCATATTTCTGAGGACCACCAATGTTAAAGGGGTTACTGTAGGAAACAGACCAATGTAACACAAGATCCAGAAGAAAGTGATATCATGGAAACCAAGACATTAGAAATTTTTGAGGAGAAGCATTCATGTCAAATGTTAAAGAGGAGCTAGAATCAAGTGGCAAGTAAGAGGTGACTGGAGGATTTAGCAGGACAGTTTCAATGCACATGGAAGTCAGATTGTGGTGGGTCAAAGAGAGATGGGTGGGGAGGTGAAGAACAGGAACATAGCTGTAGCAGGTCTGAAGTTTCAAGAAGGTAAAACAAATAAAGGGAATTTCCACAAAGCAAGGGAGCAGATTACCAGTGCCGTATAGGAGGAATAAAAGAGATTAGCCTAGGGGCTTCCCTGGTGGCGCAGTGGTTAAGAATCCGCCTGCCAATGCAGGGAACACGGGTTCGTGCCCCGGTCCGGGAAGATCCCACATGCCGCGGAGCGGCTGGTCCTATGAGCCATGGCAGCTGAGCCTGCACGTCCGGAGCCTGTGCTCCGCAACGGGAGAGGCCACAACAGTGAGAGGCCCGCATACCAAAAAAAAAAAAAAAAGAGAGAGAGAGAGATTAGCCTCAGCTTGGGTTCTCAGGAAATGACATACGCAGAAAATGACGTCTGGATTCCAGGCATGGAGTTAGCAGGTAGAATATGAAGAAGAGTGTTCCAAGTGGAAGGAACTGCACAGGCAATGGCAAGGTGGAAGGTGCAGGAAATGGAGCATTACGGCTTAAGAAGTCCTGCCAAGAGTGTGGATTTGCATTCACAGGGACAGGGAAGCATGGAATTTCCTTGAGCAGGGGAGGAACAAGGTCAAGTCTGAACCTCAGGGAGGTTAGTGGCAACTTGTGCAAGATGAAGGAGTTCCCCAAGGGGGTACAGAGACCCCCTTGTGGGATCCAGAGCATGAAAGAATGAAGTTCAAAATTGCCAGAAGATCTGAATTGAGCTTCAGAGTAAATTGTCTCCACCTGTACCCTGGGTCTCTAAAACCCAGACAAGCCAGAGGGTCCCAGGGGTCTCAAGTCATATGACCAATACAGATCTGTCCCGTACAGATCTTGTCAGCAGGGAGAGGATAGAGGGCTTGGACACACAAACACGCCTTGTTTGGGCTCAGAGCAGGGCTGCCAGTGGCAGGATGGATGTGATTTCACTGACCACAAGGAAGTGTCCCCACAGGTTATCTTGGGAGGTTCCCAGTGGGGTTTCTGAGAATTTATATGATATGGAGTAGGGTACAGGGTGCGTCATACCATACCCACCCACCACACTCACACTCCTTGGGCTCTGAAAGGAGGGAGACGGTCGCAGGGGTGTCAAATATTAAATTGTGAGGTTTCCCACCACCGCCGCCCCACTTCTGGAGACTCTGGCCTCAGAATGCAACAATGGGTTTCGAGGTGGGGGGAAGGGATCTCTCTGGGGTCAACAAGGGGGAACCTCAAGGCTTAGAGATTCGGGGGCAGAATCACCTCTGAGTCTTACTCTAATTTTCTGCTCTCTCATCCCTTATTTCTCTGAGTGTCTCAGGCTAAACAAGGTGTATCCGACAGAAGATTTTGACATCTTGGTTTGCAATAGCTGTTTCCTCCTTAGGATTCCCAGCAGCCCCTCCTCCCGGTCGTTTTCCTCAGGGACTCAGGCACCATTCCCCACAAAGCTCTCCCTCCCCATTGGTCCCCTCACCCCTGCCTGTTTCTTGATATGTCTGACTCTTATCCAGTCTCTTGTTTACTCACCTCATTTTCCTGGTTGACCTTGGGGCCCAGTCAGCTCTGAGCCTTTCTCTCTCCCTCTGGGAACCTGCCCTGGGTGGGGCTCTAACAGCCCCCATCCACCCCGACCACGCAGAGGCCCAAGCCTTGTGATAAAGAGGAGAAGTCATGGAGGCAGCAGCTGCTGGGGTGTTGTCCAAGAGGACACCCAGGCTTTGCAGCTGCTATTTCCAGGGGAGACGCCCCAGGCAATGAGTCCTGGGGCTGGGCAGAGGAGAGCAGGGCATGGGCCGGGCCAGCCCCTCAGGAGGGACGGGCTCCACCTCAGAATGCCCACAGCACCTCTCAGCTGTCTCTGCTTCTGCTCCCTGTGTGTGACCTACACCCCTGGCCCCCATCCCAGGCAGACTGGGGGGGACGGGGGCACAGAATCACCCAAAACGTGTTCAGCGAGTCCCTTCTCAGGAGAAAAAAAACACCTCCCAGAAAACAAATGCCCCAGAAAGTGGAGCCCAGTGTCTGCGTGGAACCAGGAAACAGGGGCCTGCATCATTCTTTATACACAGCTCCAGCCCCCAGGTGCCACCTGCTCCCTACCTGGGACCGCACCAGAAGAGCCGGCCTCCCACCTATACTCCTTGAGAGTTTACCGAGTGCCCTCTGGGAGACAAGTAAGCCCAGTGAAGCTAGTTTTGATGTTCCTATTTTGCAGATTAGGTACCCAGGAGGCCCTGTTGGTCTGGGGGTGGAGGTATTGTGTCCCACAACAAAGTCCTGAGTCAGGTACTCAGGTTCCTGCCCACCTCAGACACCTGCCCCCCACCCTGAGTGGTTGGAAATAGCATATGTGTGGCTGGGGACCAGGGAACAGCTTGTGGGGGATGGAGACCCGGATGTGGATCCTTCACTGTGGTTCCTGGCAGGAGCCAAAGGAAAAAAAATTTAGCCATTGATCCAGCAAACAAGACCAAATGCCACCTTCGACTCCTGATCCCCACCCCCTAGGGACCCAGCTCCAGACCCTCAGCACCCTGGTCCCCAGCTGTTTCTCTCAGGGACACCACCCTTCCAGGACTGAAGTTTCCAGCAGGTTCCTCAGGCATAGCCACCAGCTGTTCTCACACCCCTCTCAGGACTCAGGCATTCAGGCTTGCCCTCCACCCTTCTCAGGCCTTCTGGGCCCCATTCCAGCTGGCCCTGGGATCAGCAGCCTCCTCCAGGAAGCTGGCATCATCTGCCTGGCAGGTGGCCCAGGGCGTGGCCTGAGGAGTCAAGAAACTCTACTATATAGCCCAGCCCAGGGAACCTGGGGCTAGCCCTGCAGCTCCGGGAACCTGCAGGTGAGAGATGCTGTATCCCCTTTGGAAGTGGGACATCAGGTCCCCTACCCTTGCCCCTGGCTCTAGACCTCCCCATCCCACTCCCCCCAGACCCACTGGACATCCAACTCCCTATCCTACCTCTGTCCTGCCCTCCCTGCCCAACCCCCAGACCCACTAGATGTCCAATTCCCCTTACACACACACTGGCCCTTGGATTCAGCCCACCTCAGCCTTCCTGGTGCCCAGGCAGCCCTTGTCCTGAGACTGGGCCCTTTTGTCGTCTGGCAGGAGGGGCAGACCAGCCTCCTATGACCACCCCCCCTTTCTCCACTGCAGACATGGGTTCTCTCCGGAACTGGTGGATACTCTGGGCCGGAGCAACCCTCCTGTGGGGTAAGTCAGACCAAAATCCCATCTATGTCCTGGTTCCAGTCTGAAGAACTCTACCTGCCTGGGTCAGCACCCTCCATTTGAGCCCCCTCCACAAACACATCTCCCAGTGCCACCCCAGGCTAGCTGAGATGGGAGAGAGACCCTTTAAGTCCTGCAGAGAAATGTGGTGGAATTCACCCATTCTCTCTCTGTTCCAGAGGGAAACAGGTAAAAACTTTAGTCCCCAAATTCAAGTAGGTAAGAACTACTACTTTCTTGATTTTCTGCAGCTCAACTAAAGTTTTGACTTAGAGCCTCCTTCTGCTGAGGTGATGGAAAATTTCACTAAAGTCTTTCTTGGAGGGGGGTGGGGGGGACTTGGTGCCCAATTATCTAGGGTTATGTCCAGAACTAGAGTCTTAGGTAAAGCCAGTTTGGGGGGAGGGATGGGACATCCCGGCCCTCTTTACCAGTCAACATCTTTTTAGGTTACTTTAGAAACATTCATTGTCCCTGATACCCAGGCCCCATGGGACACTGGAATGTCCTTCAAGGCTCCCCTTATTTGGCAGACAGTCCTTCTATAACACCACAACTCTCTCCAAGATCCTGTAAAGTGATCTCTCTCTCCCTCCCCCTCTCTCTTCTCAGCCCTGGAGAATCTTTTCCTAAGTTAAGGTGTTGAAAAGTCCCCACTCCTCTCTATTTCTAGGAGACGTTTTGTCCATACTCCCATAATTCCCTTTTCCCCTTCACATAGACCCCTAATCCTATGAAGACAAAAATCACAAACTGGCACCTGAATCCAGCCAGTTTGGGCCCCATAGTGCTTACTTAAAACAGTTTTGGATTGGAGATTTCACATGGACATTCAGATATCCAATTTCTCTTGAAAAAATGGTAAGATCTGACATTTTTAAGAAAGAGCCCATAAGCCATCATCATAACAACAGATTAAAGCTAATAGCAACACCCCACTTTCCATGGCATGTGAATGCTCTAGCTGCATAGTCTGCCCATTCTGTTTCACACATTTACCTCACTTGCCTGGCCCCGTCAGTGTTTGAGTTTGAGATCCCTGTCTGAAGTGTTCAGGCTTTTGGAAGGCAAAAGCCAGAAAGGCTGGTAAGTGAACACTGCATGAATAAGGGGAAAGGAGAGAGAAGAGAGAAAATAGAAACCCACGTTAGTATTTCAACATGCGACCCAGGCACGGGGTATGAGGTTACTTCTCTGATGGGGAGGATTGGATAAAGCAGACCCACAGCTGCATTTTCTCACCCCAGGGTTGACCCAGGAGGCCTCAGTGGACCCCAAGAACAGCGGGGGGGAGGAATTCCTCACAGCCTTCCTGCAGAACTATAATCTCAGGTACAGCAAAGCCTACCTCTCCCTCCTCCTCTCCAGTCTGTCGGACAGCCTCACCTCAGTCTCCATCCTCAGCCGGGTAGACGGCACCTCACAGAAGGTCACCGTGGGGCCCGGGCAGTCAGTCATGGTCAACATCACTGCCAAGGCTGAGATGGCCGGCAGCGATACCTTCCAGCGTGCAGTGGTGGTCCGCTCTGACCGTGCCATCTCTGTGCAGGCGATAAACGCTAAGCCCAACACAGCAGACGTGACGCAGCTGTGGCCTGTCCGAGCCCTAGGCACTGAGTACTTTGTGCTCACGCCCCCCAGCGCTTCGTCCCAGAATCTCAAGGAGTTTGCTGTGGTGGCGGGTGCAGCCGGTGCCTCTGTCAGCATACAGCTGAAGGGGTCAGTGACATTCCAGGGCAAGTCCTACTCCGCGGGCAATGTCCTGAGTGTGACTCTGGACCCCTACCAGGTGGCCCAGGTGCAGAGCACAGCTAACCTCTCAGGGTCAAAGGTCACTGCCAGTAGCCCCGTGGCTGTCCTCTCTGGCCACAGCTGTGCCCAGAAAAACACGAACTGCAACCATGTGGTGGAGCAGCTGCTACCCACATCTGCCTGGGGCACCCGCTATGTGGTGCCCCCTCTGTCCTTCCAGACCCGCTACGACCTGGTCTATGTCGTGGCCAGCCAGGCCACGAAGCTGACCTACAACCTCGGGGGCACCGCTGGCTCCCGTGGGCTCCAGGCAGGTAACGTGGCAGAGTTTGAGATGCAGCAGTCCTGGCCACTCTACCTGTCTGCAGACGTGGGCATCCAAGTCCTGCTGTTTGGCACGGGTACCACCAAAGATGGAGTGACCTATGACCCCCACCTGGTCCTGATCCCAGACGTGGCAGCCTACTGCCCTGCCTATGTGGTGAAGAGTGTGCCAAACTCTAAGTGCGTGGCCCTGGTAGTGGCACCAACCAAGGCTGCTGATGAGCTGACCATAGACGGGCAGAGGCTGGGGACCAAGCTCACCTGGGCCGCTGTGCCAGGCAGTGAGTTCTCATATGCTGAAGTGGACCTCGGCACAACAGACAGTATCCATGTGGCTGAGGCTGCTACCAACTTTGGGCTGCTCATCTTTGGGCTGGACCAGGACGTGAGCTTTGGGACAGTAGCTGCCTGCGGCCGGAGTAAGTGATCAGATATGACCTCTGACCCTGTCTACTTGGGGACCCCTTTGCCAGCTCGCTTGCCTTTTCCCCTTTCCCACCCTCTCTGTGCTCATCGGTGGCTTTCTGGCTCAGCTGGGCTGTCCCCCACTCACCTGCATCCTCCCTGCCATCCTTCTTTTCCTTAAGGCTTCCCAAGCCCTCCCTGTCCCCCCACCCCCTGCAGGAACAATCCTCTAAGTGTTTAGCAACGGGTGTGACCCAGGGCCCCAACCAGTCTGAAGAGACGCCAGTCAGAGCACTGCAGCAGGGTCCTAGAAGCCCCCAGGGTGTCTGGCATCAGCCCTTTGTCTGTTGCTTTTGTAGGGGGTGGCACTGGGGAAAGGTTCCTGGGGAGAGCCAAGGTGCCAAGAGGGAGGGATCTTTGTGGGGGGTCAGGTCAGGTCAGCAGCTTCTCACCAACCAGCTTGGGAATATTTTGTTATTTTAGCTACTGACACGCAATCATACCGGTTGCTAACTGCCACTCCGCCAACACCTCATATAGGCATGCCAAACTCAGGAGGTCTGAAAGTATAATAATGATGGCTACCATGTGGCGGGAGTATTTCTCAACATAGCAGGGTCCACTCTAGGTGCCTTGTGTGTGTTAACATAGTTAATTTCTAGGACCTGGCCCTGTGTGTACTTTTGGGCCCAGCCTGTCAAGGTGTTGCCTCCAAGCAGTGCAGCGTTTGAGGGCACAGATGCTAAAGCCAGACTTCCCAGGTTCAAATCCCACCTCTGCTTGTGTGACCCTGGGCATGTGACTTCACCTCTGTGGACCTGTTTCCGCATCTGTAAAATGGGGATCATAAGTGCACCCCTCACAGGGTTGTTAAGTGACAGTGCACTGAGTTAACGTTTGTAGCTCATTTAGAGGGTATCGAGCAAGTGAGTAGGGCTACCTAAGGGTGAGCTATTATTATGAGCAGACAGAAGGCAAGAGCTTCTGAAGACTAGGAGGCAGGGGAGGAAGAGCTGTTTCTTCCTATGTGGATCCCCTTCCCGAAGCAAGGATCCTAGACAGTAGGGTTCCCAGCACTGGCAAAGATGCCCCTCCCATCCATCCTCCAGGGCATGGAAGCTACCCAACTTCAAAGGGCCACTTCAGGCTTGAATAGTAATATGGAAGAGGTGGGTGATTGATTATAACAGGTAATAATTAACCTAATTAACACCTGGGATCAGTTCTAGACGCTGCTTATATTTTAGCTTATTTAAACCAGGCCACTCCCCCCTCCCCAACTATCCCTGTGAAGAAGGTATTATTATCACCCCCATGTCACAAGTGAGGAAACTGAGACATACAGAATTATAAATTACTTTCCAGTGTCACACAGCTAATTGACTGTGCCAGGATTCTAACCTAGGCAGCCTGATGCCACCGTTTCCGTTTTATTGAACAGTCTCTGTCTTCCGTTTTCTATCTTTAAAAAAGATCCCTTGGGGAATTCCCTGGTGGTCCAGTGGTTAGGACTCCGTGCTTCCACTGCAGGGGGCATGGGTTCCATCCCTGGTCAGGGAACTAAGATCCTGCATGCTCTGTGGTGCAGACAAAACTTAAAAATAAATAAAAATAAAAACGATCCCTGGGCTTCCCTGGTGGCGCAGTGGTTGAGAGTCCGCCTGCCGATGCAGGGGACACAGGTTCGTGCCCCGGTCTGGGAAGATCCCACATGCCACGGAGCGGCTGGGCCCGTGAGCCATGGCCGCTGAGCCTGTGCGTCCGGAGCCTGTGCTCCGCAACGGGAGAGGCCACAACAGTGAGAGGCCCGCGTACCAAAAAAAAAAAAAACGATCCCTTAGCCTTTTAGCTTGATTGGGAAGGTAGGGGCAAAGGGGAAACAGGGAGAGAAAAGTCACACATTAACCTTTCCATGACTGTTTCTGCCTGGTGGTTCTTCACCACCTTCCAGTCCATCTGGGCTGAGCTGTGTTTTCTGGGGAACCAGAAAACCTAAGAGAAGTCAGGCCTGAGTAGCTCTCTCCCTCTGAGATTCCAGACCTCAGTCCCCCCACTTCTAGAATGGGTAGTTGTGAGCCAACTGCCCAAACTCCCCAGGGTGGGAGAGCTCCAGGATTCCTGGTGGGGTGGACACTCCTGATTCTTTCTTTGTGGCCACCCCCGCTTCCCTCCCCAGCCCTGCAGACCCCGGAGAAGGCCTCCTGCGAAGGCAAGCAGTGCGGTCCCAAGCAGCTCTGCAAAGTGCTGGATGGGCAGGCCAGATGCTTGGAGGCCCCCGTGGCCACCTGCCGCGCCCAGGGTGACCCCCATTACACCACCTTCGATGGCCTCCGCTATGACATGATGGGCACGTGCTTGTACTCGATGGCGGAGCTGTGCAGCGATGACCAGACCTTGCCTGCCTTCAGCGTGGAGACCAAGAACGAGCACCGGGGCAGCCGCAGAGTCTCTTACGTGGGCTTGGTTACCGTGCGCGCCTACAGCCACGCGGTGTCGCTCGCCCGCGGGGAAGTTGGCTTCGCTCGGGTAAGGATCCAAAGGAGGCTTCTGAGTTGAAAAGAAACCCACGAGCCACCCAACAGGCAGAAGGAGGAGGCAGTGCCTGGGTGTCAGGCCCCAAACCCGAGCCCTCTGCCAAGGGGTGGAGGGTGCAGAGAAGTGGGCCGAGGGCGTGGGGGCTCGGGAGGGGGGACTTGAAAATCAGTGGCAGAACCTTAAACCCCTTTTGTCCAGCAATTCGTTTTCTAAAAATTTTTAGAATGCTCAGAGATATGGTTAGGGGAAAACAAGTGTATGCTGATGTGTTTATAATAGCAAGAAGAGGAGGCGGGCGGAGAGAGAAAGAAGACAAAATGTCCAACAGTGGGTAATTTCTTAAGTGACCAAACACTAAAAATGTAGTGGGCACCTCCTATGTGCCGAGTTTGTCTCTTGGCACCTTCCATGTGTTAACGCATTTAACGCTCACAGCAATCTATGGGGGTAGGCGTTATTATTATTAACCCTTTTTTTTTCGGTACACGGGCCTCTCACTGTTGTGGCCTCTCCCATTGCGGAGCACAGGCTCCGAACGCGCAGGCTCAGCGGCCATGGCTCACGGGGCCCAGCCGCTCCGCGGCACGTGGGATCTTCCCGGACCGGGGCACGAACCCGTGTCCCCTGTATCAGCAGGCGGACTCTCAACCGCTGCGCCACCGGGGAAGCCCGTAACACTTTTTGATGAGGAAACTGAGGTCCAGAGAGATGAATGACTTACCAAGGGCTTAGGTCTAGTAACAGATGGAGCTGGGAACGCCCCCAGGCTGGCTCCTGAGTCTCTATCTTAACCTCTAGGCTATTCTGCCTCTGGTAAATGGATGACTACTCAGCCAATATAAATTACAGAAATATAATAACAGCAAAATAAATAGAAACAATAATTTCCCTTTTTCCTACCGTATTATTATGAACATGTTCAAACACCCAGAAAAGTTGAAATCATTGTACAGTGAACAGTCATTTGCCAACCACCTAGATTCTAAACATTTTACTCTTCTTAGTTCATCACACATCTATCATCTGTCCATCCCTCTGTGCACTCAACAATCCCTCTTACTTTTTATGCACTTTAAAGTAAGTCCTAGACATCAATACACTTCACCCCTAAAGATTTTAGCAAGCATACTGTTAACTAGAATACAATATTTTCACACTCCTTTTTGCTTACTTTTGAAAGAAAATTTAAACATAATAAAATCCACAAATCACTGTTCGCTGAGTTTTGACAAATGTGCAAACCAAACCTCTGTTAAGATACAGGTTTTCATCCCTCTAGAAAATTCCCTCATGCCCCTTCCCAAACAATGGCCCACACACCCCTAGAGGCCATCACAGTTCTGATTTTTTTCCACCATAGATTAGTTTTGCTGGTTCAAGAACTTCATAGTAACGGAATCATCCAGTGCAAGAAGCCTTTTGTGTAAGGCTTCTTTTGCTCAGCATGATACTTTCGAGGTTCTTCCATGTTGCTGCAATTAATTTTTTTAAATAGGAAAAGAATTTACAGCTCAAAACAAAAAGGCATGTTGTGAAAGATCCTGCTTTTACACCTATCTTTACCTGCTTTCACTGCTCGCCAGAGGTAATGACTTTTACTAGTTTCCTGGGTATTCATCTAGGGTTTCTTTATGCCAACACAAGCAATACATTCTTATGTTTCCCCTTTCTTAGCAAACAGTACTGTACTCGTGCTCTGTTCTGAACTTGACTTTTTGGATGGAACAGTGCATTCTAAAGCTGTCTCCTTGTCAGTAGGAAGGGGGCCTCCTCTTTCCTTTCTACAGCTGCACAGTTTGTCATCGGCTGGATGCATCATAGTTCATTTAGCTCAGGCCCCCGTGGTTGGGTGCTTTGTTCATGCTGGCAAGCAGTACTGCCATGAATATTCTTGTATCTCCCCCGTTTTGTGAGTGTGCAGGTGGATCTGTGAGATTAATAACCAAGTGGATTAAAGTAGTGTTCTTGAAGGCTAGAGAGGTTGAACACAAGCTCAGGGGGACCTCAAATCCCTTGAACTTACGTGCAGAATCTTGCATGTGCTGTGTAGTTTTTCAGGGAGAGGGTCCATTACTTTGTCAGATCCTTACAGAGGTCAGTGACCTGACAAAGGTTTAGAGTTCCTGGTAGGATCATGGTAGGATGTCCACAAGAGCTTGTTAGGAGAAAAGAGGAGTTCATGAAATGGTGACTTCAGCATGGTCTCATTATTTTTTTTAAAGTATAAATGTATTTAAAGGTAGAAAAAAACCTGGCATGATTCATAAATGTGAGTATTTTTTTAACATCTTTATTGGAGCATAATTGCTTTACAATGTTATGCTAGTCTGCTGCACAACAAAGTGAATCAGCTATAAGTATACATATATCCCCGTATCCCCTTGCTCTTGCGTCTCCCTCCCACCCTCCCTATCCCACCCCCCCTATCCCACCCCTCTAGGTGGTCACAAAGCACCGAGCTGATCTCTCTGTGCTATGCGGTTGCTTCCCACTAGCTATCTATTTTACATTTGGTAGTGTATATATGTCAATGCCACTCTCTCACTTCGTCCCAGCTTACCCTTCCCCCTCCCCCTGTGTATGTGTACAACAGTATGGGTGATTTTCTCTTTTCTCATTTTTGCTCGTGCATATTTTGTGAGTTTTCTGTACTGAACAGGCACTACTTGTGTCATTTAAAAATGAAGATCACTGGTCTTAGGGGAAAGACAGATCTGAACAGTGGTCCCTGGACTGAGAGCCTGTGAATGTGGGCTGTCTCAGTCACTGCCTGGCATAGACTTGGACACACAGGAAGGCTCATGGAGGCGTTGCTTGACTGACTGAACGATCTATCTTACCTTTGACCTTGCTCGTGCTGTCCCCTCTGCCTGTTACTCCTTTTTTCATACCCCATCCTCTTGGCTAAGACAAGACTTTGTAAAGAAAGGATAAGAAAGACATGCTTAGGAAGAGGAAAATGGGCCCAGGGGACAGAGAGAACACACTCCTTATCTCCTGGCTGGACTCTGTCTCCACTCAGTACATTTGCAAAGGAACACCACTCCCCCTCCTGGTTTCCATTGCTATCTCTCAATGGTCCTTTATGGCTCAGCTCAGCTGTCTCTTCTTCCAGGAAGCCTTCCCTGACCTGAAAGTTTGGGTCTGGCTCTTTCTCTAGGCTCCTGCAGTGTCCTGTGCCTCCACTATCCCAGCCCTGATCACTCTGAACTGTCATTGTCTAGTGACAGGTCTGTCTCCCCTATTGGACTGGGAGCCCCACGACAGTAGGGTCTGGGGTTGTCTTTGTCATCAGTGTATCTCCAGGATCTCCCAGGCCAGGGCCAGGCACAGGGTCAATGCCCAGTAAATGTTTATTTAATACAGCAGGGGCTTCATTCACTTACTGAGCACCTGCTATTCTACCAGGTACAGTTCTAGGCACTGGAGATGAAGCAGCTGCCCTGTCTTCGTGGAGCTGACAGCATAGTCAAGTTAGAGAGATGATGAACATCAGATATTTGCAGATGACATTTTAGAAGGTTAGACTCTATAGGGGAAAAAAAATAGAGCAAGGAAGGGGGAATAGGGAGTAGGGAGGAGTTGCCAAATAAAATAGGGTGGTCTGGGATGGCCTCCCTGAGACGGTGACATTTGAGCAAAGTTTTTGTAAGAGGTGAGGGAGTGAGCCAAGTGTATATCTAGGGAAAGAACATTTCAGGTCACGGGGAAGGCAGCAGCAAAGATCCTGAGGCTTGGTCTGTGGCACAAACAGGAGGAAGGAATCCTCATGCAGCTGGAGCAGGGGAAGCAAGTGGGAGGAGATGAGAGGCTGCAGGCCAGACCACGCGGGGATCTGACCCTCCTCTCCTGACTCCCCCTGCAGATAGACAGCCAGCGCTCACGCCTGCCTGCCTCCCTGGCTGAGGGCCGCCTGCGCGTGTACCAGAGTGGGACACGGGCCACGGTAGAGCTGGACTTCGGGCTGGTCGTCACCTATGACTGGGATGCCCAGCTGGCACTGAGCCTGCCTGTGCGCTTCCAAGGCCAGGTGTGTGGTCTGTGTGGCAACTATAATGGTGACCCCACCGATGACTTCCTCACGCCTGACTGGGAGCGGGCTCCTGACGCTGTGGAGTTTGCCAAGAGCTGGAAGCTGGATGACGAGGACTACCTGTGTGAGGACGGCTGCCGGGACAACTGTCCCTCCTGCACCCCAGACCAGGCCCAGCACTATGAGGGCAGCCGTCTCTGCGGCATGCTGACCCAGCTCGATGGCCCCTTTGCTGTCTGCCATGACGCCCTGGACCCCCAGCCCTTCCTGAAGGAATGTGTATATGACCTGTGTGTGGCCAATGGGGACCGGGCCAGCCTGTGCCGTGCCCTTAGCGCCTATGTCCAGGCCTGCGTGGAGTTTGGCATCTCTGTTGGGAACTGGAGGCTGCCAGCCAGCTGCCGTGAGTGATACCCTGGTGGGGGCTGGGAGCACATGGCGGGAGGCAGGGGACCCCTTGCATCTGCTCAATATCTGAGCATCTACTGTGGTCCAGCCTGGAGCTGGACCATGCCAGGAGCGGAGCAATGGCCAAGATGGCCAGGCTCTGCCCACAGTGAGCCTAAGGTTGGGGCAGACGTGTCACACTAGACAGTGACAGTCCAGAGTGGTCAGGGCTGGGATGGGGGAAGTTCAGAGGGGCTATGGGAGGCCAGAGAAGCTTCCTGGCTCAGTCTGGGGGATCAAGTAGGATCTCCTAGAGAAAGGGATGCCCGGTCTGAAGACTGTAGGAGGGATTGGAGCTAGATAGAAAAACGGGGGTGGGGGGGCAGGAGGTGGGTTCCAGGCTGAGAGAAGGGCACGTGCAAAGACTTGGCATGAGATGTCCCAAAGCAGACATGTGAACATCTCTTCATTTATAACTCTTCCATGATTCCCCGGTGTCTTCTGGATAAAGCCCCAGCTCCATAGCCAGGTATCCATCTACTGAATCATTCATTCACTCATGTATTCATTCATTCAACATGCATTCCCTGAGTCCCCATCTGGCCCCACCCCTGTGCAGACCATGGGCACAGAGGGGACCAAAACGCCTGTCTCTGCCCTTGTGAGGCTCCCAGAGAAATGTTCAGGAGGCAGAACGGCTAGCACAGGAAGGAGGAGGAGGCTTCCAGGCCCAGGCCCGTGGCTTGGGACAGGGACTCCAGAGAGGGGTAAGTCTAGGGTGGACACTGAGGCCATTTGGGGTTTGTATTGGTCACTGCTGTGTCCTCACTGCCCAGTAAACACCACTCCCCACCACCGCCGAGTTTCCCAACGCCTGGTGCAAAAGGAGAACCGGTACATTCACTTACCTACCCATTCATTTTCGAAGTATTTACTGGGCATCTCTTGTGGGCTGGGCCCTGTCCTTGGTGCTGGAGATTGAGCCATGTTTGAGACAGATCAGGTTCCCACTCTCACAGAATTTATAATCCTAGCAGGGGAGACAGAGAGTAAGCAGTAGACTGTGGAATAGCTTCAGAGAGAAAAAGAACCAGAGTTCACGGGGTGAGAGCAAGTGGGAGGCTCATGAAGAGAATGCTCAGGGAAGGCCCTTGGCAGAAGCGGCCATTGGAAGAGAGACCAGGATTAGGCAACAGTGTGAGCTCATAGTGACGCTCTACATGGGGTGGCTCTACATAGATGAGCCTCCTGTGATATTGGGACTATTATTATCCCATTCTACTGATGGGGAAACTGAGGCACAGAGAAATGGGAGTTGTTTGCTCACAATCACACAGCGAAGAAGGGGAGAGCTGGGGTTTGAACCCAGGCCATCTACATTCCAGTAACCTTCTCTTAACCACATGCCATGTGAGGAAAGGCTAATACAGACACAGGGAAAAGCCAGTGCAAAGGCCCAGAGGCAGGAGTGTGAGGACCAGAGAGGATGCCACTGTGGCTGGGGCGGAGTGAGCCAGAGGGAAAGTGAGAGGAGATGAGGACAGGGAGGTGATGGGGGCAAATCGTGGATTATGGGAAGCCTCATGGACCAATAGGAGGACTCTGGCTTTTACCCTGAGCAAGACAGAGCCACAAGAGGGCTCTGAGCAGGAGAGGGATGTCATCTAACTCAAGTGTTCACAGGATCCCTCTGGCTGCATGTGGGGAATAGAATGGGATGCAGGATGGGAGCAGGGGGGAGACCAGGCAGGAGGCTGCTGGGGTGAACAGGACAAGGGTGGGGACTGTGGTGAAAGGAAAAAGGGGCAGGTTCTGGAAAGATCTTGGATATGGAGCTCACAGGATTTACCGACATGTTGGTTGTCCAGTGAATAAAGGGGAAGGAGTCAACTATATCTCTGAGGTTTGGGGCCTGCGCACCCAGAAGGGTGGAAGTGTCATTAACTGAGATGGGGAGCTCTGAGGAAGGAGCTGGGTTGGGGAGGGAAGTCCTGGCACGTTCTGACTGTGCTGGCCTGACCCCCCACCTCCCGTGTCCCCGCAGCCCTGTCCTGCCCGGCAAACAGCCGCTATGAGCTCTGCGGCCCCGCCTGCCCGGCCTCCTGCAACCCCGCCGCGGTGCCGTCCAACTGCTCCGCGCGCCCGTGCGTCGAGGGCTGCGTGTGCCTCCCGGGCTTCGTGGCCAGCGGCGGCGCCTGCGTGGCCGCCTCGTCTTGCGGCTGCAACTTCGAGGGCCGCCCGCTCGCGCCCGGCCAGGAGGTGTGGGCCGATGAGTATTGCCGGCGGCGCTGCACCTGTGACGCCTCCACCCGTCAGGTGCGCTGCAGCGACACGCAGGGCTGCCCAGCGGGCGAGCGCTGCCGCGTCCAGAACGGTCTCCTGGGTTGTTACCCCGACCGCTTCGGGAGCTGCCAGGCGTCTGGGGACCCGCACTACGTGAGCTTCGACGGCCGGCGATTCGACTTCATGGGCACCTGCACGTACCTGCTGGCCGGCTCGTGCGGCCAGGCCGCGGGGCTGCCTGCCTTCCGGGTGCTGGTGGAAAACGAGCATCGGGGCAGCCAGACGGTGAGCTACACCCGCGCCGTGCGCGTGGAGGCTCGCGGCGTGAAGGTGGCCGTGCGCCGGGAGTACCCCGGGCGAGTGCTGGTGAGTGCTGGGCGCCCAGGGCCGGGTGGAGGGGCAGGGAATCCCCCTTAAAGAGTAGGGGTCTGGCCGCTGGGGGAGGGTGGGGGTCTGCTGGAAGACCTTGTGGCCAGTGGTTAGGCTTGGGGCTCCCCAGCCAGGCGGTGCTGGCTCTCCCTGGCTGTGTGACTTTGTCTCTCGGTGCCTCAGTTTTGTCCTCTGACAAATGGGATAGGACGGTGCCTCACCAGTGCGAGCCGCTTCACAAGGTGGTTGTGGAGGTTTGACGAGTTAATATTTGTAGGATGTTTAAGAGACATTGGTGCCCAACAAGTGTTCAGTAAATGTTGACTCAATGTTTTATTGTTTTGAACCCTCCAACGTTAAAGATCGGTGCATTTTCTGGAGGAAAATTGATATTCAGAGAGTAAGGTGACATGTGAAAAGTCGGGAACAAAAGGTGTTGGGGGGGTGTTACAGGGGTGTGGGGGTACTTACAGATGGCCCACAGCGTTCTGGACAGAGGGTTCTTACAGGGTCCACCACGCAGTAAATTATATATATATAACATTTACTTCTGTGTGTTAAATGCTTGACATACAGTAACTCATATGTTAATCTCTGTAACAACCCTGTGAAATAGGTAATCTTGTTAGAGGAGAAAACTGGGCACAGAGAAGTTAAGACAACTGTTCAAGGTCACACAGCTAATGAGTGGCAGAGCCAAGATTTGAAGCCAAGGTGTCTGGCTCCAGAGTCCATACTCTTAACCTGTGCATTCTATTGCCTTTCCTGAAGAAAGAGATGGGACAGGCAGGGATGGAAGTGGATGGAAGACTGTTCCAGGCAGAAGGAACAGCAACTGAAAGGCTCTGAGGCAGGAACAAACATGAGGGGTAGAGGAACAGCATGGAAACCAGTGGGCCTGGAATGGAGAGAGAGGAGGGAGAGCAGGGTAGGAGATGATGTAGGGGATGGCTATGATAGAGGCTTTCGATTTAATCTGAAACCTGAAGGATGAGGAAGAGACCACCAGGTGACGAGTAGTGGTTGCTAGGCAGAGGGTACAATAGGTGCGAAGGCTGAGGCTGGACTGAGCTTGAAGAGTTCAGGAGAACAGCATGGGGCCAAGGAGGCTGCACCTGAGAGAGTGAGCCTGGGGAGATGGGATAGAGAGTTTGGTCGGGGATGAAGTCAGAAAAGAGGGGACAAGCAAGGCCTAGTGGGTAGAGGATTTGATTTTAAGCTGAGATGTGAAGGGTGATGGGGAGGCAGCCAGACAAAGAATAAAGATGTGGAAGAGGGTAGGTATGTTGCAAGCATAGGGTACATAGGGTATAGCAAGTGCAAAGGCCCTGAGGCTGGGCTGAGCTTGGTGAGTTCAGGAGAATATCAAAATGCCTGCATGGCTGGAGTTCCAAGGATGGGGAAATGAGGCAGTCCTGAAGAGTTAAATTGGAGAGCAGTGAGGCTCGGATCATGTATGGTCTTTTAGGCCATTGTAAGGGGTTTGGATCAAAGCTGATGCCTAGAATATGAAGTAGAGGTGGCCAACTAAAGAGTGATGAGAGGTATCCCAGGAAGAGGTCACAACAAGTGCAAAGGCCCAGAGGAGGGAGTGCACTTAATATGTTCTGGGAGACAGCAAGGAGACAGCAGGGAGCCTGAGTGAGTGATGTGGGAGGTGGTGCAGGCACAAAGGTGGACAAGAGCCAAGGTTAAGCAGGATGTTCTAGGGAAGGGGCTTAGATTTAAGCCAAGTCCTAAAGAATGAAGGGGAAGCAGCCAGGAGAAGAGTGGTAGGTGGTGTTCTTGGCAAGGTGAAAAGGCCCTAAAGTTAGACTAAACTGGGAGAGTTGGGGGAATCTCAAGAAAGCCAGTGTGGCTACAGCAGAATGAGTGAGGGGGAGAGTGGGAGGAGGTTAGGTCAGGGAGGTAATAGGGAGACAGATCCTGTAGGCTTTGAAGGCCGTGGGTTAGGGATTTGGATTTAAGTAAATACTTGAAGGATGAAGAGAGGTGGATGATTTGCCAGGCAGTGGGAACAGCAAGTGCAAAGGCCCTGAGGTGGATCAAGCATAATGTGCTCAAGAGGATAGCAAGGAGCCCAGAGTAGCCAGAGCTGAGTGAGGGAGGGGTGAACCACAGAGCCTTGAATACCCTGAACTCTTGGTCCTCCCGCATCTCTACCCAGGTGGACGGCATCCTTCAGTACCTGCCCTTTCAGGCGGCAGATGAGCAGGTGCAGGTGTTCCGCCAGGGCCAAGATGCTGTCGTGCGCACAGACTTTGGCCTGACTGTCACCTATAACTGGGATGCCCGTGTGACTGCCAAGGTGCCCAGCAGCTATGCGGGGGCCCTGTGTGGGCTCTGTGGGAACTTTAATGGGGACCCAGCTGACGACCTGGCTCTGAGGGGTGGAGGCCAAGCTGCCAACGCACTGGCCTTCGGGAAGAGCTGGCAGGAGGAAACAAGGCCAGGCTGTGGAGCAGCTGAGCCAGGCAACTGTCCCAAGCTGGACACCCTGGTGGCCCAGCAGCTGCAGAGCAAGAAGGAGTGTGGGATCCTTGCCGACCCCAGTGGGCCCTTCCGGGAGTGCCACCACACACTGGACCCACAGGGTGCTGTGCGAGACTGCATCTACGACCGCTGCCTGCTGCCAGGCCAGTCTGGACCACTGTGTGACGCGTTGGCCTCCTATGCTGCTGCATGCCAGGCCGCCGGGGCCACTGTGCACCCCTGGAGGAGTGAGGAACTCTGCCGTGAGTACCGAGAGTGACGACTAGGGGACTCAGCCTTATGTATATTCATTAATGTATAAATATCATTAAGTCATTGAATTCTTATAACAGCCCCATGAGGTAAGGGCTGTGGTTATACCCATTTAACAGATGAGGAAACAGAGGCTCAGAAAGGTTGTTACATGCCTGGATCATGACAGCTAGGAAGTCACAGATGCAGTAATTTTTTTTTTTTTTTTTTTTTTTTTTTCGGTATGCGGGCCTCTCACTGCTGTGGCCTCTCCTGCTGCGGAGCACAGGCTCCGGACGCGCAGGCTCAGCGGCCACGGCTCATGGGCCCAGCCGCTCCGCGGCACGTGGGATCCTCCCGGACCGGGGCACGAACCCGTGTCCCCCGCATCAACAGGCAGACTCTCAACCACTGCGCCACCAGGGAAGCCCATGCAGTAAATATTTGTAAGAGGGCTGAATACAGCTGTCATTCAGAGATGAGCTCCTAAGGATCCCTGCCTGCACATCTGGCAGTTGTCAGGCTGGTTGGTTTGGAGGACCTCAGTCAAGACTGCTTGTCTCTGCTCTGGTTGGTCTCATCTTCCAGCCGGCTAGCACAGGCTTCTTCACACAGTGGTCTCAAGGTTCCAAAGAGCAGCAAGGGCGGACAGCCCCCAGTGGGCAAGCACACTCCAGGCCTCTGCTTGACGTCACATTTGCTAATGTCCCATTGGCCAAAGTCAGCACCATGGCCAAACCCAGAGTAAGGGGTGGCCAGTGTCAGTCTGTCACAATCCCCATCATACATCTCTGCCACAAACATATGCATGAGTGAGCAACATTTAATAAGTTTTAGAAATGCCTGAGACCATAGACTCTAAGTGTTAAAAAAAAAAAAAAGAAGGATAGAGTGAGTTATCATTGCAAGTCTCGTTAGTACCCAACTGATAAAAAATATTAAACATGTATTGGAAAGACATCTCTTAATGAGATGGATGGGGTTTTTCCCACAATAGTTCACGTCTGTTGTTGGAAGGAGACAGGGTATAGCATCAAGTCTATTTTTCATTTTGTAGATATGATATTACTAAGTGGGTAGAAGTGGCAGGAGTTCTGCTAGAGCAACGTCACTCTGTTCTTTGAACCCCTTTTGAGTTGTAGGGAAGTTAGGCACACTGAGAGATGCCGTAAAACTTACTTTTTATGACTTCTGAGCAGCTGATTGTATGAGGCCCTCCTTCTGTTTTGTCGGGAGCGGAACTGGAACTGATTTGTTACCAGTAATGATTTGTCACCCATTGTCTCCATGCTTATGGTAATATTTGAAATTGTCCCTTCGTGTCCCTGGAAGTTTTCACATCCCCACGGCAGCACACTGTGTTAGGATTCGGGACTGTTCTCGTCTGTAAAGTGGGAGAAGCACGCTTGCAAAAGGGAGGGTGGGAAAGCAGATGCAGCTCCATCAGAGGCGCATTCTCAGGCTGATCGTTTTTTAGGAAGGACTCGCATAATTAGCGCCAGGACATGTGTGGCACACTTCCCATTGGGCAGGTTCTGTTCTAAGGGCTTAACAGCTCTCGTTTCATCCTCACCACCACCCTATGAGGTGGGATCATCAAGGAAATGGAACCACAGAGATATTAAGTAACTTGCCTGGGGTCACACAGCAGGGCAGCATGATTTGAGCCCAGGCCTGGTTGGCTCCTGAATTTGTACAGTTAATTGTTGCATTCTGTGGCCTCTGTAGTAATTGAGAATCTCTTATTTCCTTAAAACTACTCTTGCCCTTGGACCCCTTGGAAGTTCTAGAAGACTGGGTTGTGAGGACTCAGACACCAGGCAGAGGGAGGCCTGGGTGGTGCCCGAACCCATGTGCCCAGCACCAGCTTCAGCTTTTGTGGATATGTTGCTATTCTCATTCCTCTATCTCCTCCACCACCGCCCCTTTCTTTTTTTATTTTGTGGAAATATTTTAAAGCAAATTCTAGACATGAATTTTGCCACAAATCCTTTAGTAAACATCTCCAGCAGATAGGACTTTTAAGCAATATGACCACAGTGCTGTTATTAACAAAAATAACACTGATTCTTTAACATCCTCTAAACCCCAACCTGGGTTCGAATGAGGATGCAAACCAAATCCACCCTCTGCACTGGGTTGATTTTTCTATATTCATTTTTATCCTGTAATAGGCCCCTCCTTTTTTTCCCCATCGTATTATTATGAAAATTTTCAAATATACAAAAAAGTTGAAAGAATTTTACAGTGAACACACATATACTTACCATCTAGATTCTACAATCTGTGTTTTACTATACTTGCTTTATCACTTCTATGCCTCTATCCACCCCTTCCTTTGTTCATGGAAAAAAACAGGTCATTTATTCTACAGAATTTCCTACTTTCTGGATTTGGCTAGTTGCTTCTTCACAGTGTATTTAATTTGTCCCTCTGTCCCCTGATTCTCCTGTAAACTGGATATTAGATCTATAATGGTGCTGTCAATAGAACTTTGGTGATGGTGGAAATGTTCTATACCTAAGTTGTCCCATCTGGTCACCACTTGTCACGTGTGGCTATCGGGCACTTGAAATCGATCCAGTGTGACCAAGGAACTAAATCTTCAATTTTACTTAATTTTAATTAACTTACATTTAAATGGCCACGTGTGGCTATCGTATTGGATGGTGCAGATAGAGGCTTGATTGGGTTCAGTTTTAGGGGGATTTTTTTGTTCTTTTTTTGTGAGGAAACCACCTGTTTTATAATCTGGGATGACTGGAGTTTGGAGAGAGAAACGGGGATTCTTTTTTATTTTTTTCTTTACCACCCTGGCCAAATATTTTAATTTACTATAGAATTACTACTACTACTACTACTACTACTACATTACTGCTCTAGAGTGAAGAAGCTAAAAATACTGCATTCACAAATGCACTGCATAGATTACACACACACACACACACACACACACACACACACACACACGCAGTTGCATGGTTAAAATATGTACCACAGATCCACAACTTGTTACCAACTCGAATAAGGTCATTAAAGACATTACAGATAAACCCAGACCACTGTTAAATTGGAATAGTATCTTAATTATCAGGAGTAGATTAACTGTGATATAATGTTTGCCAGGCCCCAGTGAACAGAGGGTCTCCTTGCCTCTGGACCGCTTATACGTGTGAGTGGGTGTGAGCATGTGTGTGTGCGTGCGTGTGTGTTGGGGGGAGGTCCACAGTGTCCCCGGGGAGCAGGGATTCTTGATCCTGATGGCCGCTCTCCCTGCAGCCCCGAGCTGCCCGCCTCACAGTCACTACGAGGCGTGTTCCTACGGCTGCCCGCTGTCCTGCGGAGACCTCCCGGTGCCTGGGGGCTGTGGCTTCGACTGCAAAGAGGGCTGCGTGTGTGATGAGGGCTTCGTGCTCAACGGTGAGTCCTGCGTGCCGCTGCCCTCCTGCGGCTGCGTGTACCAGGGCACCTACCACCCGCCCGGCCAGACCTTCCACCCTGTGTCGGGGTGCAATTCCCTTTGCCACTGTGAGGAGGGTGGCCTGGTGTCCTGTGAACCCTCCAGCTGTGGCCCACACGAGGCCTGCCAGCCGTCCGGTGGCGTCCTGGGCTGTGTGGCCGTGGGTTCTGCCACCTGCCAGGCATCGGGAGACCCCCATTACACCACCTTCGACGGCCGCCACTTCGACTTCATGGGCACCTGTGTGTACGCGCTGGCCCGGACCTGCGAGACCCAGCCTGGCCTGGCCCGGTTTGCCGTCCTGCAGGAGAACGTGGCCTGGGGAAATGGGAAAGTCAGTGTGACCAAGGTGATCACTGTCCAGGTGGCCAACTTCACCCTGCGGCTGGAGCAGAAGCAGTGGAAGGTCACGGTGAGAGCAGGGGTGGCGCGTGAAGGGAAGGGGCCTGGCGTAGAGGGCGATCTGTGGGTGGAGGATGTGCAGCACTCAGGCCAGGGGCAGGGGGCACAGAGCTCCGAGTAGGTGTGGGAGGCGTGGGGTCGGCAAAGAGAGGGGTGCCAGTCAGAGCCTACGGTGGGGAACCAAGGAGGGAGGAGGCCTTGGGGACCAAGAGCTCCTCCCATGTGGTTCAGTCTCCACCTCCCTGCCCCTTGATTATCCGCTCCGGACATCTCTCCCACCCCTTCCACTCCATCTTCCCCTCCCTCCTGGCCCCTGCTTTCATAAGGGTGTTATTACATTGAGACCTGTCTTCGTTTCCTGAGGCTGCTGTAACAAGTTACCACCAGCTTTGTGGCTTAAAACAACAGAAATTTATTTTCTCACAGTTGTGGAGCCCAGAAGTCCAAAATCAAAGTGTTGGCAAGAGATGCACCGCCTCCAAAGGCTCTGGGGGAGAATCCTCCCTTTCCTCTTGCAGCTCCTGGTGGTTCCAGGTGTTCTTGGCTTGTGGCCACGTCACTCCAGTCCCTGTCTTCATTTTCACATGGCCTTTTCCCCTGTGTGTCCCTGTATCTTCTCCTCTTCTGGCTCTTTTAAGGACACTTGTCATTAGATATAGGGCCCACCCTAATCCAGGACGATCCCATCTCAAGATCTTTACCCTAATTACATCTGCAAAGACCCTTATTCCAAATAAGGTCATATTCTGAGGTTCTAGACGGACATATCTTTGGGGAACCACCATTCAACCCACTACAAGACCCTATTATTAGGCCCATTTTACAAATATGGAAACTAAGACCCAGAGAGGTGAGGTCACACGGATCTTCAGTGTCAGGCAGGGGCTTGATCTAGGGTCTGACCTCTCGAAGTGTACCCTCTGAAGCACGGCATCTCCCACCTCCCAGGTGAATGGTGTGGACCAGAGGCTGCCCGTGGCGCTGGCCGAGGGCCGGGTCCGCGCCTTGCAGCACGGCTCAGACGTTGTGATCGAGACTGACTTTGGCCTGCGCGTGGCCTACGACCTCATGAACAATGTGCGGGTCACCATCCCGGGCAACTACCACCAGCAGCTGTGTGGCCTGTGCGGGAACTACAACGGCGACCCCAAGGACGACTTCCAGAAGCCCGACGGCTCCCAGGCAGGCAGCTCCAATGAGTTCGGCAGCTCCTGGGAGGAGGCCGTGCCAGGCTGTTCCCGGCCACCCACCTGCGAGCCCGGCGGAAGCTGTGACACAGAGCTGGAGTGTAAACCTGAGCTGCAGGAGAAATACGAGCAGCAGCAGTTCTGTGGGCTCCTCACCAGCCCCACGGGGCCGCTGGCTGCCTGCCACAAGCTGGTGGACCCCCAGGGTCCCTTGAAAGATTGTGTCTTTGATGTCTGTGTGGGTGGCGGGAACGAGAGCATTCTCTGCAGCAACATTCATGCCTATGTGAGTGCTTGCCAGGCAGCTGGAGGCCACGTTGAACCCTGGAGGACCAAATCTTTCTGTCGTGAGTGAGGGGCAGAGAGCAGGGGAGGTAGAGGCACGGAAGGGGCAGAGTCTGGGCCCTACGGCCTCTCACTCCCAGGGGCTCTGACCCGCACCCCCTCTTTGCAGCGATGCAGTGCCCCCCTAACAGCCACTACAGGCTGTGTGCAGACACCTGCTCCCTGGGCTGCTGGGCACTCAGTGCCCCCCCGCAGTGCCCAGATAGCTGTGCCGAGGGCTGCCAGTGTGACCCCGGCTTCCTCAACGACGGCCAAGCCTGCGTGCCCATCCAGGAATGCGGCTGCTACCACAACGGTGTCTACTACGAGGTAGGGACCTGGTCATCCTGGACAGAGCTGGGGACTGCAAGCTGGACCCCCCTCCCATTAGCCCCACGGCCTGTCCGCTTGGCCTCCTGAACGTCTCTCCCACCCACTCCTCTTCCCCCCACCGTGGCCCCACCGTGGTCCAAGTTTGTCCTCTCCCAGCCCTCACTTTTGCTCCCCCTGGTCTACCATCCCCAAGGTAGCGGATAAGACCCTTCCAAGTATGACCATAGCTCCTGCAACTTGAAACCATCCCGTGGCTCCCCAGGTCAAGTTTCGGCTTTGTATGCAGGTGTAGGTTTCATCTCTGTGATGCCAGAGGCTAATGCCCTCTGCTTCCCTCTCCCGCTCTCCGAGAGTTACTCCTTTATCTTTTTTTTTTTTTTTTAATTTTTAATTTTTAATTTTTTAACATCTTTATTTGAGTATAACTGTTTTACAATAGTGTGTTAGTTTCTCCTTTACAACAAAGTGAATCAGTTATACATATACATATGTTCCCATAACTCTTCCCTCTTGCGTCACCCTCCCTCCCACCCTCCCTATCCCACCCCTCTAGGTGGTCACAAAGCACAGAGGTGAACTCCCTGTGCTATGCGGCAGCTTCCCACTAGCTATCTAATTGACATTTGGTAGTGTGTATATGTCCCTGCCACTCTCTCACACCGTCACCGCTTACCCTTCCCCCTCCCCATATCCTCAAGTCCATGCTCTAGTAGGTCTGTGTTTTATCTAAAGTTTGTCTCCCTCAAAGGTCTGAGAGCTCTGTGAGGGCAGGAACCCTCTCTGTTTACCTCGTCATACGAATAATAATAGTACTACAGCAAACAGGTATATGGTGCTTACTATGTGCCGGTTACTGCTTTAAGTGCTGTATGTACAATATATATGAATTTATTTATTTATATATAATATATATACTTTTTATATAATGTTATGTATAAACTTTTTATTATAAAAATTTTCACACAGGCAAAAGTCAAGAGAACAGTATAATAAATCTCCATGTACCCATCACTCAGCCTCAAAAATAATCAGCATTTTCCCAATCTTATGTCATCGCTACCCTCGTTTCCTCTCCATTCTGGATATTTAAAGGAAATCCGTTTTCATTTCATGTGTACGTTATATGTATTATTAACTCAGTTATACTTTCATAAGTTGGTGCCATTACTACCTGAAACTTACAGATGAGGAAACTGAGGCATAACGAGGCTAAGTAATTTGAGCAGAGTGGTGTCACTTGGAAATAGCAGAAACAGGCTTCAGACCCAGGCAATCTGCTCCAGAGCCTTTGCCCCTTAATTCGTATGTTTCTCCCGTACAGCAGACATTTAGTAGCTATTTTGGAATAAACAAATGAGTGAGTAAATGAATGAAACTGAATGAATGAATAAATTGGGCCCCAAGGCCATGCTGTGCCTTAGACAAGGGGCCACCCTGCTGGAAAATGTCCCTTTTATGTCCTCCAGACCCCTTTATGCCCGGAACACCGAAGTTGCCAGAGTCAGCTCCCGCCCTGATAGCTGTGTCCTCTGTCCCCACAGCTGGGGCAGACTGTACTCACTGACAACTGCCAGCAGCGGTGCGTGTGCCACGCCGGAAAAGGCCTGCTGTGCCAGGACCACAGCTGCGATCCAGGGCAGGTGTGCCAGCCCTCGGGAGGCGTCCTGAGCTGCGTCACCAAAGGTGCTGGGTTGGGGCCAGGGCCGGTGTGGCTGGGGTAACAGAGGACAGGGACTCTGGAACTGAGGGTGATGTGGCCTGGCTCTTCGTGGTGGGAGGCACAGAAGACTAAGGATTGAAGTCTCAGACCTGAGGACCCCTAGGCTGGGATTCCCAGGGCCAGGGGCAGTAGCCCTCCAGCCTGGAAGGCAGGGACTCTTACGGTGGAAACCAGGCTGTGGGAACCCTCAGGGATAGGTTTCCCAGGGCAGATGGCAGAGACCCTCAGTGTAAGGCAGGGACCGGCAAACTTTTTCTCTAAAGGGCCAGATGGTAAATATTTAAACTCGCAGCCCATACGGTCTCGGTCACAACTACTCAACTCTGCCTTTGCAGCATGAAATCAGCTGTGGACTTTGTAGGTGAAGGGGTGTGGCTCCAATGAAATTTTATTTACAGAAACCGGCAGCTGGAAGTGTATAGTTTGCTGGCCACTGGTATGCGGGTTCAGGCTTAGGGTTTCAGACACCATCCCCAAGGGGTAGAGGAGACTGGGACCCACAGGGACAGAAAGCAGAGTCCTGAGATCTAAGGCAGAGACCCCACCAAAGCCAGGGTCTTGAATACAGGACCCACCTCAAGTGGAAGATCAGGATTTATAGGTACACACTCTCAGACAGGGGACACCTCGCAGGATTAAGTCTAAGCCACAAAGCCACCCCACAGGACTGACTTCTCGGGGTGGAGGGGAGAAAACAATTCCCTTATTCCTGAGGATAAAGGGATTGACTGAGATCTCGGGGCTGATGGGCAGGATATCAAGGACCCCCAGGGACCAGAGTATCTTGGTCAGAGTCTAACAGGAGACAGAAGCCAACACAGTAGCTTAAATAGGGAAAGTTTAATAGAATTCTTTGCTTGTAATAGGGATTGACTACTAAGGGATAAAAAGAATGCCTCCGAACACAGGAAGAGCAGATGTAGGGAGCAGCCCCTGCCCCCAAAGGTTACAGCAGAGCCCCTAAGGAAGGGAGGAATTGGGAAGATGGCCCCCACTCTAAGGCTGGGAGGCAGATCTCATTGGAGGGTGGCAGAGAGGTTGTGCAGGCTGAGCTGGAAGGTGGAAAAACCCCCACTGGGGTGCTGGCAAAACTCACTGGGAAGCCACCTGCCGGGGTGCCTGAGTGACTCGCTGGGAAACCAGCTGGGGCCAGTGAACCTCACCGAGTGGGTGTCCCCCAGGCTGCTGGCCCTGCTTGCCACCAGGAGCCTGGAGAGCAAAGCCCACTGGAAGCAGAGCAGCCCCTGCCGTGACCCTCCAGCACCTTCTGCTGACAAAGCCTAACTTTATTGGTGGATTTGGAGCTAAGGGGCCGTCAACTGAAAACTGGCACAGGGGGAGAGAGAAGGAAGTTTTAAGGCTGGGGTCTTGGGCACAGGGGTTCCAAAAGCTGGGTTCACAGATTCAGTGGCCCTAGGAACAGCTTTGGACAAAGAGACCCTCGGAGGTAGGGCCTGAGAAATGAGATCCCCCAAGGCCAGGGTCTTAGGCACAGCAACCCCAGGGAGATAGAATCTTGCGCAGAGGGATTGCCAGGCTATGAGACTTAGATACAGGGACCCCGGGGTCAGGGTCTCAAATGATGGTGGGACCTCTGGGGTTAGTTTCTCACCAGAAAGTTCCTGCAGTACCTTGGTCTTGGGCACAGGGACCTCCAGAACCTGGGTCTCAGGTGTGGTGGCCCCCAGGAGGCTGGGAGCTCAGGTGTGGGGGAACCCATGCCCGAGGTCTTGGACAGCGAACCCTGGGCTGTGGATGTCCTCATGGATTCCCACAGGGCTGGCATCACAGACTGAGGGACTCCTGTGTCTCTGGTCTCAGACCTCGGTCCTCTGGGGCTGAGATCTCAAGCAAGGGGACCCCAGAGCCTGGGTGTCAGATGTAGGGACCCTAGGACCTGTGTCTTGGCTGCAAGGACCTTGGGGCCTGGGTCTCAGACAACAAACAGCAGGGCCTGGGTCTCAGAAATGGCAGACTGTAGGGCCTGCATCTCAGACGGGAGGAACCTGGAGTCTGGTCTCACTCCCAGTTGCCCTTAGAGCCAGTATTCCTCACACAGACTGGGGCAGATGCTGGGAAGTAGCCGGCCGTATGCTTGGCCGCCCCTCAAGGTCCTCTCTCCTCTGCCCCCAGACCCGTGCCACGGTGTGACGTGCCAGCCACAGGAGACATGCCAGGAGAAGAACGGCCAGGGTGTGTGCGTGCCCAGCTACGAGGCCACGTGTTGGCTGTGGGGTGACCCACACTACCGCTCTTTCGATGGCTGGAACTTTGACTTCCAGGGTACTTGCAACTATGTGCTGGCATCAACCAGCTGCCCAGGGAGCAGTGCCCAGGGCCTGACATCCTTCACTGTCACCACCAAGAATGAGAACCGGGGCAACCCCTCTGTGTCCTACGTGAGGCTGGTCACCGTGACCACCCTCAACACCAACATCTCCGTCCACAGAGGCGAGACTGGCAAAGTCCGGGTAAGGATGACCCCAGAGCCCCCAGGTAGGGTGGGGAGGGTCCTGCCAGCCACAGTTAGGAGCTCAGTGCTCGCTCTCTTCACTTAGGCCTGAAACAAAATGGCAGCAAGAGCAATAAGAATTACCAAAAAAACCATCACCCCTCTATTGGGAATTAAATGAGCCTAGCCCTTTGTTAAGGGCTTTAACGTAGGACGTAAATTTTGCCTTTTTAGAATTTGCCATTTTAGAGATCCGGGTTTGAATCCAGGCTCTCCTTATGAGCTGTGTGGTGCTGGGCAAATGACTTGACTTGGTGGGCCTCAGTTTCCTCATCTGTGAAATGGGGTTCATAGCGGGCCCTGCCCCACAGTGAGGTGATGCATGTAAAGTGCTCAGCTGAGGGTCTGACCCAGGTAAGCACCCTTGATTGTTTGTGAGGGAACAAATGAGAGGCCCAGAGCCTCCGACATGAAGAGAAATTGAGAGAGATGGAGAGAGAGAGAGATGGACTGCCCTTTCTGCCCAGAATAATGGAGATGCAGATTAATGGCAGCTCACAGGGAGAGAATGAGGTATGGAACAGAGCAGGCCCTCAATAAACGATGGTGAGTGAGTGGAAGAAATGCCCAGACACACAGAGATGCACAGGAGATGATGAGAGAGGGAGGCACTAGGTGAATGAGACCCAGAGAAAGAATGTCACACACACACACACACACACACACACACACAGAGATGCAGAGAGAGATAGTGCACAAGTGAGAGAGACACAGAGGAGGGAGGGGGCCCAGAGAGAGAAACAAAGTGAGAGAAACTCATAGAGAATCCAGAGAGAGAGAGAGATAGGTCTAGGTGTAGAAAGAGGGAGAGAAACAGAGAGAGAGAAATGGGGGAGGGAGACAAAGATCAAAAGAGAAACCCAGAAAAAGCAGCAGAGTGGGCTTTCATTCGCCAGGGCCTGGACTAGAGCAGATGTCCATAATGTTTGTCAAATGACTATATGACCAGCAGTCACGGGGAAGGCCTTGGCAGCTCCCAGCCACGGCAGGACGAGCGAGGGAGGCAGGGGGGCCAGAGCCAGGCCTCGGCATCTCCAGTGACCTGTGTTTGCCTCCCTTCCCCTTCTTCCCCCAGGTGAACGGTGTGCTGACGGCATTACCTGTCTCTGTGGCCGGTGGGCGGCTTTCAGTCACCCAGGGTGCATCGAGAGCGGTGCTGGCCACCGACTTTGGGCTGCGGGTCAGCTATGACTGGGATTGGCGAGTGGAGGTGACGCTGCCCAGTAGCTATCACGGTGCGGTGTGTGGGCTCTGTGGGAACATGGACCGTAACCCCAGCAACGACCAAGCCTTCCCTAACGGCACACTGGCTCTCTCCATACCCGTCTGGGGCGGCAGCTGGCGGGGTCCAGGCTGGGACCCACTGTGCTGGGATGAATGTCAGGGGTCCTGCCCAACATGCGCCGAGGACCGACAGGAGGAGTACAGGGGCCCCGGTTTCTGTGGACCCCTGGCCCCTGGTTCCGGAGGTCCCTTCGCTGCCTGCCATGCCCATGTGGCCCCTGATAGCTTCTTCAAGGGCTGCGTTCTGGATGTCTGCCTGGGCGGTGGGGCCAAGGACATACTTTGCCAGGCTCTGGCTACCTATGCCGCTGCCTGCCAGACTGCTGGGATTGTCATTAAGGACTGGAGGACACAGGTCGGCTGCGGTGAGTGTTGAGGGACAGAGCAGAAGCTGGGGGCAGGGGTCCTGTCTCTTTGGGGTTGGTTTGGTTTCACTCCAGTCCTTCTGGGTCTGTTTGTTTGGTTTTTTCTCTCTGTCTCTCTGTTTTTGTTTTTGTCTCTCAGTCTCTTGGCGCTTGTCTCTGTGCCCCCCTTTGATTGTCTCTCCTCCTCTCTCTCCCTGTCTCTGGGTCTTTTGTTGTCTCCTGCTCTGTCTCTCGTGGTCTCTGTCTGTCTCCTCCTACCCGATCCTCAGACCCCACCTCCTGACACCATTCTCTCCCTTTCTTTCCCTCCTGCTCCTTCATCCACCCACAGAGCTCTCCTGCCCAGAAAACAGCCACTACGAGCTCTGTGGCCCAGCCTGCCCAGCCAGCTGCCCGTCTCCTGCACCCCCCACCGCCCCTGCCCCATGTGAGGGCCCCTGCACCGAGGGCTGCCATTGTGACTCAGGCTTCGTGTTGAGCGCCGACCGCTGCGTTCCCCTGGATGGTGGCTGCGGCTGCTGGGCCAACGGCACCTACCACGAGGCAGGCAGCGAGTTTTGGGCTGATGCCACCTGCTCCCAGCGGTGCCACTGCGGGCCTGGCGGTGGTTCACTGGTCTGCAAGCCTGCCAGCTGCGGGCTAGGTGAAGAGTGTGCCCTACTGCCCTCAGGCCAGTATGGCTGCCACCCTATCAGCACAGCTGAGTGTCAGGCCTGGGGTGACCCCCATTACATCACCCTGGATGGGCACCAATTCAACTTCCAAGGCACCTGCGAGTACCTGCTGAGTATGCCCTGCCACGGACCACCCCCAGGGGTACAGAACTTCACGGTCACTGTAGCCAATGAGCACCGGGGCAGCCAGGCTGTCAGTTACACCCGCACTGTCACCCTGCACATCTACGGCCACAGCTTCGCCCTCAGTGCCCGCTGGCCCCGACAGCTGCAGGTGAGGGGTCAGTGGGCCAGGCAAGAGCATGTGCCAGCCCTGGAGTTGCCTGGGACAGTTAGGGGTCTGCCACTACTCTGATTGCCTTTCACAGGTTAACAGGGCAGATGGAGGGATCGAAAGTATAGGCCTTGGAGCTGGATGGCTTGGAGTAGTGGCTTCCCCATCTCTGAGCCTTAGTTTATTCCTCTGTAAAATGGGTCTAAGAACAGTACCTGCTTCGGAGGGTAGTGTGAGGAGCCAGTGACATCGTGCCTATAGTCGCTCATTATTAGTACCACTATTATAGTTACAAGGGGGGAGGTCACGTGCACAGGGACCTTACCTACCACCCCCCCACCCCCGCCACTAGATAGTAGAGTCAGGATTCGAACCTGTGCCTGCTAAGTTCACTACCCCCACTCCCACCCCGACCCTGTAGGTGGACGGCAAGCTGGTGGCGCTGCCCTTCCAGCTGGACTCGCGCCTGCGCGCACACCTGAGCGGCGCCGACGTGGTGGTGACCACGGCCACGGTGATCTCGCTGGCTTTCGACGGAGACAACAATGTGCGCCTGCGCGTGCCGGCGGCGTACGCGGGCGCCCTATGTGGCCTGTGCGGGAACTACAACCAGAATCCCAAAGACGACCTGAATGCGGTGGGCGGGAACCCGGGCGGCTGGCGAGTGGGCGGCGCCGAGGGCTGCGGAGAGTGCGTGCCCGGGCCGTGCCCGCAGCCCTGCACGCAGGAGCAACAGGAACCCTTCGGCGGCCCGGACGCCTGCGGCGTGATCTCTGCCCCCGACGGCCCGCTGGCTCCTTGCCACAGCCGCGTGCTGCCCACGCAGTACTTCCAGGGCTGCTTGCTGGACGCCTGCCAGGCTCAGGGCCATCCGGGAGGCCTCTGCCCTGCCGTGGCCGCCTATGTGGCAGCCTGCCAGGCCGCTGGGGCCCAGCTCGGCGAGTGGAGGCGGCCGGACTTCTGTCGTGAGTACTGATCCATGCATGGGCCGCATAGCAGGGGTCTCCCCTCCTCCCCCCTTCCCAGGGCTCTAAGACAAGAGCCTTCTCCTCGGTGGGGCTTAGGCACCAGCCTGCCTCCCCTGAGCCCAGATATCTCCTGTGAAAGAAACACCTTGGCGTTCACACACACTGAAGTATACCAGGTCACATACTGCAGTGGTAGAGACTCAGATACACGTGGTTGGAAACCCTGCATCCAGTACCCTCTCAGGACTCATGCGCTCAGATAGACTGGGGTGGCTGACCCTGTCCAAGCTACACAGCTAGATAACACCTGGTCACGTAGATTCTCTCAGCTACCCCTGGTCAGAGAGACCTAAAGGGTTACACCTGGTCAGATGCCCCTAGACGGTTTTAAACAGGGAAATACACAGAGTCCGGTAGAACTGGTCCCATAACCTCAGACAGAGACCCCTCTGGTTAGAGACACTTGATCACATTTACACTGAGACACACTTAGGCGGATATACCCATGTGGAATCAGGACCCTGACATAGCCCCAAGCAGATACATACAGATTCATGGTCAGATAGTCCTGGTCAGATCTGTCCTCAGACAGACCCCTGGTCAGATTTAACCTGTCAGCTTCACCCAGTCCACATACGTGTGGTCAGAGCCACACACTGACAGACCCTGTCGTCGAGACAGCGAGAGGCTCCAGGTCAGACATTGACAGTCAGGCATTCTCGTGTGGATTCATACCCCAAAGTACATCTGGGCCCACACGCCGGCCAGATTCACACCCTGAGGTACAGTTGGTTCCTGCATATCTTGGTCAGATATATGGGGTTGGATTCACCCAGTCAGATCGACTCGATCTTTAGAAACACTTGATCCGGTTGACACACTACCTGGGCAGAGAGACCCCAGATCCCCACGCTGAATCCCCCCGTTAGATGTAGTGGATCAGACACCCTGCTCAGATCCCCAGACAGATTCACTCACGAAATGTGCTCAGGGCGAACATACAGATTCACCTGGGCAGGTTCTCCCGCTCTGTGCCTCCCCTGTGTCCCTCCTTCGTGCCTGCCCGGCTCCTTCCCCTCTTGTCCCCACAGCCCTCCAGTGCCCGGCCCACAGTCACTACAAGCTCTGTGGTGACTCCTGCCCTGTGAGCTGCCCGAGCCTCTCAGCGCCCGAGGGCTGCGAATCCACCTGCCGGGAGGGCTGTGTCTGCGACGCTGGCTTTGTGCTTAGTGGAGACACCTGCGTGCCTGTGGGCCAGTGCGGCTGCCTCCACGAGGGCCGCTACTACCCGCTGGGTGAGGACTTCTACCCGGGTCCTGAGTGTGAGCGGCGCTGCGAGTGCGGGTCGGGCGGCCGGGTCAGCTGCCAGGAGGGCGCACCCTGCGGACCCTATGAGCAGTGCCGGTTACAGGACGGCGTCCAGGCCTGTCGCCCTACAGGCTGTGGCCGCTGCCTGGCCAGCGGGGGCGTCCACTACATTACCCTCGACGGCCGTGCCTATGACCTGCATGGCTCCTGCTCCTATATCTTGGCCCAGGTCTGCCACCCACAGCCTGGGGACGAGGACTTTACCATTGTGCTTGAGAAGAATGCGGCTGGAGCTCCCCAGCGTCTGGTGGTGACTGTGGCTGGCCAGGTTGTGGGCCTGGCTCGAGGGCCACAGGTAGGTGGACGTGGCCTTGCCCCGGGGGTCTGAGGGCAACCTGGCCTCACCTTGGGGGCTCTGAGGGGGACAGGGCCCACTCTGGGGGTTTTGAGTGAGATATGACCCCGCCCCACGGGGGACTGAACGAGACACAGCCCTGCCCTGGGGTCTCTGAGGGGGACACGACCCTGCCCTGGGAAGTCTGGGGGGGACACGGCCCCACCCCAGTGTGACTGAGAGAGAGAGACAGCTGCATCCTGGGAGTCTGAGGGAACTGCCTTACCTGCCTTACCTGTGCTTCTATGAGTCCCTGACGCATCTGACCCTCCATCCAGGTCACTGTGGACGGCGAGGCCGTAGCCCTGCCTGTGGCTGTGGGCCACGTGCGGGTGACCGCCGAGGGCCGGAATATGATTCTGCAGACCACCAAGGATCTGCGTCTTCTCTTTGACGGCGATGCCTACGTCCTCATATCCATCCCCAGCCCCTTCCGTGACCGGCTTTGTGGCCTCTGTGGGAACTTCAACGGCAACTGGATTGACGACTTGGTCCTGCCCAGTGGCGCCATGGCCCCCAGCGTGGATGCCTTCGGAGCCGCGTGGCGGGCACCCGGCTCCGCCCAGGGCTGTGGCGAGGGCTGCGGGCCCCAGGGCTGCCCCCTGTGCTCAGCAGAGGAGACGGCGCCGCATGAGAGCCTTGAGGCCTGCGGGCGGCTCCGGGATGTCAAGGGCCCCTTCTCGGCCTGCCATGCGGTTCTGAGCCCCTCTGAGTACTTCCGCCAGTGCGTGTATGACCTCTGTGCCCAGAAGGGCAACAGCGCCGTCCTCTGCCGTAGCCTGTCAGCCTACACAGCGGCCTGCCAGGCAGCTGGCGTGGCCGTGACGCCCTGGAGGACAGACAGCTTCTGCCGTGAGTGTCCATGGGCCCCTGGGAGGACTTCAGCCCAGGCTCGGGGGCACCCTCTGGCCTGCTCCCTGTCCTGTCTGCATCTCAGGAGCAGTCCACAGCTCCTCCCACAGCACACCCTGCTGGCTTCCCTCCTGCCTGGCTGACTGGCCCTTCTCAGACTCCTTTCAGGGGCCCGCTCTCCTGAGACCTCAGATACAGTTCTTCTCAAGGCCCATCCTGAACCTTTTTTGTGGTGACCTTGGAGGGTGGGTCGGGCAGCTCAGAAGCTCATACAATAAAGCCTGAGTCTGTGGCTCATCCAGTTCCTCCAGGATGGGACCATAGCCCCTCAGATCCTTTAGGACAAGGCTGCAGCTCCCTCAGACGCCCAGCCCAAGACTGTACCTCTTAGATACCCCCAGTTAGGGCTTATCTGTTTCTTTCAAGCCCCCAGGACAGGGCCATGTCTCCTTGGACTCTCCTGGACAAGGCAGTGGCCACTCATGCCCCCAGGGCAGGGCTGTGTCTCCTTCGTTCTCCTCAGGGTAGGACCTACATCCAGGCCCATACCTACCCTTATAGCCTTAGATTTGTCCTCAGTGCTGGCAGTAGACACTGTCTGTCTCCATGTCTGACCTCTCTCCTGACTGCCAGCCTCATGGGTCCAGTGACCTCCTGGACACTTTCCACTTGGTGTCCTCAAGGTCCCTCACACACCTGCTATGTACCTATATGACATCAGCATTTCACCCCAAACCTGATCCTCCTATTCCTTGATCCTGGTCCTCATCTCGGGGCAGCCACACCATCCACCAATGGCTTAGCCAGAGCCCAGACCCTCACTCTGCTTGCTTCCCCTGGATCCTCACCGCTCCCATCCTGGCCCTGACCCCTCTGCCTGTGCTTCCCGCATCCTGGCCCTGACCTTCTGTCTGTATTTCCACAACGCAGCCCTGATCACACCGGGCCATCACTATCTGTCCCACTGACATGAGCTCCGTAGGGCGGGGCCTGGAGCTGTCTTCATTGCTGTGTCCCCAGCACCGGCAGCCCAGAGCTGGGTGTACAGTAGGCCCCATTCATTATTCAGTGGCCGTGTATAGGCGTGACCCCACCCTGCCTTCTCTCTCCACAGCGCTCCAGTGCCCTGCCCACAGCCACTACTCCATCTGCATGCGCTCCTGCCAGGGCTCCTGTGCGGCTCTCTCTGGCCTCACGGGCTGCACCACCCGCTGCTTTGAGGGCTGTGAGTGTGATGACCGCTTCCTGCTGTCCCAGGGTGTCTGCATCCCTGTCCAAGACTGCGGCTGCACCCATGATGGCCGATACTTGCCGGTAAGCAGGAGCTTGAGATGGGCAGGGAGGGTGGAGGAGCTTTAGGGGGACTCAGTTTCTGTGCTGACCCCCTCGAGGATGGGGACAGAGAGGCTGCCACCACTTCCCTGCTGTGTGACTCAATGTTAGTAACGTCCCTGTATTAGTTTTCTGTGGCTGCTGTGACGAATGACCGCAACTCGGTGCCTTAAAACAAGAGAAGTGGGCTTCCCTGGTGGCGCAGTGGTTGGGAGTCCGCCTGCCGATGCAGGGGACGCGGGTTCGTGCCCCGGTCCGGGAAGATCCCACGTGCCGCGGAGCGGCTGGGCCCGTGAGCCATGGCCGCTGAGCCTGCGCGTCCGGAGCCTGTGCTCCGCAATGGGAGAGGCCACAACTGTGAGAGGCCCGTGTACAACAACAAGAAAAAAAAAAAACAAGAGAAGCGTATTCTCTCACAGTTCTGGAGACCAGAAGACAGAAATCAGGATAACTGGGGCAAGATGTTGGCAGGGTGGCACTCCCTCCAGAGGCTCTAGGGGAAAACCTGTTCCTTGCCTCTCCCAGCTTTTGGTGCCTGCAGGCATTCCTTGGCTTATGGCCACATCACCCCAATTTCTGCTTCCATGTCACATGTCCCCTCCTCTTCTGTATGTGTCATAAAATTTCCCTCTGGCTCCTTCTTATAAGGATACACTTGATTGTATTTAAGGCCCACCCAGGATAATTTCAACATCTCAAGATTCTTAATCACAACTGCAAACACCCTTTTTCCATATAAGGTAACATCTACTGGGTCTAGGACCTGATGTCTTTGGGGTGGCCATTATCGGGCCTACTACAGTCTCCTTCCTGAGCCTCATTTTCTCCTTCTGTAAAATGGGGTTAATCATCATCCTTGCACCATAGGTGTCTGAGGAATCGGGGGTGATTGTGCTTGAAAGGCACCCACTGAGCACTGGGCCTCACCCTCCATGTTCATCACACTCAGTAAAAATAATAGTAATTTACAGCAGCACAGCTACAGTCATTTATTTAATAATGGGAATCGAAAGTTAATAGTTGATTTACTTTTGTGATTGATATTTTTTGATCTCTTACTATGCACCAAGTTTGTTACAGACGTCATTTGATAGTCACAGCAATTCTACGAGACACGTACTATTGTTCTTTTCCCCATTTTATGGATGACAAAGAGAAGTCAGCCCAAGGCTACCCGTTAGCAAGTGGGGAGTCTGGGATGCACACCCCAGCAGCCTTGGCTCACCTTCTGAACTACTAGGCTGTCCTGCTTCTTCAAAAGCATATTTATCAAATAAAGGAAAGATGGATTACCACATCCCTTCCCCGTTCCTCCTAGTTTTATTAATGACAGAAAGGTAGGCTAGAGTGTCTAGAAGTAAGTGCAGGACTTCTGCGGAAGAAGATGCCAAACTCCTCCTATTCCTTCCTTCAGGCCTCACCGCCTACAGGAAGCCCTCTCTGATCCCCTAGGCTGGGTTAGGCCCCTCCTCTGGACTCCCACAGACCCCTGTGCTTCCCCACGCCAGCCTTGACCGCTCTGCCCATGCTAGGAGGTTTCTTGGATTTGTGGGTCTGACATTCAGGGGAGAGGTCTGGGCTGGAGACATAAATGTGCGAGTCATCAGTATAGAGATGGTAATTTTTTTAAATTAAATGTATTCATTTTGTTTAAAGTTCTCAAACTTTTATTTTTAAATAATTCAAATTTAAGAAAAATTGCAAGAATAGTACAAAGAACTCCTGCCTACCCTTTACTCAGGTACTTCAAATGTTGACCTTTTTTGCCACTTTATCATCCCCTCTCTCTCTCTTCATATATATATATGTTTGTATGCATACACACGTACTGCTTTTTCTGCACCATTTGAGAGTATGATGCAGACATATCACCCCTTTACCCCTAAATACTTGTGCAAGGATTTCTTAAAAATAAAAAAACTCATTTGATCTGACCACAATACAATTCAAAGTCAGAAAATTAATATGGACTCGATACTGTTATCTAACCTAAAGGTTTTATTTGAATTTCATCTGTTGTCCCAATAATGGTCTGTGTAACAATTACCCCCACCTGACCCACACCCTGGGCCCGGGTGCAGCTGAGGATCAGACACTGCTTTTAGTCTTCATGAGATTTGGTGAGATCACCAGGTAGTAAATGGTAAACAGAGAAAGAATAGGTCTGAGGACTAAGCCCTGGGCAGGATAGTGTTCAGAATTTGGGAGATGAGGAGGAACTTGAAAATGCAGTGAAGAAAGAACGGCCAGTCAGACAGGAGAAAACCAGAAGAAAGTCCATTTCCTGGAACTGGGTTTCCAGAGCCCTCTGTTCTAGGCTGGGGGTGCCAGGACTCTGGAATATCTCCAGTGCCCACTCCTACCTATATCAGTTAGCTCTTGCTGGGTTGCAAACCACTGCCAAAACATAGTGGCTTAAAACAACGGTTTGTTTAGTTCACAATTCTGCAGCTCTGCAGTTTGGGCTGGGATCAGCAGGGCAGTTCTTCTGCCATCCCCTGGGCTCACTCATACATCTGTGGTCCCCCGGTGGGTCAGCTGAGGGCTGGCTGTCTCTCTTCCACGGGGTCTCTCATACTCAGGCCGGCTAGCCCGTGGTGTCTGGGAAGGGTTCTGAGAAAGAGGAAACCAGTAAGGTCTCTTGAAGTCCAGGCTCGAACCTGGCACAGCATTGCTTCTGCTGCATTGTAATAACCAAGGCATAGTCTTAAGGCCAGCCCAGATTCATGAGAAAGGGGAAATAAACTCCATTTCTTAATGGGAGCTACTGCAAAGTCACCCTGCATGGATCCAGAGGGTTGAAGGGTTGTGTCTGTTTTTGCAGTCCACCACACCACTATAACCTGGCCCCTTTCTGTGAACTCCACAGGTGAACTCCTCCCTGCTGACCTCAGACTGCAGCGAGCACTGTTCCTGCTCCTCAAGCACCGGCCTGACGTGCCGGGCGGCCAGCTGTCCGCTAGGCCACGTATGCGAGGTCCAGGCTGGGGCCCGGGACTGCTGGGTCTCCCATGGCCTCTGTTCCCTCTCTGTGGATGCCAACCTCACCACCTTCGATGGGGCCCACAGTGCCGTCAGCTCCCCCGGCATCTACGAGCTCTCTTTCCGCTGCCCAGGACTACAGGAGACCGTCCCGTGGTACCGTGTGGTCGCTGATGTCTGGCCCTGCAATGGCAAAGCTGAAGTTCTGGGCCGGGTTCACATCTTCTTCCAGGATGGACTGGTGACTGTGACCCGAAACAAGGGCGTGTGGGTAAGCCTGGACACAGGGGGCATGTCTCCCCCGGGCTTTGTTCTTCCTGTTGCAGTGTCCCTACATTCCTGGCAGCCCATCTGTCTTGCTGTCTGTTTTCTTTACAGATCTCTGCAGTTTGTTTCTCTGGATTTGTATTTGTGTCAATACTTCAAACTTAGTCCCTCTATTCTGGCTGAGCTCTTGAAGAGCAAAAACACGTTCAAGTAACTTAACTAGTTTTGATTTTAGTGTTAATCAAGACTCTGTTGGTTGCAAGTGACAGAAAACCAAATTCAGAGTGCCTTGAGTAAAAATGAATTGATTGAGGGCTTCCCTGGTGGCGCAGTGGTTGAGAGTCCGCCTGCCGATGCAGGGGACGCGGGTTCGTGCCCCGGTCCTGGAAGATCCCACATGCCGCGGAGCAGCTGGGCCCGTGAGCCGTGGCCGCTGAGCCTGCGCGTCCGGAGCCTGTGCTCCGCAACGGGAGAGGCCACAACAGTGAGAGGCCCGCGTACCGCAAAAAAAAAAAAAAAAAAAAAAAAAAAAAGAATTGATTGGCCCACATAACTAGAACATCCAGGGACAGAGCCTCAGGGGTGGCCGGATCCAGGTGCCTGGCAGTGTCATCGGGATTTGTACCTCTGTGTTTTAGACTCGCTTCATTCTCTGTGACTCCCCACAACATACTCATGAGACGGGGACTATTATTATTATCCCCATTTTACACAGAAGGGAAACTAGGGCCCCAAAAGGTGACATCATTTACTCAAGTCACTCAGAGAGTACCTGGGAGATCCAGGCTTTGAACCCACCAGCACCCAGGCTCTGAACCACTTTGATGGGAATGGAGTGTGGTGGTGACTGTGTGGGTGTAAGGGACCAAGATGGAGTCCAGGTGCAGTGCTCAGTGGAAACATCCTTTGGACTCTATTATCAATTCCAGGCCACTTGACCCTTCCTTCCCTCAGCCGTCTTTCAGCTTGCTCTTAGGGCCCCCTCAGGCCTGTCATTGTTTGCCTCATGAGTCCATTCCAGCCCCAGTGGGTTCTCCTTTCTGCCCCTTGACTTCTGTCGACTTACCACTTCCTTGCATTTGCCAAACCCCACAGTTCTCACCACCCCAATGCCAAATTTCTAGAGAGAGAATCTGGCCGAACTGAGCGCTGATGCTGACTCAGAGTCTAATCAGCTGTGGCCCGAGTAATAGAGCCTAAGACCCAAACACAGATGTCAGGCTGCCCTAGAGTTCCCATGTCTCTGTTTCTGTGACCTGTTCATTGATTGCAGAGACATCCACTGGCGTCTCCTGGGTCTAGTGGGGTGATAAAGCCAGTGTTCCACACACTCTCCCCCAATGAATGGTCTGTCTGCATCCCTCCACCAATGCATCGAGATGGTCCATGACTCAGCCCTGCTGAAAGCAGGGAAGCTTGAGTTCTCTTGTTAGTGTAATCTGGACCAGTCACTCTTTTTCGCTGGCCCTCTGCCTGATCCATAATTCAGGTGAACAGACCCCGACTCTTGACCTTCCCTTGCTCCTCTATCAAGAAACGATTCTCTACACAGCAGATGTTCTAGAAATGTGAATCAGATCAGGGCATTCTGCTGCTTAAAACTCTACAGTGACTTCCCAGAACAACATTCCAAACTCAAGCCACCTCCCTTCCATGGCCTTGTGTGATCAGACTGCTGCCAGCCTCACCAACGTCATTTCCTACAACTCCTTCCCTCATTGGCTGTGCTGATAACAGGCCAAGCTGGCCTTTATTCTATTCATACAGCAGAGCAAGCTCGTTCCCACCTCGGGGCCTTTGCATTCTCTGTTCCCACTGTTGCAATGCAGATTTTCTAAGAGTTGGGTCCTTCTCATCCTTCAGACCTCAGTTCTGGCATTGCTTCTACAGAGAGGCCTTTCCCAACTACCTATGGAAGCTCTGACTCCATCCCAGGCTCAGTGCTGTTAACTCTGTTTTATTTCCTTCAAGTGCTTATCACTATCTGAGGTTATCCATCATTTCTTTGTGTTTGTTGCCTTTCTCCATTACTAGAATATAATCCTCAGATGGGCAGGGATCCTGTTAATCTTGATCATCACTTTGTCACCAGTACCCAGATCAGGGCCTGGCACCAAGAGGGTACCCAGGAAAAGTTTGGTTTTGTGAATACATTCATCCCTGTTTCCTCCGCACCAGGCCATGTGCTGGGTAACACAGATAACTCACACCCAGTTCTTATATCGTCGAAGCTTGCAGCCAGGTGAAACTTTCCATCCATCTCTCCAGCTATCCTTCACTGCATCCATCTCTCCTTCTTCTCTCCTCCTTCCACCCCTCTTTCCTTTTTCTCTCTCTTCCTCCCCCGTCCCCTCCCTCCATTCCTTCCTTCCATCCATCCATTTATTCACCCACCCATCCATCCATCTTTTCAGACCTATCTACCTATCTTTCCAGTCTATCTACCCAACTCTCCAATCATCTGGCAGAGGAAGAGTCACATAAAAAAGCATTTAGAAAAAAAGAACTTTTCTTTGAAACAAGGCTTGCTAGGGAATCTAACTTTAGAAGGGTTAACTCATCGAAGAAAACAGACAACAGGACTTCCCTGGTGGCGCAGTGGTTAAGAATCCGCCTGCCAATGCAGGGGACACGGGTTCCAGCCCTGGTCCGGGAAGATCCCACATGCCGCGGAGCAACTAAGCCCGTGTGCCACAACTACTGAGCCTGCGCTCTAGAGCCCACAAGCCACAACTACTGAGCTCGTGCGCCACAACTACTGAAGCCCATGCACCTAGGGCCTGTGCTCCGCAACAAGAGAAGCCACCGCGATGAGAAGCCCGCGCACCACAACAAAGGGTAGCCCCCAGTCGCCCCAACTAGAGAAAACCTGCGTGCAGCAATGAAGACCCAACGCAGACATAAGTAAATAGATAGGTAGATAAATTTATTTTTTTAAAAAAACCAACAGACAGCAGTTATTTAAAGGGAAAAACTCACAAGGTTACCGAGTCCATAGCCAGTGATGAAGAAATAGTCATTTTCTCACATGATTATTATACTTGCCAGGTCATTACTTGTCTTCAGACGTCAGCATTGAAAACATAAGGGATGAAGTTGCCTTGTTAGGGAACCAGTAACTTACAGGACATGCTCAAGTGTTCTTTTCTTTTGGAAACTAGAATCAGACAGGATGATGCTGGGGTTTGACTGATTGTTTGTTTATCTCTCTGGTACAAGTGCTTCCCCCCAACCCCGGCCGCCCTTGGGATGCTGTGTGCACGCCTGCTTGTGCATCGATCCGTCTGTTCACCCATCCACTCTCTGTCCTTCTATCCATCCATCTACATCTCCAACTACCTTAGGTTTCCATCTCTCCATTTGGTGCGTTCATCCAGGTCTTCGTCTCTTCCAGAGTCCGCCTCTCTGCTTTTACTCCTTGAACTTGTTGTCTCCCTTGGGCTCTCCATCCCAGTGACACCCCAGGCCTCACCTCTGTGTTTCACCCACCCTCCCCCAACCACCAGGTGAATGGCCTCCAAGTGGATCTCCCAGCTGAGGTGTTGACCTCTGTGTCCGTGAGTCGGAATCCTGATGGCTCCGTGCTAGTCCAGCAGAAGGCAGGGGTTCGGGTGCAGCTGGGCACCGACGGGCAGCTGGCTGTGGTGGTCAGCGAAGACCATGCTGGGGCGCTGTGTGGGGCCTGCGGAAACCTTGACGCGGACCCGACCAATGACGGGCATGACTCCCAGAAGGAGACGACGCTGGAGAGCTGGAGAGCACAGGACCTCTCCCCGTGGTGAGGAATGTAGCTTGGAAGCCGGGCGACTTGGAGCAGGCGCACCTGGGTCCTTGTGGGAAAGGGGCAGTCGGGGTGGGTGCTCAGTCTACAGAAAGTGCTACGTGTCTGTCTCTTGCAGTCAGGACCGATCAGCCATCCACCGGGAATGAGGACTTCAGGAACCCGACCCCCCTGGAGGTTGCAAGAATTGAAGGATGCACTCTGTCACTGCACGTCCCTCATCCACTCTACCCCTTTGCTGAGCCACTGAGGCCAACTGTGAAAGCATTGAATAAATATCTGAAGCTAAGCTGCATACCAGTGTGCCTGTCTTATGTCTTCTCATCCCTGACTTTCCTTCCTGCACAGCAGGTGTCAGATGCCTGGGGCATCTGGCACATGATGAATATTTGTTGGCAGGTGAGGGGATGGATGGGTGGAGATAGATGGGTAGATTGGGAATAAGATGGGTGGGGAAATGGGAAAATGGAGAAATGGAGGATTAGAGAAATGGATGGATGAGAAGACGAATAATTGGAGGGAAGAAGTAGAAAATGAAAAGAAAGATCAATAGATTCTGACTTTCTCATTTATAACCCTGGCACGTTAATGTCTCTGTCATTTGGTTTCCTCATACGTCTTAGTCCACTCAAGTTGCTGTAACAAAATACCATAAAATGGATGGCCTATAAACAACAGAAGTTTAAATTTCTCACAGTTCTGGAGGCTGGGAAGTCCGAGAACAAGGCACCAGCAGATTCAGTGTCTGGTAAGAGCCTGCTTTCTGGTTCCTAGGTGGCTATCTCATGCGCCCTTGATGGAAGGACAAGGGTATTCTCTGGGCCTCTTTTATAAAGGCACTAATCTCATTCATGAAGGCTCCACCCTTACGACCTATCACTTCCCAAAATCCCCACCTCCAAATATTATCACATTGGAGATAGGTTCCGACACATGAATTTTGAGGGGACACAAACATTCGGCCAAAAGCATCATATTTAAAGTAGAGCTAAGGATGGGACTTCCCTGGTGGTCCAGTGGTTAAGACTGCACTCCCAGAGCAGCGGGCCCGGGTTCGATCCCTGGTCAGGAAACTAGATCCCACAAGCCACAACTAAGAGCCTGTGTGCTGCAACTAAAGATCCAGCATGCCGCAACTAAAGATCCTGCATGCTGCAACTAAAGATCCTGCGTGCCACAACTAAGAGCCAGTGCAGCCAAATAAATAAATATTTTTTTAAAATAATAAAGTAGAGCTAAGGGTAGTACCTACCTCTCAGATTTGGAGCAAGGATTTAATGTCTTCATCCGAACTACAAGTCAAGAATTGAAATCTCGCTTCCCTTTGAAACCTGTCTCGTGCCCTGCCTGTAATGGTCTTCCCCACCTCAGTGGATAGCACTACCAACCCTCAGTCTAGCAGCCAGAAAATGGGGAATTGTTCTTGCTTCTTCCCTCCCCTTTGCCATCTATTCAGTTCATCAACGAATCTTTTTGGATGGTATCAAAACACACCTGAAATCTGTCTTTCTTACTGTGCCCACGGTCACCACCATCCTCACTCATGTCAACAACAGCCTACCATCTCCTCTTCCCTGCCTGTAATTCATCCTCACAGCCACTAGATGCCTCTTTTTCACATATAAATAGGACCACTGGCTATAAGTTTATCTTGTCATAAAATCAGATTCCTTCACCTTGTCCTACAAGGCCCCTGTTAACCTCTTCTGACTCATCTATCACTGTCCTTCCTGCTAACTACGATTTGGGAACCTGATCTTTCAGGGTATTGAACATGCCAAAATTTTTCACTTCATTCCTTTGCGAAAAGCTGTCATCACATGACTAGATGCTTCTCATCCTTCAAATGTCCACTTAATGTTGCTACCTTAGGGCTTCCACAGCCACCTCACTTAAAGTGATTTCCTCTGTTCCTTGCCGTCCTTAACCTGTGGGGTCTGATGCAACTCTGGGTAGTTAGTGTCCTAATTGAATTAAATTATAGGTCAGCAGGTGGAGTCTGCAGAGAACTGGAGAATTGCTTGGTGTGGAAATACATTTGGTGTCAGAAGTGAAGTGTGTGAGCACAAAAACAGTTTTCTTTTACAGCATAGGAGGTAACAGGTGCCGTTGCCTGGTAGATACAGGGATCGGAGGATACTGCAGTTCTCTTATGATTGCTTGTATGTTCTCATTCAAGTGGTAAGCAAGGTCATCAGCTAAGAGTAAGAAAGAAAGAGTAAGTTTTGAGGTCTGATGAGAAGAGAGAGCGTAAAATAATCCTTCAAGGAAATGAGTCCAGCTGCTTTGGAAAACAGTATGTCAGTTTCTTCAAAAGGTAAACATACTCTGATCACGTGACTCAGCCATTTGCCTCCTGGGACTCTTCTCAAGAAAAATGAAAGCATTTGTCCACACCAGTACTTGTAAGTGAATGGTTATAGCAGCATTAATAACCTGCACACTGGAAACATCTCGAATGCTCGACAGGTGAACAGACAAACGAAATGTGGTATAGCCATACGATGAATCCTCAGCAATGAAAAGGAACCAACTGCTGATACATGCAACCATTTGGAACATGATGCTAAGTGACAAAAGCCAGGCGCAGAAGGCTACATATTGTATGGTTTTATTTGTATGAAATGGAAGGATGGATCTGTTCTGAAACTGGATTGTGGTGATGGGCGCACCATTACATTTACTAAAATGTGTGGACCTATACACTTAAAATAGGTAGATTTTATGGTATGTAAATTATGCCTTAATCAGGCATTTTTAAATGAGCACATTACCCATACTATTAAGAAAAAAAAGGAAATGAGAGAGTGAATTAATTAAGGACATGTGATAGGATGGCTGGGCTGCATCCGGGCCCACTTGGGTTTGTGGTGGTGAATCCGAAGTGAGACCAGCCAGAGTGGGTGTGGGTTTTTCTCCATCCATATTCAGCTTCCAGTGAGCAGGTGCTGAGGAGGTGGAGAATGGACTCAGTTGGGTGCAAAAGATAAAGTTAGACGTTTGAGGGTGTGAGCAAAGGAGAGAACACTGGATGAGGAATCAGGCTGGGTGGTGAGGGTGCTGTGGTCACAAGGGGGTGAGGGGCAGGGAAAAGGAGGTCAGCTTATGGGGGTGAAGGATCCTCGGAGCAATAGGCTTAGAGGGAGTGAGCTGGAAAGACAGGAGGTGCATGGAACTGAGACTCCGCGGGGGCTGTGGTTTTGGAGTTGCCACTGTATGGGGGTGGGCCTTTCTCCCCCACTGGCCTGGGATCTCGGGGCTGCCACACTCACCATTGTGTCCCCAGCACAAAGTCTAAGTGTGGGAAGGAAGTGTTGGGTGGAGGATGAGATCACTAGAGAAGAGGAAGTCAAGGCATCCAGAGGCCAGAACGGTCAAAGGTTCATCTACCTGAACTTGGAAATCACCAAGAATTATGAGAGGAGCAGTTTGTGTGGTAGTGAGCCTGGAGCTAAAAAGATGCAATGAGGTGCAGTGACTTGGGAGTTGATAAAGCTGGTTACAAGAATGGGAGCAGGTGCTGTGTATAAACTTCAAAGTTAGGGGCTTAGAGAAGAGGCAGAGAATGGTTTAGAAGCAGCAACGAGGAGCACGGAGGAGCTTATGCTATCTACAGGCCCAGGGGGCATGAAGGCTGAGGGAGAGAAAACAGCCTCTGCTTAGAAGGGCTGCATGGAAAGCCATGTCTTCATGGGAGAGCTAGGTTGTGGTCAGAGCAGCAAGGTAAAAGGAAGGTTCAGAGGATGTGGGGGACATCCGATAAAGCCCTCAGTGCTTCCTCCATCCCAGCCCTGACCGTTCTGCCTGTACGTTCCCCCATTCTGGCCCTCACCCCTCTGGGCTGCCACTGTCTGAGGACCAGGGGACTGGAAGCTCCAGGAAGCCTGGACTCTTTCAGTCACCATTGTGCCCCCAGAACAAAACCAGAAGGCACCCCCTAATTACTCACTGGTAGTGGCCATTTCAGGTTGCAAGTTGGCAGGTGAAATACCTCAGACCCAGGAGATGGTGCCAGGATTCCAGAATACAGTCTGCACTGTATGCTGAGGATTTTCCTCCTTTAGAAAAAAAACATTTTTAATTGGAAGGCAAACAGTCAAATCCATCAGTAGTAGGTAACATCACCCTGAATTGGAGCCATTTGAATTATTACATAGCTCCTGGAAATCCAGCATAGACTCAGCAGATTTTCCATCTTAATATGTAAACAAATTTGCAGGAATGTTTCTGAGACCCTTCACAGAGAACTCAAGATAGCACAGGTTCATTCGTTCCTTCAACAAACATTTACTGAGCACCCACTCTGTGCCAGGCCCTGTTCTGGGTACAAAGTGATACAACAATGAACAGAACAGACCAGTGGATTCTCCTGGAGGTTGTTAGTAACGCCTCATAGTAGCACTTGTTTTGCTTTGTGGAATGAATATGAGGATGAATATTCAAAGTATAAAATTAGCAAAAAATTCTCAATATTTACACAGAATCTTCTCCCTCCTCCCTCCTTCCTCTGCCTGCATCCTGATCTGGTCCATCCTGTCTCCTACCTGATCTACTGCAGCAGGCCCCTCCTTGGTCTTCTTGCTCCCACCCCGCTCCTTCACTCTGTTTCCCACATGCAGCCAGAGTGACCCAAGTCAGATCATATCCCTTCTCTGTTCAGGACCCTCCATCTCATTCAGAGTAAAAGTCAAAGTTCTCACCCCAAGGCCCCACATAATTTGCCTTGTTAACCTCCCTGCCCTCATCTCCTCCCACTCTCCCCTCCTCACTCTGTCTCGACCACATTCCTCAGTGTTTCTGCAACCCTCCTTACTTTTCCTGCCTCAGGGACTTTGCACCCAAAACCCTAGCTGCCTGGAACTTTCTTCCTCCAGATAGGAGCATGCCTCACTCCTTACCAGATGTAGCTTCCCTGGTGGCACAGTGTTTGAGAATCCGCCTGCCAGTGCAGGGGACACGGTTTCGAGCCCAGGTCCAGGAAGATCCCACATGCCGTGGAGCAACTAAGCCCGTGCGCCACAACTACTGAGCCTGCGCTCTAGAGCCCACAAGCCACAACTACTGAGCCCCTGTGCCACAACTCCTGAAGCCTGGGCGCCTAGAGCCCGTGCTTCGCAGCAAGAGAAGCCACCGCAATGAGTAGCCCCCGCTCACCGCAACCAGAGAAAGCCTGCGCACAGCAACCAAGACCCAATGCAGCCAAAAATTAATTAATTAATTAATTTTTAAGAAAAGTCACTGGATGCGTTCCTTGACCACCTCATAAGCAGTTTCACACACACACACCCCACACACCCCCGTCCCAGCACCAGTCCCTATCCCCCTTCCCTGTTTGTTATTTTCTCCAAAGCACTTATTGCCGTCTATCAATCAGCGTGCTTTTAATAACTTGTCTGGTGTCTGTTTCCCTCAATGGAAGATGAGCTCCAGGATTTTTGTGTCTTGTTCCCTACTGTATTCCCAGTGCCTAGAACAGTGCCTGGTACATTCAGGCGCACAACAAACGCTTTTCCAGAGTCGGCCCTTGTTCTTGGGGATGGAAATGGATCAGGGAAGGCTTCTGAGTGTCGAGGGAATCTTAAGGAATAGAGAAGAGAAGCAGAGGGCATAGCCCGTGCGAAAGTTTGGGGATAAGCCCTGATTACTGGGGTGATCGCACCAGTAAAAGGGAAGTGGGGAGCGTACTTAGGGTAGCGAACGCTGCTCAGGTCAAAGCAGCTCCAAGGACAGTCGAGGGGGCGGTGCCCCGAGAGGCTCAGAAATCTCCGCCCACAGCGCGCGCACCAGGCTCCGGGCGGGGCTGAGGCTCCGAGGGGCGGGGCTGCGTGGTTGCATCACGCAGTGTACGTCGCCGCGCGCGTGCGCTCCTTTCCACGTGCGAAAGCCCCAGACGCGTGGACCCGGGGAAGCCGCAGATTACTGAGCCGTGCAGCTCCACGCTCGCTATGAAGCCAGGTGAAGGCCGGGGTTGGGGTCGGAGCTCAGGACTGGGATCCGGCGGGTATCGGGGTGCCAGGCCGGAACGGAGGGGCGGGGTCCTGGCCTGGGGGCAAGGATTCTGAGCCCCAGATCCGGTCTCTTGTGGGGAAGGGGTCTTGTTCCGGTCTCTTGTGGGGATGGGAGGGCTTGGTTCCGCCCTGTGATCGAACCTGAGCCTGGGGTTCGGGTTCCTGGTCTAGAGGTTTGTGACTGACTTCTCAGAGGTCACGGTCGTTAGTAGAGAGTCTTGGGCGTAGAATTGGGGGTGTCCTGAACTGGGATTCGTTTCATTGAGGCAGTCATTAGGGGTCTTGGATATTGGGCCGCGGGCGGCAGTCGAGGGTACTGAACCAGTCTGGGGTCTTGGATCTCTGGGCGTGGGATTTGGGGATTTGTCCTGATTGGAAGGCGGAGAGCCCCCGGTCTTGGGTGCGGGGGCTGGGTCTTCTAGGACCCCATATGCTCTCCTATCGCTGCCGCAACTACAGTACCCTTGGCTCCAAACCGAGCTTCTCAGAGAGGGCCGGCATAGATGAGTATTCCCGGCTTGCCCTCCCTGGCCCACTTTCCCGCTCTCTACTCTCCGGAGGGGGGCGGGTCCCTGAGAATGGAGTGGAGCTCCTGGGCCTAGTGAGTCTCAACTCGCGGTGAGAGATGAGGTGAAACTTCACACGCCCAGTATAGGATTATCGTGGGGGTGGGCAAGGGAGGTAATCACAGGGCGTGAGTGGTTTTATTCATTACGATTTTACTCGAGATTTTGATGAACCCTCCACACCTCCCTCCTAGTGGAATGATGAGAGTCCTGGCTTTGACAGCAGAAGGGCCTCAGTTCAAAGTGTCAATCCTAACTATGCTTAACTTACTGTGTGACCTTGGGCAAGTGGCTTTACCTCTCTGAGCCTCAGTTATCTCATCAATAAAATGGCACCCAGTTCTAACTTAGTGAGAGCATGTTAAGAAAAAATAGCACATGGTGGTAATCATTTTGCAATATATGTGTATCAGATCAACAGGTTGTACACTTTAAACTTACAGAATGTTACATTTTGCAGTTATGTCTCATATAGCACGGTGCTTGACATATAATAGTATTCTCTCTAATTGTTATCTTTATCTTTCTTCTCAAGGGGAGCAAAATTAGGGTCCTTCTCCCTGGTGTCTCAGCTCTTCCTGAATCAGGCCGAGCCCCTCTCCCCTCCCCCGTAGATGGGGAAATCTGCCATGACTGAAAGGGTCTGTTTCCTAGTACAGGTTTTCTTTTTTCCTTCCTTCCCCCGCCTTCAGCCTGTGGAGAGATGGGGTCATCGGGCGAGGGGGCAGAATTTGTGGGCCCATGCCCCCTCCCAAGTTCCCTTTCTCTTCAGTGTTTACAGATCTACTGGTAGAATAGGAAGTGCCAGGCAGTGTGTCTCCCACTGAGACCCTGGCAAGCCTGCAAGGCATCCTGTGGTCTGATTGTCCCAGGAATGGAGGATACGCCTTCCCAACCCTTCCCTCACTGTGTTAGGATAAGAAATTGTAGAAGTTGTCAGGAGTCAGCTCTTTAGTGAGGATTTTAGTCTGGTTGAGAGAGGAAGCCTTTGGGAGATTTTGAGCGGGGACCTGATGTCAGTGAGACTTGACTGAGACCTTTAAAAGGATCCTTCTTGCTTCTGTGTGCAAAAGACTTTAGGGGAACAAGAGTAGAAGTAGACACATCAGTGGGAAGTTTGTTGCTGTCATCTACTAGGAGATGATGTGACTTGGACCAGGGTGGTAGCAATGGACCTGGCTGACAAATTGTCAGGGAATATATTTTGAAGATAGAGCCAACAGCTTATATGTGGGTGTGAGAAAGAGGGGTCAAGGACAATGAAGGGTTTTGGCATGTATAACTGGAGGGGTAGAGTTTGCAGTTTTGAGATGGGGAAGGCTGTGGCAGGAGAGCAGTTTTACACTGGGGTAGGGGAGGGGGTCTGTGGACCCTCCAGCCAAAACTTATAGAAAAAGGTATGTGAATGTGCGTTTTTCTGAGGAGTGGGTGCTTTCAGTACATTTTTCTAAGAACCCCAGGACCTGAAATGGATTAAGATATGTTTGGAGTATCATGCCCACTGTGCCCCATGCCATGCCCACACTTTCTGGGTCTCTGTTCTGTCAGGCCTGTGTTGAGGGTCTCTTAGGCCTCGTGGTTTCTCCCCTAAGTAGGAAGGAGGAGGGATTCATTCTCCTGAGTTTGAATAATACATTCAAACTGTGTGCGAGGTAGCATATTAAGTGCTCTGTGTGTACTGTCATTTAATCTTTACAAGTCTGCGAGGGGGACACTGTGTTATTTCTGTACCTCCTTCTGAAAGGTGAGCTTTTCAAGATACCCACAAACCTTCCCTACTCTCTAGGGTCGTGAATGGCATGGCCGTCTCCCTGTAGTCAATACATGAGCTGCTTGAGGGAGGGGCTGGGCCTCTGGTCACAATCTGATCACCTGGTTCCTGAATGAACAGAGAGGGTGTTTTCTTCATGAGACAGAACCCAGGGGCTTAAAAGGGTTTTCGGCCGGCCCATTGACTGTGGGTGATTCTGTTTGGGCTGCACCTTAGTCACCTGGGGAACGCCCCATGGCCGGGCCTCCTCCCCAGACAATTTACATGAGAATCGAAGCCACAGCACTGGGCAAGGATGAGACCCACCGATTTCTGGCTTTGGAAGCCAGAGAAAGGAATTTTGATTTCATTTAGAATGTGATGGAAAACCTTTGAAGGGATTTGGGCAGGGCAATGATGAGAGCTGATTTGCTGCTTTGAAAAGGTCAGTCACCAACTGCTGTGTGGGCAGTAGACTGCAGAGGGAGCAGGAGACCAGAGGTCAGCAACTCTTGGTGCAGGAGTTTGAAAACCGTTCATTTTTAACAACTAAATTAGGACTAGCTTTTCAAAGTTCTACGTTTTCATCTCTAACACCATTAAAACGAATGAAGCCTTCATAGGGTGGGAATATAATGCACCTTTGCAAAACCTTTAGCAAGTTCGTTATTGAATAGTTTACATCAAGTGAGATCATTTTAAACCATCACTAATTTTCACACGAACGATTGTTCGATAATGCAGTTTTCTGAAAGTACTGCAGAGCTTTGGAAGCCATCACAGAAGAGTCAGATACTGACTCTTAGCACCAGGAGAGTTCTGTTTGCTTCAGACACTGTTTTGTGCTCAGTGAAGTGAACAATGTTTGCTGTCTCCTGAAGTGATGAAAAGAAAGTCTTTTTTTCCCTTAAACTTTCCATCTTGTTGACAAGCCCTAAACTGCTTATGATCAGTCGCCCATCCATAAAGGACAGTTTTGGGGTTTGCTTGTTCCCCCCCCCCCGAGTTGGGAGAGACTTGTGCATGCTTCGAAGCAGGGGGATCAGCCAGCAGGAAAGATGGGATGTCGAATGCCTCCCCTCTGTTTTGGGGTTGGCGCTTTTCTGCCACACACAAGGTCAGGAGTGGGAGGGCATGAAGAAGTTTCCAGGGCCTGGGGGACCCTACTGCCACAGTGCATGTACACACACAGTGCACACTCTTATTCAGACTAATTAATATTGATAATAGAACAGATCCTGTGCGTTTACGATCCAACTGAGAAAAGCAGAATATTGACAGTAAATCTACCTCTATCTATGTTTTCCTCCCCTATCCTAATCCCATAACTTCTCCCTCCCAAAGCCTAATATCGTAGGTTTCGCATTTATCAGTCTCTTGCCTCTTTTTGGGGGCGGGTGGGGCGTGGATTACCACGTATATCCACACAGCATAGCACCTCTTAGTTGTTGCTGGACTTTATAAAAAGGATATTGTGTTAGGGGCTTCCCTGGTGGCGCAGTGGTTGAGAGCCCGCCTGCCGATGCAGGGGACGCGGGTTCGTGCCCCGGTCCGGGAGGATCCCACGTGCCGCGGAGCGGCTGGGCCCGTGAGCCATGACCGCTGAGCCTGCGCGTCCGGAGCCTGTGCTCCGCGAAGGGAGAGGCCACAACAGTGAGAGGCCCGCGTACTGCAAAAAAAAAAAAAAAAAAAAAAGATATTGTGTCAGATGTGGTTTTCTAGGGCTTGCTTTTTCCCTTACCGTGATTCTGAGATTGACGTCTCTGTCGTGTGGCGCAGTTGATCCTTTTCGTTGTTGGTTGGGAAAGTCCCTCTTTCATTCGCCCATTCTGCTCATGGACACTCGGGTTAGTCCGTTGTTCTGCTGCTGTGGACACGCGTGGGCACCTCTCCTGGCACCCACGTGCGCACGTTTCTCTCCTGAGTGGAGTTCCTCGGCGTAGGAGTAACTTCTCAAGCTCCATGGCCCCGTTGATGGTTCCTGTTTCTGTTTCCACCATAGGTTTCAGCCCCCGTGGGGGCGGCTTCAGTGGCCGAGGCGGCTTTGGTGACCGTGGCGGTCGCGGCGGAGGCCGTGGAGGCTTTGGCGGAGGCCGTGGAGGCTTTGGCGGGGGCCGAGGTCGAGGCGGAGGCTTTAGGGGCCGTGGACGAGGAGGAGGAGGAGGAGGAGGAGGAAGAGGTGATGGAGGGGGCTTTCCCTGGGCTTGGGGAGCAGGGAGGGAAGCATCGTGGGGTCTCCCTCTCACTGCACCTCTGCCTTGTAGGTGGCGGGTTCCAGTCTGGTGGCGGTCGGGGTCGGGGTCGGGGAGGAAAAAAAGGAAACCAGTCGGGGAAGAATGTGATGGTCGAGCCTCATCGGCATGAGGGTGAGTGAGGAAGGCAGGGAACCCCCTGGGGTTAGGGGTGGGGTGTGGCCCGCTGGGGTGTTCACCCCTGCTCTGGTCCCCTCACCCAGGTGTCTTCATTTGTCGAGGAAAGGAAGATGCACTGGTCACCAAGAATCTGGTCCCTGGAGAATCAGTTTATGGAGAGAAGAGAGTCTCGATTTCGGTGAGACCTGGGCGCCTGGCTAAGCCACCAGAGCCCCAAGCTGACGGTGTAACCGGCTGCCTGGTCTCCCTGTTCCCACCGTCCGTCCTCCACGTGACAGCCAGGGGATCATCTTAATCCATAAGTCAGATCATGCACCCCCCTCCTCAGATACCTTCCGTGACGTCCCGCTGGCTTCAGGCTAAAGTCCCGAGTCCTCAGTGTGGCCTGGAAGGCCCTGCGCATTCTAGCTTCCCCTCCCCACTGTCCCCCTAACTGAGTGTCTTCCGGCCACAACGACAGCCTTGCTGTTTCCTCTGCCTGGAACACTCTCCTCCCAGCCCTGTGCACGGCTGGTTCCTTTTCCTCACCAGCATCTCTGGTCGGGCGTCACCTTGTCTCTCTCACAAGGCCCCCTTGCACCACCCTGTCAAAAGCTGCCCTCACCGCCTTGCTGCTGCCTGGAATGCACTTCCCCAGATAACTTGAGTGGCCCCTCAGCTTCAGGTCTGCTTCAGATGTCTCCTCCTTGGCTCTTCCCTGGCCACCCTTTCTCATTTTCACCTGCCCTCGCCCTCCTCCCCATACTTCACACCTTCCTTCCTGGCTTGATCTTTTCTCCTTAGCTCCGTCACTAGCTATTATGCCATGAGTATCAGTTCAGCGTATCCTCACTGCTCGAGGCCGAGGCCTTTGTCCCCTTCACTGTGTTTCCCCAGTTCCTAAGCATAGGGGCTGGCACACAGTGTGTGCCGGCCCGGTCAGTGTTTATAGAATGAATGCATAGGTCTTGCCTTGCTGTTACCTGGGATGACCTTGTTTGTTTATTGTCCCTGTCGCTGTCCCTGAGTCGGGAACCTCCACGAGAGGGCAGGTCCTGCCTCTGCCGTGGCCGCAGATGTGTACCCACGGTCATTTCTTGTACGATGATTGGGCACCCAGTCCCTTTTGAGGGCCCAGGAGTTAAGAGCAGTGCAGTCTGGCAGACGAGCCTGGCACTGACTTCTGTCCCCATCTCTCCCGGCCCAGGAGGGAGATGACAAGATTGAGTACCGCGCCTGGAACCCCTTCCGTTCCAAGCTAGCGGCAGCGATCCTGGGCGGCGTGGACCAGATCCACATCAAGCCAGGGGCCAAGGTGCTCTACCTCGGGGCTGCCTCGGGTACCACCGTCTCCCACGTCTCTGATATCGTAGGCCCGGTGAGTAGACAGATGGGGGCAGGAAGGGGTGGGAGGGAGGGGAAGGCCACCTCCTTTGCCAGCCTGGAAGTCAGAGGCCCTGGCCACTTCTCTGCACCATGTGGCTTGGAGCCAGGCCGTTCCTGGTCGCAGTGCCTATGAGTGAAAGGAGCGGCTTTGAACCACATCGTCTCCAAAGCCTCATTCGGCCTCACTCCTGAGTTCTTGGCCTGGAGGGAAGGGGCATGGGTATCGGGGTGACCAGTGATAGAGGGGCCCAGAGCTGAGAGTACTTTTTGATTTGGTTGCCCTCTTTAAAAATTGATACCCCCCAGGGCTTCCCTGGTGGCGCAGTGGTTGGGAGTCCGCCTGCCAATGCAGGGGACGCAGGTTCGTGCCCCAGTCCGGGAGGATCCCGCGTGTCGCAGAGCGGCTGGGCCCGTGAGCCGTGGCTGCTGAGCCTGCGCGTCCGGAGCCTGTGCTCCGCGACGGGAGGGGCCACAGCGGTGAGAGGCCCGCGTACCACCAAAAAAAAATAAAAAAATTTTGATACCCCCCAAATCTGGTCTTCTGGTTTCTCTTGAAAGAAGAGAAGATGTCAGTTTCTGGGCCTGTGTTTCTGTGTGGCTGGACAGGCTCCCTGTTGAGAGGGCACCCATGCATCTCACTTCATGACCCCTCACTCAGCTACAAGACTGTAGGCTGTATAATTTAGTGGTTAAAAACCCCAGGCTCTGGTGTGGGCTCTTAACAGTGAAGTGGCTTTTAGCAAGTTACTGTCCCTCTCTGAGCCTCAGTTTACCCATCTGGAAAATAGGGTCATTGTGAAGATAAATGAGTTAAATCCTGTAAAGTGCCAAGAGCAGGGCTTGGCCCATTGCAAATATTCTTAGCTGTTATGATGTCATCTCTGTGCCCTAGCTTCCTCATTTTAAGCCTGAATTGGGGGCCTGAGCTCTCAGATCAGGCAAAGCAGGATTGAATAACCCTTGGACCTCAGTTTATTCATCTAAAATGATAACAAGTCATTAAATGGTAGGGTTTTGATTTGGGGATTTGGAGAGATGCATGCAGTATATGGGCCAAAGTAGGCACTCCATACATGAGAACTAGTATCATTGTTGTTTTTGTTTGATTTTGATTTATTTTAGGACGGTCTGGTCTATGCAGTTGAGTTCTCCCACCGTTCGGGCCGTGACCTCATTAACTTGGCCAAGAAGAGGACCAACATTATTCCTGTCATTGAAGATGCTCGACACCCGCACAAATACCGCATGCTCATCGGTGAGGGGTCTGGGGTTGGCGCGGGTGGGGTAGGACGGGCCACTCCAGGTTTCCTGGAAGAGGCCTCCAGAGCCCTGATTTGGATGCAATTGGAGTGGATGAACAGGCCTCTTGAGTCTGCAGAAATGAAAAGGGTCAGGGGAGCCAGGTGAGGTTGTGGAGGTGGCAGTCCTGCTTCAGGGTCTGGGATGTCTGGAGGGCCAGCCTCCTTTCCTCCAATCTCCTGCCCCTCCCCCTAATCTCCCCCACCCCAGTACTTCCTGCCTCCCTGCAAAATGTGGTACCTTTTATACTACCCCTGACTTATGCATAAAAGCCTCCTTCAGAGGTCCCCATCAGCACCGTCTGGGGAGATCATAACCCAGAAAGCACCAACGGAGTACGGCCTCAGAGGGGCCCATTGTGAATGTAAATAACTTTGTTTTAAAAACAAATTCAGAAGCATAGTGTAAAAATGGAGCGCATTATAAACCACCCCCAGAGGTAACCAATATGAACAATTTGATGTCTGCTTTTCCTGATTTTAAAAAAGTCAGTTTTCATTGCACTATCTTTTCATTTTTATAAGTTTTTTATTTTATTTTATTATTATTTTTTAATCACTCTGCCTTAAAAATACTACTTTGCATTCCCCCTCGTTTTTCTTTCCATGAGTTTTTTCCCCTGTGCATTCATACCTTACCCTTTGTCCTGCAACTTGTTTTCATTTGACGATCCTGCAGACGCTCTGGCCTGTAAGTGCTCACCGTTACTTGTCGTTTTGATGACGTGTCTGTCTCCCCCCACCAGACCCGGGAGCGTCTCGAGGGCAGGGTCCGGGTCTGACTCGTCTCTCTGTCCCCCACGCCCGGCCCAGGGCTGGCCACAGAGTAGGTGGCAACACGGTTTACAAGAGGAATGAATGAATGAATGGTGTGACTGTGGGTTTTGGACCCATCTTGCGGGCACTGCGGAGGGAAGGGGATCAATGGGGGGAAGTGAGACTGGAGGCAGGGAAGACTCTGCCAGGAACCTGCTGGTGTTGGGGCGCAGGCCCCATGGGAGGAGCTGGGAAGATCCGGTGGATCCAGCTTTTAACCGCTACTTGTTTCTCCCTAGCAATGGTGGATGTGATCTTTGCTGACGTGGCCCAGCCAGACCAGACGCGGATTGTAGCCCTGAATGCCCACACCTTCCTGCGTAACGGAGGACACTTTGTGATTTCCATTAAGGTGCGGGGCTTAGAGGAGTCTTAAGATGGGGTGGCAGTATCTTCTCTATCTGTAACTGCCAAGCAGCCAGTCAAAACAAGGGGCCATCCCCCAATCCATCCCCCAATCCAGTCAGTCTATTCCCAGCTCCCTATAAGCCACCCAAGCAAATAGCACATAATGAAAAATGTCTACAAAAGTAAAAAGCTTAGAATTTAAAGAGGCCATAGACTGTAGCAGTTAAGTGCATGATCGCTGAGTCTGAGTATCTTGAGTTTGAATTGCATCTTGCTGTGTGTCTTTGAGCAAGTTACCTAACCTATATGCCTGTTTCTTCACTTGCAAAATAGCAATGTTAGTCCTATCTCTTTTAGTGTTTATGTAAGGACTAAATGTCTCAATATGTGTGGAGTGTTGAGAACAGAACCTTGTGTAAAATAAATACCAGATAAACGCTAGGTGCGTTTTAAAAAATGTTTCATTTTGAAGTACAGAGGCCTCTCCATTGTCTTCAACCAGATTCACCATCGTTTTTTGCAGCCTTTGCTGCATTTGTTTTAGTATTCTCAGCTGCATTATTGCTATTGTTAAAGAAGAGGAAGTAGAAAAAAAAAAACCAAAAACCCCAGAGTGTAAGATTTAAACACTGGCTTTTAGATAAACAGGGCTCTGTTGAAGGCTTCCTGTTCCAATCCAAACCAAATTGAAAACTTATCTAACGAAGTCTTTCCCTACATTCCCAAAGCCTAGTCTCCAATGAAAACAAATTCTACTGGTTTAAAGAAGCACAAAAAAGGGAAAACAGCCCAAAGCCTTGCTGCAGACTTCAAATCCTCTTCTGCAGGCCAACTGCATTGACTCCACAGCCTCTGCAGAGGCCGTGTTTGCCTCTGAAGTGAAAAAGATGCAGCAGGAGAACATGAAGCCCCAGGAGCAGTTGACGCTAGAGCCATACGAAAGAGACCACGCTGTGGTCGTGGGTGTGTACAGGTGAGCAGGGGGTCCAGTCAGTACTTGTTAGGAGTGCCCCACAGTGGTGATGAGCTCTGAGTCCCCTCATCTCTTTCCTCTCACAGGCCACCCCCCAAGGTGAAGAACTGAAGCCCAGCGCCATCAGGATCGCGAGAGAGACTGTGTTGCTACTGTTACACGTGTGTTTTTCTATTAAAAGACTCATCAGTCTCTCCCTTTGCCCCGATTGCTTGGCGACCTCTATCAAGAGGGCGCATGCGCCCTCGGCCAACTTCCGTGGTGGTTGGGGGCGGACGTTCTCATCCAGTCATACAGCGCATGCTCCTACCTTAGCTGCCTCTTGCGCAGCCGTAACGTGGATTTCGGCGCTTGGGCGGGGTTGGTTGCTCCCTGCGTGTACATCCCGGTAAGCTCTTCTGAGCGCAGGCGCGGAGTGTTTCCCTGGGTCACGTGAAGGGGAACAGATTGGGGGGTGTGGGAGGCGGAGTCCGGGGCGGGGGGGGGCGGTTTGTTGTGGTCGCCATTTTGCTGGTTGCATTACTGGGTAATCGGGGCCCTGGCTCGCCGCGTCTGCCGGATATCTTCAGCCAGTGGGCAGGACTGAGCTCGGGCTTCCCGAGCAGTTTGAGTTCCCTTGCCCGCGCCCTCAGGTAACGACGCGGCTACGGACGGGGCAGCACGCGCTCTCGGGAGGGGAGTAGTACGGGACCCGCCCTGCCCGCGTCGCCGCGAGATTTAGCATGAGGCCGAGGAAGAAGAGGAGGGGGGCGATGGGCAGGTGCAGGCCTTGCCTGGCTATTCTTAGTCGGATTCCTGGAAGGGGCCGAGCCCCGAGGTAGGAGTCTTGGGAGGGAGGCTGGGAGGGGGTAGCCGGGCCTCGCTCCCGCTCTTTGTTTGGGCTCGGCTCCGCCGGCCGCATCCTCGTCGCCTAGCAACAGCTGTCCTGGACTGTAATTGGTTGAGCTTTTGGCAGCAGCGGCCAATGGCAAGGTTGTTGCCATCGTAGGTGTGGACTGCCAAGCTCTGTCCGGCCCCGCCCGCCGGGGCTCCGCTGGCCCCGGCGGGCCTCCAGGGTGGGGGGCGGGACGCTGGGGTCCCCTGGGGCGGGTGGCTGCGTGGGGCGGTGCTGGCGGGGCGAGGGTTAACCCGCCCCTCCCCCGTCCACCTGCTTTCCCCTTCCCCCGCGTGCCCCGGGCTGACCCTCGTCCCCTCCTCTCCCCGCCCTTGGCGGGGCGGCGGCTGCTGTTGTCACCCACCGAGCCGCCTGTCCCGCTTGTCCTCCCCGCCGCGGGGCTTGCCGGGCCGGCCAGGCCGGGACAGGCGGCCGTCTTCTCACCACAGACACCGCCGCCATGCTGGCCGCTCGCCCACCCCACTGGGCGCCCCACCGCGCCCCAGCTCCCCGTGGGCGCGCCAGCCCTGACCCGGGTAGGGGGTGGGGGCTGGGAGAGAGGGTCCTGGTGTGGGAGGGCCCCGAGGAAGAGATTGTTTTGTGGGGGAGCTCCAAGAGAGAGGAGGGGTCTTGGAGTGGCAAGGCTTGGCATAGGGGAAGAGGATTGACATGGGAGGAGGCCCGTGGGGAGACGCTTTTGGTGTGATACATGCTCTGGAAGGGGACAACTCTGATATTTGGGGAATTTACCTATGGGGGCCTTCTAGGAATGGGCACAGTTGTGGATTGACCCTGGTGTAGAGGAGTGACTGGAGAAAGGGCCCTGACAGGAATAACGATTAGGGAGGGTGGGGGTAGGAGCCAGGGTAGGGGAAACAAGGACCATCCACTCTAAACTGCGGGAAGGAACGCCTCCCCCTTGCTTCCATCAGAAGGAGTGGGCCTTGATTGGGGGTGGGCGGGGGCTTGGAGTAATGTGGGGAAGGGCCCTGATGTGGCATGGGGGAACTGGGATATGGTTTTGGAAATTATGGAGGGGTGGTCCCCAGTGGGAGGAAATGATAGGGAAGAGGTCTTAGCACCATATGGGGAGGGTCCCCTGGGAAGGGTGTACCCTGGTGGGTAAGAATGCTATAGGGTTAGGACCCTGTTATGAAGGGGTCCTCAGATAACCTTGGTGTGATCAGGAGGTCCCTGAGGACCCTGCTGTGGTTTGGAGGGGGGCCCCAAAGACTCATGTGGTTTGGGGGGAATCTTAGAGTTCTCTGGATTGGGGGGCCAACTGGGAAGGGTAGATCTTGAAGTGGAGGGACCTTGCTATGGTAAGATGAGGTCATGATGTTCAGGGAAGACTACAGGATGGTGGGATCTTGTGTGAGGGGCCGTGCGTAGAAATGGGGAGAGAAGAGTGAACCCTACTCCCTATACTGTCTGTGGTTTTTCTCTTCTTCTCTTCCTCCCCCGCAATTATTCGTGTCTTTCTGTCCTTTCCTGTCATGGCCCACATCCCTGCCTGGCTCCCAATCATTCCCTTTTCCATGTTCCTCTCTTTGTGCTGCCTACTTCATTTATTTGGTAATCATTTGTTGAGGACTCCGCTCTGCACCCCACCACCACCACTTCTCCCTGTCACCTCTCCTCGTTGCCACCTGCTGCTGTGTTGTACCCTCTTCTTCCTCACTCTGTGCCCTGCCTTCTCTGTGTTGTCCACCTCTTTCCCGCTTGGTACTGCCCAACACATCCCCTTGTTCCACGTTGTTGCCCCGCCTCCCGCCCGCTCTCAGGTCTCAGCGGCGGTGGCAGCCGAGGTGCAGGATGCGAGAAGGCGCCCCCCGGCCGGGCTCCCGCTCCAGGCCTCACTCCCCTGCGGCCCTCTGAGCCCACCATGGCCGTCCCACCGGGCCATGGTCCCTTCTCTGGCTTCCCGGGGCCCCAGGAGCACACGCAGGTACGCGTTCAGCTGGATCCTCACCTGCCTGGGGGTCGGGGGAGGCTGGGATAGAAGGATCTTGGGGCCAAGAAGATGGTGTGGTTGCCCAAGACAGTCTCCCAGGGGCATGAAGGGTGCCATGGGAGTGGAAGGTATAGAGGAGTTGCTGGCGGAGTCAGGGTTTGGAGAGCCTGGGTTCAAATCCTGGCACCACGGTTATATTATTTAGGTTCTCCATGTTTCAGTTTCCTGTTCTGTCAAATGGGGCCTATAATGATACCTACCTCACAGGGTTGTTGTGAGGATTAAACAAGTTAATGAAATGCAATTGGAAATGCTGAGAACAGTGTCTGGCACATAGTAAGCACTCAATAAATGTTCATTAAGGGAAAAAAAAAAGTCCAGAGTGAAAGATCTGGAGGGGTTGAAAGGGAAGAAGGTTGAGCTGCAGGGTCTTGGAGCCAGCAAGGCCTGGGGGCACAGGGTAAAGACCTTCAAGGGTAGACTGTTAAGGCTCTAAACTGTAGAGCTGGAAGCAGGATGGAGTAGGCGGTGTAGGGTGCTGGACCCAGATCCAAGATCCTTAGGATGAGAAAACTGGTCAAAGATGCACAGAGTGGGGGGTGAGGGTTAGGAAGGCCCCAAGGGATGAGGCTAGAGCAAGATAGGGAGCTCCTCAACATGCGATACCCAAAAATGGATGGTCTCAGGTGAAGGATTGGGAGGGTCAGAGCCCAGGTTTTCTATCCGATCTCTCCCACTGAGGTTTAGAAAAGAGTAAAGGTACGTGATGAAAGATCAGGGGTAAATAGTTCACTTCATTCACTCAGCAGATTTCTAATGAACACCCACTGTGTGCCAGGCCCTGCCCCAGGCACAGGAGCTGAAGCAAGAGCAAGATAAAGTTTCTGCCCTTGGGGAGTTTCTGTTCCAGTGGGGTTGTCAGACAGTGACCAACTAAATAATGTGTGTGGAAATGATGAGCCAGCTGTGCATGCAGTTCTCCCCCTTGAGGTCAGAGGTGAAGGCCCGTCCTCAGTGCTCACCCGTCACGCCCCCTCCCTCAGGTATTGCCTGATGGACGGATACTGCCGCGGAGGCTGCCCCTGGCCTTCCGAGACGCGACCTCAGCCCCGCTGCGCAAGCTCTCCGTGGACCTCATCAAGACCTACAAGCACATCAATGAGGTGGGCAGGGGGTGGGGGACACCAGCTGGGTGCTGAGGGGTCCTGGCATCGGTCACTCACCAGTCCTCATCTCCCGGCCGGCCGGGCAGGTATACTATGCGAAGAAGAAGCGGCGGGCCCAGCAGGTGCCACCTCAGGACTCGAGCACCAAGAAGGAGAAAAAGGTCCTGAACCACGGTTATGACGATGACAACCACGACTACATCGTGCGCAGTGGCGAGCGCTGGCTGGAGCGCTATGAGATTGACTCCCTCATTGGCAAAGGCTCCTTTGGCCAGGTGCGGGATGCCCCCCACCCGGCCCTGATCCAGGGGTTAGGAGGTACGGGCACCCACTGATATTGACCCACACAGCCAGTGGTTCAGTGGCTTCAAGTTCCATGCTGGGCCACCCACCCCAGTGCAATCACTTGGTTACCTGTGCCTCCATTTCCTTTTCTGTAAAATAGTGCAAATAACAGGACTCTCCACATAAGGTTGTTGTGTTATCTCATGTCCAGTGTTTACACTCGTATCTGACTGTTGGTGAGCACTCAAATTGAGTTATTAGTGTTACCGATGGTGATATTGGTGGGTCTCCTTACTGGAGGGAGAAGAGTGGTGGTACCTGGCTCTGTCCTCCATGCCCCCATTCCCTCACTTTGTGACATGCCTGTGGTCACAGGTGGTGAAAGCCTATGATCATCAGACCCAGGAGCTGGTGGCCATCAAGATCATCAAGAACAAAAAGGCCTTCCTGAACCAGGCCCAGATTGAGCTGCGGCTGCTGGAGCTGATGAACCAGCATGACACAGAGATGAAGTACTATATAGGTGAGGCCTGGGGATGGGTCACCCTCGGTACAGGAAGGGGCTGGTGTCTTCAGGGCAGGGTTTGGTCTGTAATTCCCTGACATCAGTGATTTCTCCTGCCGCTTTTAGGATGTCTACCCTATTCACGTGAGAATGCTGGTCAGTTTATCCGGTGCTAAGGGTCAGGCTCTGTTGTGAGAATTTTACATAAATTCACTGGTTTAACCTGCACCGAAGCCCCATTATCATTGCCCACAGCTTGGAGATGAAAAAACAGAGGCACTTACGTGCTGTCACTTGCAGAAGGTCACAGCGTTTGTACTCAGTAGAGCTATAACTTGACCAGGCAGTGGACTCCAGAGCCTTTACTCGTAACAGCTATGCCAGTCTTTTTCCTCTTTCCTGTACTGATTCCTCTGAGAAAAAGCAAGTGGATTTAAGGAGTGCGTTTCTTTTAAATGGAGAATATACAGCCTTACAGTAAATGGAAAGCAAGCATCCCTTGTCACAAAAATAAACAGAACTGAGACTAAAACAACATTACAAAATTAAATGAGGAAGTGTAGGATGGTGTTAAAAACCCATCAGTGCCAAATGGAAACTTTCTCTTTGGTTTAATCGGGAAGTTTGACAGAGACTTGAAAAGAAAATTAACTTCCTGTGTGAATCAAGGTATAGACATATAAAAACATCCTGATTAGCAGCTGGTACCTGTGGGCACACCACAGTTTGGCCTGTGCTCCAGAAGCAGAGACACAGATCTGGTTCCAGTCTCTCTCCTTACGAGCGTGGGCCCCAGGCCGCCGCTGGCCCTCTATGAGCCGCAGTTTCTTCTCCCTCGGCCCATTTCCGTCCTCTTCCCGGCAGTGCACCTGAAGCGGCACTTCATGTTCCGGAATCACCTGTGCCTGGTGTTTGAGCTGCTTTCCTACAACCTATACGACCTCCTGCGCAACACGCACTTCCGTGGCGTCTCGCTGAACCTGACGCGGAAGCTAGCGCAGCAGCTCTGCACGGCGCTGCTCTTCCTGGCCACGCCCGAGCTCAGCATCATTCACTGCGACCTCAAGCCCGAGAACATCCTGCTCTGCAACCCTAAGCGCAGCGCCATCAAAATCGTGGACTTCGGCAGCTCCTGCCAGCTTGGCCAGCGGGTGCGGCCCCGGGGCGGGGCCAATGGTGTGGGTGGGGCCAGACTGTGGGTGGGGCCAGCGGGTGGCCTGGGGCCAAGGGGCGAGGCTAGGAGGGCGTGGGATCGAAATGTGCAGCTTGAAGTGGCTGATGCCTGAGGGATAGTGCTTGGGATGGGGGTGTCTGCGGGTACGGAGGGTGGGGCCAGTGGGTGATGGAGAGGGCCATGGAGAGGGTATACTGCCGGAAGGAAAGAGGAGTGGACCCTGGGAGAACAAGCCAGTTTTGAGGCTGCCAGATGTAGGGGGTGAGAGGGGGAGTTGGGTGGCTTTGAGCCTGGCGTGGCAGTTTGCAAAGTTTTGCTTACCCTGTGCTCTTAAAGCTGGGGATGGAGGGGGTGGGGCTCTTCAGCTTTGCAGCTTCTTGTGAGCTGGCATTTAAGATGATGCTGGTAGTGGTTTGAAAAGCGTCCAGTTTGGGAGAGTGGGAAGGGCCTAGGTTTACAGACTCCCAGCCTCTGGTGACCAAGAGGGGCTCAGGATCAGGCCAGCAAAAATGGAGATCAGGATCAGATCAGGCCAGCGGAGTGACTCCTGGAAAGCTGGTGTTGATAACATCAGGGTTTGGAGACCCCCGTCCCCAGTTTTGGGGGCAGGAGACCTGTCCTTAAGTCCTCCTAGCTGTGGGGGTGTCACTGGTACGAGTCGGGGAGGCGGGACCTCTGACTATTGCCCTCTCTCCTCCCCCAGATCTACCAGTACATCCAGAGCCGTTTCTACCGTTCGCCCGAGGTGCTCCTGGGCACACCCTACGACTTGGCCATTGACATGTGGTCCCTGGGCTGCATCCTGGTGGAGATGCACACTGGAGAGCCCCTCTTCAGTGGCTCCAACGAGGTGTGCTCCTGAGGAGGGGGTGTGCTGGAGGGGGGTGAGGCCCGGCTGGCCGGATGATCCTGACTGCCTGCCTGCTCTCAGGTGGACCAGATGAACCGGATTGTGGAGGTGCTGGGCATCCCACCAGCCCCCATGCTGGACCAGGCACCCAAGGCTCGAAAGTACTTTGAGCGGCTGCCTGGGGGTGGCTGGACCCTGCGAAGGACAAAGGAACTCAGGAAGGTGCGGCCCCTGCCCCATGCCGCTCCTCCTACCCCGGTGGCCCCTCACTCTCACACTTGGGGCTCCCTCCTCCCTCTCTCCCTGCTTCCCCTCCCTTGTGTCTTTCCCTTCCTTCCTCTTCCCTCCAGCCCGTCTGTCCTTTCCTTCCTCCCCCACCCACCCCATCTCTCCTACTACCTACCCCACAACTCTTCTTAGCTCCTCTCTTTCCACTTTCTCTCCTGTGCCTCTGTTTCCCCGTGTGTGTCTCCCTGCCCCTCCTGCCCACTGACGGCCACTCTCTTGCCCCCCCTCCCACCTCCCCCTGCCAGGATTACCAGGGCCCCGGGACACGGCGGCTGCAGGAGGTGCTGGGCGTGCAGACGGGCGGGCCCGGGGGCCGGCGGGCGGGGGAGCCGGGCCACAGCCCCGCCGACTACCTCCGCTTCCAGGACCTGGTGCTGCGCATGCTGGAGTATGAGCCCGCCGCCCGCATCAGCCCACTGGGGGCTCTGCAGCATGGCTTCTTCCGCCGCACGGCTGATGAGGCCACCAACACGGGCCCGGCAGGCAGCAGTGCCTCCACCTCGCCCGCGCCCCTCGATACCTGCCCCTCTTCCAGCACCGCCAGCTCCATCTCCAGCTCTGGTGGGTGCTCAGTGCCAGATGGGGTAGAACAGGGGTCGGGCAGCTCTGGTTTGGCCTGATCTTGGTGGGGGGGGGGTCTTGTCACTGGGCCTTCACCTAGAGCTATGAAACTGCATGATCCTCAACTCCAGAATGGGTGGGGTAGGCGAGCTCAGACTGGTCCTGATTTGGTCTCTGAAACTGAGCTTGGGTTCAGATCTCTAAAACTGGTTCTGACTCTTTGACACCCCAAACTGAACTCTGACCCCTAATCTCAAAATTGGGTCTGATCCTTCGACTGGGTGCTGGCCCCAAAGCCCAGACCTGGGCCTGGACCATGAACCAGACTCAGCCACCTGAAAATTCAGCCCTACCTTTCCTCGCATAAGGCCTCTCCTCTCTTTCCCTGGCACTTCCAGGAGGCTCCAGTGGCTCCTCCAGTGACAACCGGACCTACCGCTATAGCAACCGATATTGTGGGGGCCCTGGGCCCCCCATCACTGACTGTGAGATGAACAGCCCCCAGGTAATGGCACCTTGGGGACTTTGGAAGTGGGTGGTGGAGTGTCTGGGGCTTCAGGACCTAGGTCTCCATCAACAACTGTTCCTTTGCTCCTTTAGGTCCCGCCCTCTCAGCCACTGCGCCCCTGGGCAGGGGGTGATGTGCCGCACAAGACACATCAGGCTCCTGCCTCTGCCTCATCACTGCCAGGGGCCGGGGCCCAGTTACCCCCTCAACCCCGATGCCTTGGCCGTCCCCCGTCACCAACCTCGCCACCACCCCTGGAGCTGATGGACGTGAGCCTGGTGGGCGGCCCTCCGGACTGCTCCCAGCCTCACCCAGCGCCTGCCCCCCAGCACCCGGCTGCCTCAGCCCTCCGGACTCGGATGACAGGAGGTCGTCCACCCCTCCCACCCGCTGATGACCCTGCCACTCTGGGGCCGCACTTGGGCCTCTGTGGTATACCCCAGAGCACGGCAGCCAGCTCATGACCCTGCCCCCTCCCTGGGGCCCCTCCTGAAGCCATACCCCCCCACCCACCCAATCTGGGGGCCCTGGGCTCCCATCCTCATCTCTCCCCTTGACTGGAATTGCTGCTACCCAGCCGGGGTGGGTGAGGCCTGCACTGATTGGGGCCTGGGGCAGGGGTTCAAGGAGAGGGGTTTAGGCTCACCTCCCCACTAAGGACTGGACCCTTGGTCCCTTCTCTCCCCTTGTTTTCTATTTATTGTACCAAAGACAGTGGTGGTCCAGTGCGGGGAGGGGGAGATTCCCTCTCACCCCAGGGCCCTAGGAGGGGGTGGGGGCAGGTAGGGGGAGATGGCCTTGCTCCTCCTTGCTGTACCCCCCAGTAAAGAGCTTTCTCACATTCCCGCTTGAGCGTTTGCAGGCCCTCGGCTTCCCTCACCCAGCCCTCAGAGGCGTGGTGGGGAACGGTGTTTGGGGAAGGGGTGCTGGAAGAGCTTTGTCGTGTGGGATGAGTCCCTGGTCCCTGGGGAGGTTATGGCTATTGGTGCAGGCATGGGACGGCAGGAGGTCTGGGGCTGTGGAAACCTAGACAGAAATCCTGGATAGGATGCTAGCCTACACTTGCTTTTTCTAGGGTAAACTGAGACCTTGAAAGGTAAAGGCCCAGCTCTGGCCTGTCTCTGGGAAACATCAGGTTCTGCCCTAATAAGCCAGGACTTCCACAGAGTCTGCACAGGCATGGCTCATTTTGCCAGGCATCCGGTAGGTGCTGAGTGCATGTAGCAGGCTTTATTGGTGCCACCTGGGGAATGGCAGGCAGGCAGTGGGTACAGAATTTACCCCCCACACGTCTTGTCATTTTAAGATTCTCAGGCAGAAAGAAATTCCCTGGGTTCCAGGTAAGTGGGCCTGTTTCCATGGTAATTTGGAAACTTCTGTCTCTAACCGGCCAATCAAGAGCCGCCATGTTCAAAGGGTATCGTCCCCCGGCCACCAGGGCGTGGGGCTTCCTGGGAAATGGAGTTCTATTTGGCAATGTCTTTTCACCGTTTTCGTTACTGGACTACAAAGACCAGAATTCTTTTCGCTCACGTGTTTAGGGGTGGGTTCTCAGCCAATGGGCAGTCAGAGGCAGCCGGGGCCCGGATGCTTATGTAGAGGAGGAAAAGGCCGTGATTGGGTGGCTTTGGCCAGACTCTGCGGGAGTGTTGAGTTCTCAAGTCTTGCGGAAGGTGGGTGACTTCGCTGTGCCAGCGGACCGTGCAGGTTAGGCGTTCATAGTTACCGAGCAGAAGGTAAGCGCGGAGGCCCGAAGCGGCCCCACCATGTGGGGCGTCACCTGCCTCTGTGTTGGGCCCAGCTCGCGGGAAGCCTCAGTCAATAGGAGAGACGGGCAAAGGCCCCGTTACGGGCCTGCTTGTGTTCGCTAACGGAGGCAGCGTGAAACGCGGAGAGAACCCAGGCCCGGCACCGGTAGGGAAACCTTGCCGGGGGAGGAGGTGCTGTCTGAGCTGAGACCTGAAGACGGGGGGACGTTTGGGGGTGGCGGTGGTGCGGTGGAATGGCTTGAGCAAAGGTAACAATGAGAAATAGCCTGGTGTGTGAATGACCTGCAGGTGATTGGTGTTGGTGGAAATCTTATTTAAAGTGCTGTGTGAATTAGATCATGGAAGATTTTGTTGGCTCTTTAAGGAGCTTGGACTTTGTCCTGAGGGCAGTGAGGAGCCACGGAGGGATTTCCAAAAGGGAAGGGGCCCAATTTGCTGCCAGCTGGGAATAGATTGACGGGAAAAAGACTAGGGTCTGGGAGCCCAGGATGGCACCTGTGGTATCCTAGGCAGGAGATGTCGGGGATGGAGCAGGGCAGGGGCCTTGGTTGGGAGGGGAGGATGAGTGTCGGTGGGGGAGACTTCCAGAATGCTGAGTTGACAGGCTGTGTGGGAGAGGGAGGCGAAGACGGGCGCGAAAGGGATCTCTCTCCAGCACTGTGGGACAGTGCCTGACGTATCAAAAATGCTTATAAAACTGGGTTTTTTTTTTTAATGAACGGTCGTAGGAAGCAGATACTACTATGATCTCCCTTTTGCAAATAAGATTACTAATGGTAGAGAAAATTAAGTAACTTGCCCAGGATCACATGGCTAGGAAGTGGAGGGCTCAGGATTTGTGTGTGAACTGTTGACTTAGCAAGGTGCAGGATGAACCTCGAGACATCAGCAGGAGTCAAATCATGTGGGTCCTATGAGGAATTTGTGGTGAGCATGGAAATATATATGCCCAATTTCTATTTCTAGCCCAGAACACCTCTCCTGGCCTGTTGACTGACTGCCAACATGATAATCTCCTCTTGGATATTTAGAGATATTGGGAGTAATATTTGTGAAATTGAACTCCTGGTTTTTTCCCCAAAACGTGTACCTCCCACATTCTCACTAAATGCCACCTCCATTCTTGTAGTCTTTCAGACCAAAAGCTTGGGAGTTGTCCTTTGTTCCGCTCTTTGTCTTTTATCCATGGCTGGTCCCTCAGCAAATAACTTCAAAGTATATTCAGAATCGGACTATTTTTTCCCACCTCCACTCCTGTCACCCTGGCCCTGTCCACCCTTATGTCCTGCCTAGACCTCAGTGGTCTGTTTGCGCCCCACTGTCTGTTTCTCACATGCAGCCAAAGGGACACTGTGAACACTTGGGTCTGGTCACATCCCTCCCCTGCTCGGTACCCTGTGGCTCCATCTCACAGAAAGTAAATGCCACGTTCCTCTCTATGGCCCACAAGGCCCTGCATTATCTGTCCCTGTTGCCTGTCTGACATCATCTACTCTCTTCTCCTTGTTCCCTCTGTTCCAGCCTCAGGGCCTCTGCACTTGCTGTTCTCTTTATGTTGAACACTCTTCTCCCGAATAGTCAAGGCTCACCACCATCTCCTTTAGGTCTTTACTCAGATGTTACTTTTTACTCAGATTGTTACTTTCTCCTTGAGATCTTTCCTGACCACCCTTCTAGAATGGTGCCACAAATATTTGTATCTGGGCTTCCCTGGTGGTGCAGTGGTTAAGAATCCACCTGCCAGTGCAGGGGACACGGGTTCGAGCCCTGGTCCGGGAAGATCCCACATGCCGCAGAGCAACTAAGCCCATACGCCACAACTACTGAGGCCCGCGCGCCTAGAGCCCGTGCCCTGAAACAAGAGTAGCCAATGCAGTGAGAAGCCCGCGCACCGCAACAAAGAGTAGCCCCCGCTCGCTGCAACTAGAGAAAGCCCGCACAGAGCAACAAAGATCCAACGCAGCCAAAACTAAATTTATTTAAGAAAAATTCATATCTGTCTTCCCTTTAACTTTTTCCTTAGCATTAATCATATCACTGCTTAACACGTTGCATAATTTATCTTGTTTATTGTCTCTCTCCCCCCGTAGTAGATCATGAGCTTCATGAGGGCAGGAGCTTCTGTCTACTCCATGCTTTATGTCTAACACCTTGAAGAGCTCTTGACATGTAGCACAGGCTCAATAACTATTTACTGAATGATGGATGGATGATTTCAGTAGTACAATTCCTGATCCTAGCATTCTAGGGACTCTGTTGATCCCCTATGCACAGAACCTTAAGGGGCTGCCTTAAAGTTTTCTGAGGTCTCAGACATTCAACAAACATTTCATCTTGCCTCTGCTTTGTGCTCAGGATTGAGAATACAGCAGAGAACAAAACAGCTTCCCTGTCCCGAGAGAGCGCACAGTCTCCGGGGTAGAGTTTCAGATTGTCAACTTATCATGCAAATATGAAATTACAAAGAAAGGTAGAGTGTCATAAGAGCACTTGACAGGAAGTGTAATCTGGACCCTAGGAATTGAGGTTTGAGGTGATGGGGTAGGCATTAACTCTGTTAAGAGGTAAGTGTGTGTGTGGTGCTTGGAAGCTAGAGCCTGAGGGGGAGCAAGAGGCCAGACCACGTGGATCCTGTAAGGAGTTTGTGTCCTTACCCCCATGTGCAGTGGGAAGTTGTAGAAGTATTTTATTTTATTTTATTTTTTGGCCTCTCCACGCAGCTTCCTGGAATTCCCAGGGAAGTTGTAGAAGAATTTTAAACAGTGGAAGCAGGCATGGTCGTGTGTTTAAAACTCCCTCAGGCTGTTGTGTGGGGAATTGGCTGTAGGGGATTAAGGATTGAAGTAAGACCAGTGAGGAGGCTGTTACCATGAGATTTAAATGGCTGCTACTAAAGAAGGCCACGTGTTCTTCCCTGTTTCTCCCATGAAGAGGTGGAGTCTCCTCCTCCCTTTTAATCTGGGCTGGTCTGTGAGTTGTTTTGACCCACAGAATGCAGTGGAAGTGATGCTCTGCTGGTTGGAAGGCCTGGGCCTTAAGAGGCCTGGCAGCTGTGCTTTTTTACTCTCTTGGAGCCCTGGGCTACTGTAGAAAGAAGTCCAGCTCCCCCACTGGAGAGAGATGTGGAAAGAGAGAGGCCCAGTCATCCCCCGGCCCTTCCACTGTTTTAGCCGATGTGCTAAATCACACATGAGTGATGCCATTTTAGTCTAGCCCAGCTCCCAGCTGACACCATGTGGTGTTGAGACGAGCCATCCTGAGTCAGAGCCTTGTCCAAACTACAGAATCAGAAGCAAATAAATGGTTGCTATTTTAAGCCACTGTGTTTTGAGGATGACTTGTTACCCAGCAATAGCTAACTGAAACAAATGAATGTTTTTTGAGATCTTTCCATTTTATGTATTAGCTCATTTAATCCTCATAGTCTTTCTGTGTGGTAATATTATTATTGCCTTTATATGTATGAGGGAACCAGGGCACAGAGAAGTTAGTGGAGTACGAGCAAGATACCTGACACATAGTAAGTGCTGAGCATGTGATAGCTATTAGCAGCAGCATGTTCATCAGCACTAAGATTTCCATAATTGTTAAAGAAGTGATAGTAAAAGGAATTAGAGCATTATTAACCTAGTTACTAGTGGTATGATTTTAAATAAGTGACTTCACCTTTCTGAGGTTCAGTTTCTTCACTGTAAAATGGAAATTATAATACTTTTCATCTCAGAGGATTATTGTGACGAGCATAGGGTCTGGCGGGGGCAAACGTCTAATTTACAGCAGGGATGATAATTACTACAAAGCATGCATCCAAGTGTGTTGTGGCCTCAAGGATGAAGCGATTTTCTTGGAAGGCCTAGTGGAGAGACAGAAAGGCATCAGGTCCTTGGTGATGTTGTCAAAGTGCTGGATCAGGCTTCACCTGAAATGAGTTACTTCAGGACTTTCTTATTAGGGAATCCAATAAATCTTTTTTTTTTTTTCCTAATCATTTAAGCCCAGCTGAACTGGGCTTTCTGTTACTTGGAACCAACATCCTGATTCCTGGGTTCTGTTATTTGTTGATTCATCAGATACGGGATACTGTTTAAAGCACTGTTTTAGGTGCTGGTATTATAATGGTGAACAAGACCCTCAAAAGCACTGTCCTCATGGAACTTACATTTTAGTGGGGAAGGTAGATGATTTTTTAAAATATAAATTTATTTATTTATTTTATTTTTGTATACGTTGGGTCTCCGTTGCTGTGTGTGGGTTCTCTCTAGTTGCGGCAAGCGGGGGCTACTCTTCATTGCGGTGCATGGGCTTCTCATTGCAGTGGCTTCTCTTGTTGTGGAGCACGGGCTCTAAGCGCACGGGCTTCAGTAGTTGTGGCGCACGGGCTTAGTCGCTTCGTGGCATGTGGGATCTTCCCAGACCAGGGCTCGAACCCATGTCCCCTGCATTGGCAGGCGGATTCTTAACCACTGTGCCACCAGGGAAGCCCCGAAGGTAGATGATTTTTAAAGATTAATATTAGTGATATGAGCTATGAAGGCTGATGGTAGGGATAGAGAGTGACAAGAGTTGCTATTTTAGGTGGAGGGGTTCAATAAGATATCCTTGAGGAAATGTTATTGGAGGAGGGAGCTGACAAAAAAAGGAGGAAGCCAGCTGTGCACCTGTCTTGGGAAGAAGGACATTCCAAGTGGCAAAAACAGCAAGTTCAGAGGCCCTGACGTGTGCTCGGTGTGTGGGAGGAGCAGAAAGGAGTGAACTGGACCAGACTGAGCCCCGTTGAGCAGGAAGGAGATGAGGGCAAGGGGGCATGCAGGGCTGGATGGGCCTTGGGAAGGGCTTGAATTTGATTGGCGGTGAGATGGGAAGCAGTTGGAGCATCCTGAGCTGAAGAGTGATGTGATCTCACGTCCTAATGGCGTTCGTCTGGCTGCCATGTGGGCACCAAGGTGGACGCAGGGCTCCAGCGAGGAGGCAGCTGCACTAGTGCAGCCGAGAGACGATGGTGGCCTGGCCAGCGTGGTAGCAGTGGAAGTGGGCAGATGTGGTTGGTTTGGGGGTGTTATTTGAAGGAAGGAGTGGGCAGGATTTAGGTGTGGGGGGAGAAAGGGGAGTCAACGACTGTAAGATTTTTCTCCTGAGCTGTGGGGCGGGGGCTGAGGGAGCCTGTGGACATGGTAAGCCTCCCAGCGGGATGAGCGAGCAGCACGCCACAGGAGTCTGGAATCCAGGGGCGAGATCTGGGCTGGAGATGTAAACTTGGGAGTCATTGGCACTTTCATGGTAGCGAGGCCCAGGATGAGGTCACTAAGGAAGGGAGTGTGGATGGAACTGAGGTCTGGGAGTGGGAGCAGCGAGCTCTGTGAGGAGGTTACTGCAGTCGTCTAGGCGACAGAGGTGGCCCGGACCAGGGCGTAGGCAGGTGTGAGCAGTCGTCTGGATGCATTTTGAAGGCAGAACCCACAATGGATATTGGTTGCGGGTGATGACAGAGAAATGGACGCGGGCCTCCTGAGAACAGAATAGAGTCAGAACATGGGGCGGCGACTCCGCTTCCCTCCTTCCCCAGGCCCCGTGGTCTCTGCTGCTCTTTGCATCTGCTGCTTCCTGTTTGCAGGCCGCTGGGCTGGCCCTGGGTGGGCTCTTGCCCTGACTCTATGCGACCTTCCGGTGCAGCGCCCCACAGCCCTTCTGTCCCCATTCCAAATTCCCCCAGACAGAACTCGGGTTGCTGGGGTCCAGCGTCCAACCTTGCTCAGCCCGCTGTAGCTGGAGGATTCCTGCAGTGTTGTGTGTCTGCTGGGAAGGGCCGTGGCGGTACTGGGCGGTCACCTCAGATATTCACACAGTGCTCCCGATCGCTGGTGTATTATGGGCTGGCGTTGGGCGTGGTTTGACCCTGTTTTGGTAGGTGGGTGGGACAGACCATTTACGGAGACTCAGACTCGTCCTGGGTTGGGTGATGGGGCAGGGGAGACCAGGAAGGCGGGGTCTGGCAGGGTAAGGGTCGGGTTGGGAAGGTGGTGAGCACCCAGCACAGCTTCTGCCACCTGTGGGCGCCCCGCATCGAGGGACACACAGCGAGGACCGAGCCAGCCTCCTTGCTGCCCTCACAGAGCGCACATCTGCGGGGGGTCAACCCCTTACCAGATGGGGTCAGGGCGGGAAGGGGGAGCCCGGAGGAAGCACCTGGCCTAGTTGAAGGTACCAGGGAGGACCTCCTGAAGTAGAGACCCCATGAGATGAGACCTGAAGAGTCAGATGAAGGGAGTTAGGGACTCTGCCGGTGACTGCTTGTAGCCCAGTTAGCAGATACTTTAATTTTTTTTTATAACTTTAGATTTACAGAAAAGTTGCAAGATAGTACAGAGACCTCCCATATACCTTACACTAAGCGCCCCCTAACGTTAGCGTCTTACTTAATTGCAGTACATTTGTCAAAACTAAGAAATGAACATCGATTATATTCTACTACTGAAACTCCCGACTTTGGTCTTATTCTGCCCGTTTTTCCACTAATGTTCTTTTTCTGTTCCAGGATGCAATCCAGGGTACCCTGTTGCGTTTATTCATCCTCTCTCCTTGGTCTCCTCCAATCTGTGACAGTTTCTCAGTCTTTGTTTTCCATGACCTTGACAGTTTTGAGGAGTGCCGGTCAGGTATTTTGTAGACCGTCCCTCAGTCTGGGATTGTCTAGTGTTTTTCTCACGGTTAGACCGGGATTGTACGTTTGGGGAAGAATATCACTCAGGTGATGGTAACCCGGATCACTTCGTTACAGCGTGTCCGCCAGCTTTCTCAACTGCAACCTGACAGGTTTTCCCTTCCCTTACGCTGTTTAGAAGCAGGTCACAAAACGCAGCCCGTAAGCTCCAGTTCCTGGAGGGAAAATATCAAAGAATTTATGTTCATATTGTCAAAACCACTACAGTAATTGATAAACACGGGAAGATCCTTTGAGGCTGTGCAAATGTCCAATTTCTCCTCAAAGTTCCACCCACTAATTTTGGCATTCATCCGTGGACCCTGTCTGCAAAAATCATTACTGTGGTGTTCTAATGATACTTTTCTATTTTCCTCATTTCTCCTACATTAATTCCTGGGAATTCTTCTGTAGGAAGGTTTGTCCCTTCTCCCCCATTTACTTCATTTGTACAATCATTAATTTATACCAGTATGGATTCATGGGTATTTATTTTATTCTTTGGGTATACCCAATACTATCATAATTAACTTTTTCACTCAAATTGTTCCCGTTTTGGCCCTAGGGGCTCTTTCAGGTTGGCTCTGTATTCTTTATTCTTTTTATTTTTTTTTTTCCTTGAGCACTTCCTCACTTTTTGGCACTGTGAGATGCTCCAGGCTTACGTTTCATTTTCCTTGCCCCAGCCCTAGAATCAGCCCCTTTCCAGGGAGCCCCGCTCCCGTTGGTAGAGAATGGTATTAGAAACCAAGGTCTGGACACAGTGCGGTCATTGCTGCTGAGGTGTCCTATTTCTAGTCCCTCTCAGCGGACAGAGCTGGGCAAAATGTATGTGTACAAACCCATGTATACACACGTCTATATTTCTGTGTGTGTGTACATATAGATATAGATATCTGTGTATAAAAATATACCTCAGTCCATACTGCTCTCTCTGACTAATCCATCTCCAGAGGGTTCATTCTCACCTTCTCCTGTTTTCTTTCTAACTCACTTCTTTCTCTGGCGATGAGAAACCTGGCTCAGTGGGCACTTTTTGGTGTTCATCTTATGGGCCATCTTGGCAAGAATTGGCAGTGTTGGCCATCCCCACCTTCTGTAAGGACACCCTCTCCTGGGTTTCTGTGACAGTCCTGTCCCCTGGTTTTTCTCCCGGGTCTTGCTTCTTTGCAAGAAGTTCCTGTTTTCGCCGACCTCTTAAATCTGGTGGGCTTTTCTCTCCTTCCACCCCGGGCCATCTTACCCTCTCCTGTGGTCTGCTTCCTGTCTCTGTGCTGACGATGTCCACTCTCTGCCCTTAGCTCCACCTCCTCCCTGGGCCCCAGACACCCTCTCCCTGTCCTGTCCTCAGGCCCAGGTGATCCCTGAGCCCCTAATACTCACCGTGTCCCACATTGCAAACCCGCTCCTCCTCTTGGCCCCTATCTTAGGGGCGGCTCCTCCACACCCCGGGCTCCCGGAGAGAACCCGGGGCTTCATCCTTGATGCCTCTCTCCCCGGCCCCACCCTGCGGCCCAGCCCATCATCCTCCAGAGCTTGACCACCAGGACTCCTGGACATTTCTCGCACCTGCCCCTTCTCGCCTTTCATGGCCCTGCCTTGGTCTAACTCTGTCCTCTGCCACCTTGTCTCTGCCTGGCCCCCCATCTCACTGTTTAACCCACCTCCCACTTGACAGCTAAGGGATTTTTGTGAAACAGAACTGATCATGCCCTCCTGCTTGAAGCCTTTCCATGTTTCTCCAGAGTCCTTAGGACCAAGTCCTAACTCCTTAGACTAATGCTGAAGACTCGGTGTGACCTGGCCCCTCCCTGGCTGTCGCTCCGCCTGTGTCTCCGTGACCACCTGAGCCGCACACACTGAACGTGCTCTCTTCCCTGAAGCAGAGCCAGTGCTCTCACCCGGGCCTGGGCACGGACCCTCTCTTGGCCCCAGCAACCTTCAGCCCAGCCAGTGCTGCCCCGTCCACACACCTCCCACTTTCTTCCCACTCACATTACTTTGAAACACTCCCAGACATCATCTGGAAAGACAGTGAACAAGTTGTAACCAGTGGTCATTTCTGAGTGTTGGAAGTAGGGGAGTTGCAAAATTTTTTTTGCAACGAACACGTTTTCGCTGACAACTAACATAACACACCGAGAGCTGTCGTGGGAGAGAGAGTTAACTAAGCAAGAAAAAAGCCACGTGCCGTGTGAGTCTGAGAGGAAGAGACCTCTCAAGAATCGTTTGTTTTACCTACAAAATCCTGCCAGGCAGGAAGAGAACAGACGTGTGTTTCTCAGCACACTGTAACAGTCACCCCAGAGTGAACTTTGGAGGAGTGCCTGTAAGATTCCTTTCGAAATCACGTCAACTTAGGGAACTTTCTACCGTTAATTTTCACAGTTATCATTATAGACAGGACTTAATATAACTTAGACGGTGTTTGACAAGCATTTGGAACAACTGACTTGTAGAAAAGGATTTTGTACGTCTAAAGGAAGGTTGCTAAAGTGCATTGGTGTTGGGAGAATTCTTGTCTTATCCTCTGATATCAGTGAATTCTGGGTAAAGGAACTATGGATGCATCTGCTTTGAGACCTTTTGCGGCTCTACATCTGGCTGGCACGTGCTTTAATAATCACTGCCCACGTGCACATGGCGCTGCTGCACGCCAGGCACCAGTGTAGCCCTTCGCATGTGTGAATTCAGTAATAACCTCACGTGGCCCTCAGGAGGCAGCTGCTGTCATTATCCCAGTTTTTCAGTGAGGTGTTTAGAGTTTAACTCAGTTGCTTCAGGTTCCAGAGCTAGTAAGTGGCAGCACTGGGATTTGAACCCAGGAATACCGTTGGTTCTGTTGTTGTCTGTGCCTTCAACCCCCTTCCTCCTGGACCTGGACTCCATTCTTAAAGGAGAAGCTCATGTTTGTTTGTTTGGTTGGTTTTTTTTTTTTTTTAGCCTCACGGCACAGCTAACAGGATCTTAGTTCCCTGACCAGGGATTGAACCCCGGGCCTCCGCAGTCATAACCACTGGACCTCCAGGGAGGTCCCTGAGATGTTCACAGTTCTGAATACTGCAATTTCTTCTCTTTAGAAGAGGTTAAACGACTTTCTTTTCTAGTTGCCAAAAATCTTTTCAACATCCCCAATTACTTGCAAAGAGAAACACTTTTAACTTTTTTTTTAAGGGAAAATTTCAAACATGCACAAAAGCAGAGAGAAAAGTCTAATGAACACCCATCACCCAGCTTCAGCAGTTAACCAGCACGTGGCCATTCTTGTTCCATCCATATTTTGCACCTTTTCCTCCCCTGCTCAGTTAATTTTAAAGCAGATCCAGGTATGTTTTATTAAAAGACATTGTCTTTAAAGAAAAGGGGACCTACAGTTCCCTGCCCCAAGTCCTTCCCCTTCCGGCAAACTGAACACCTTCCTGATTCTCTCTTCCCTCTCCCCTCATTTTCCAAATGCAGACACACCTGTGCAGGATGTGATACTATCACTGGCTCCGTCCCTGGCTCTCCCATTTCCTGAAACCCCACCCCCGCCGGGCATTTTTCCACGTTGCCCTGAAGCCTGAAAATGGCCCTCCTAGTGACCGTGGACGGCTAGTGCTGCCTGGCAGGCCCATCCCCTGCAGAGGGACATTTAATCTACGTGTGGCTTTCTGCCATGATAGTGCCTCTTCCTTATTTGGGTTATTTTCTGGATGCCCCCTCCACTCAAGCCAGGTCAGGCCTCCTGTAACACCCCTTGCACTCTGTAGCTTCAAGCACAATATGTTTAACATAGTCGAGATGAAACAGGGATTTGGGTACTTACCTATTAATTGCCTGGGAGCTCCATGACTCAGGTCTGTCTTTATCCCTGCTGTGTCCCCAGCATCACCCAGCACAGGGCCTGGTGCACAGTAGGCGCTCAGTAACAGGAATGAATGAATGAATGATTGCTAAGGTCAATATCTGGGTGTTTATCATGAGGGCACTAGGAAGCCACAGAAGTGTTTTAGGCAGAACTCGACCCGTTTTTCTCAAACTAATGTGCATATAAATCCCGTGAGATCTTGTTAAAAATGCAGATTCTGAGTCAGTGGCTCTGGGGAGGGGCCTGAGGTTCTGCATTCCTAACAAGCTCCCAAATGATGCCAATGCTCTGAGTCACAAGGCTCTTGCTGTGCTGTTCACTAAGGCAGCCACCAGCCACATGTGGCTGGTGAGGATTTGAATTGTGGCTGGTGTGACCTGATATGTGTTCTAAGTGTAAAATACATTCAGCCAGATTTCAAAGAGTTAGCATAAAAAAGCGAATGTAAAATATCTCATTAATAGTTTTTATATTGATCACATGTTAACATGGTAATATTTTGGATATATCAGGTTAAATAAAATGTTATTAAAATTCATTTTGCCGGTTTTTGGTTTTTGGCTTTTAATGTGGCTACTAGAAAATTTTAAATTACATCTGTGGTTCTCATTATGTTCCTCTTGGATCGTGCTGGCCTAGAACACGCCAGACTCTCTCACCTCTAAGCATTTGTACATGCTTTTCCCTCTTTTTGAAGCACCCCCCCACTTTCTCCCTACCTCCTCTTCACAACTAATCACACACATCTTTCAGGTCTCAAGATGTCTCCTCCTCCAGGAAGCCCCCTTGATCCCCCAGGGTGGGTCAGGTATCCGTTTTGGGCTTCTGCTCTCTGGGTTTCCCCCATCCCAGCCCTGACCATCTGTGATGTCAGCATCTAAACGTCTGTCTCCCGGAGACAGGATGGCGGGGTAGAAGGACTTGAGCTCACCTCCTCTCACGAAAACATCAGAATCACAACTAACTGCTGAACAACCATCAACAAAGAAAGACTGGAACCTACCAGAAAAGATATTCTACGTCCAAAGACAAAGAAGAAGCCACAGGGAGACAGTAGGAGGGACACTTTCACGATATAGATGTCTGTCTCCCTCTTTAGAAAGATAAATCCATGAGGATGGGGACGAAGTCTGTTCTGGTCACCACTTTTATCTCCAGAACCTGGTACAGGGTCAGTAATATCTGTTAACTGAATTAAGAAATGACAAGTAAGATGTGGGTCATGCGCACTTGCAACTCTTGAACTGGACCATGAAGCCAGCTCTCGAGGTCTTGTTTTGACGTGCCCTGACATCAGCGCAGCATTTTGAACTATTGGGTGTACAGTAGACATGCTGCGAATCTCATCAGCACATGCACCAGGTGAGATGTCCAAGAAAGTATGTAATAAATAGCACTGACAGCAAAAAATCGGAAACAAACCTGATGTCCACTAAAAGGAGAATGGATAAATTGTCTATTCACACAGTGGAACATTATGCAGCAATGAAAAGGAAGGAACTACAGGTGCACAAGAAAAATAATGTGTGAAAGGAGCAAAATTCAGAAGATTTCATATAGGATGATACTATTTTATAAAGCTCAAAACCAAGCACACAGAAACATTGTTTAGCCGTTTGAAAATATGTGATAAAACTGTTATCTTAAAATAGCAAGGGGGAGAGGGAATCTTTGGGGATTGGTTGCACTCTGCAGATAAAATGGGTATATTTTATTGTGCGTAAATTATACCTCAGTAAAGCTGAATTAAAAGGGAGAGTGGGCAGAACACTACGTTGTGCCTCTGGATACACTGTGTGAGGAGGTGATGCTGGGGGCAAATGCCAACCATATGGTGACTCACCTGCCATGCTGAGGAGGAGTTCAGGCAGAACAGAGGACCTGAGCCGCTTAATCACTGAGCCAGGTAAGGGACTTTGCTTTCTGTGCTATGTCCAGCTCCAGTTCCATGCCTGGTGATTATTTGGAGCTCAATAAATACAGGTACTTTTAAGTAAAATTCTTTTGGAAGTAAACTATAATTTTCTTAATTGTTTGAATTCAACAACCCCCAAACACCCTGCCTCTGGGGTGCTTGCTGTGTGAAGTAATGCATTTCCTTCTGATTCAAGCCCTTTTGACTTGGATCCTCTTATCTGTAGCCAAACACATCTTAACTGGTGGCCTCGTGGTGAGTGTTAACTGCTAACATTTTAGGGGTGTTAAAATACAAAATTTATGGGGGGTGGGGTGGGAGGGAGGCTCAAGAGGGAGGGGATGTATATATACATATAGCTGATTGACTCTGTTCTACAGCAGAAACTAACCCAACATTGTAAAGCAATTATGCTCCAATTTAAAAAAATAATAAAGACTTAAAAGAAAAAAAATTTCCCTGGGTAAATTGAGATCTAATTAGCACTATTTAAGAATTCATGAATTGGGCAGCATTCTATATGGCAGACAGATATTCCTGGAAGTTACACAACATGGAAGGCTTTTATAGTAACAAAGTTATCAGCAAGGAAAAAATGAAAGTTCATTGGTGGAAAACAAAAGTTCAGGTGACACTGGCTTCTCACTGGCTTAGCTGTGGTGTTTTCCATTGGCTGGGCTTGTTGCAAGACAAGAAGGAAGTCTTCCTTCCCCCTGCTAGGGTAGCAAAGCAGTGCAAGGTACCTCTCTTCCTGCTGGGGTCAGTAACTGGCATCCTCCTGTCTGGGTAATTGATACTCCTCCTGTTTGAGATAACTGACAACGACTGGTAGGGCATGAGCCCTCCCTCTACAGGCCTCTCTGACTCCAATTTTAGTTGGTTTCCTTTTATTAATTTTCACAGGGGACACCTACTGCGTGTCAGGCCGTACGTGAGGCCCTCACCTGCATGATTTCTTTGAATCTTCACAACACCCCTGTGAGGTGTTGTGGGCCCTCAAAGAGACTACAGATTGTCAAGCTCGCTCTTGCCTCCCATTGGACGCCTCCTGGGTCCAGACACACTCCTGTGTCCGCCCATCACCTTCAAGGGATTCCAACATTGCAATCACATATTCAAGAGCTCAGGGCTTCCCTGGTGGCGCAATGGTTGAGACTCCGCCTGCCAATGCAGGCGACACGGGTTCGTGCCCCGGTCCGGGAAGATCCCACATGCCGCGGAGCAGCTGGGCCCGTGGGCCGTGGCCGCTGAGCCTGCGCGTCCGTCCGGAGCCTGTGCTCCGCAACGGGAGAGGCTACAACAGTGAGGCCTGCATACCACAAAAAAAAAAAAAAAAGAGCTCAGCCAACTTCCGGAAACCTGAGTGATGATAGTAATCAGCTACCACTATTTTCTGTCACTAAGTTTAGGGAGGTTTATTAAGCAGCGGTAGGTAACTAACTGATACGCGCCCCCCTCCCCAAGGGTAACCACTGTGCTGACTTCTAGGGCCATAGATTATTTTTCCCCCAATTCTTTACTTTGTATAAATGAAATAATAAAAGTGTATCAACCTCGGGGTTTCCTCTTTTATCATGATCTCTGTGCTTGGACCCATCTTCGAGCGTTTAAGGAGTGGGCACACACTTTGGCTTCCGGTGCCCCTTCCTTTGAAGGTGGTGCAGTGGACCTTGGTTACCTTGGTTACCTTGGCCTGTCCAACATCCATGCATATTTCTGGTTGCAGCACCCCAACTTATCCCTCACTCCTCATCTGTGTGTTTGGGGGTCAGCAAGTCCACCTGCTGGTCCTCTAGGGGTGAGCCCATAGCCTAGGCCTGGCTAACGAGAATCTTCCATCGCCCTGACCACAGCGACTGTTCAGAAAGGGGCCTGTGATCTGCGCCTGGCCAGTGACAGCCAGGGTGGGCTTCTGCTGAACTAGTAGGGAAGGGGAGCTCCTTTCATCATATGGTTTCCCAGCTGGTAGAATCTAAGGCCAGAGCTGCTAGGGGCCCATTGTGAAAGGAGAGCTTGCCTGGGAATGAAGAGAACACAAGAAGGGGAGGCAGAGGTGGGAGACGGAAAGAGAAAGAGAATCCTAGCTACCTCCTCGGCCCTGGGTACACCTGTACCTGAAGGCAAACTTAAACCTGTTTCAGTTAGATCAGTCTATACATATTTTTTCTGCTTAAGCCAGTTGGAATTTGGGTTTTCTGTTATTTGTAGCCCAAAGAGTCCCTGCAGGGGGTTATGCACATGGAGTTGTTTAAAAAGACCCAGTCAACGTCTCCATTAGCTGGACCCAGTGCTCGTGTGGAAAAGGCAGTGTAACAGTACAGAAGTTCTCACACTGGAATCTGGACCAGGCCCACCAGCATCCCCTGGGACCTTAGAGAAATGCAAATTCTTGGGTTCAACTTTAGCGAATCACAAACTCGGAATGGGTCCTGGCAAGAGTGTTTTGAGAAGCCCGCCAGGGGCCGTGTGCTGGTCAGCGCGTCACCACAGGCGAGCGTGGTGGGGGAGAAACAGCACAGGCTTGAGGTCCAGGTTGTGTCTTTGCCGCTCTCTGTGTGGCCCTCTGATTTCAGGTGAGTTACATAAATCACCCTGCTTCACATTTCCTATCTGGAAAATGGTGCACTTCTAGTTGATAGTACTGTTGTGTAGGCCAATGAGTTAACAGAGGTAAATCGTTCAGAATAGTTCCTGGCACGTGGTCCGTGCTCATTAAAGTTAGATCCACGGTTTTCACACTTTGTTGGACATTAGAATCGGCTTGGAGGGCTTGTTAAAACATTGATTGCTCGGCCCTGCCCTCCCCTCAGAATTTCTGATTCTCACTAAGGGAAGCCAGGAAATTTGCATTTTTAACTAGTTCCCGGGTCAAGATGATGGCTGCTGGTCCAGGGGACCCTGCTTTGAAAACCACTGAGTTAGACGTTATTGCTAGTGGACTCCAACTGCCCTTCTGGTGGTTCGGCAGTCACCTCAGGTGCTCTGGAATCGCTCTTTTCCACTGACTCAGGCTTCTTTCTCCTCCTCTCCCTCCCCTCTGGCATCAGTTTTGACAGCTGGATTCTCTGTGCTGGTAATTGGAGCTCTGAGCCCAGCTTTGTGCTGGGAGCAGCCCCAGCCTCCACCTGTTCAGGGAGCCTGATTGATGGCTCCTTCAACCACAACTGCTCCTTTTTTGTCTGCCTCAGAGCTGTCTCCAGCTTCCTTATATAAGCAGACCCCTCTCCTCCTCACCTCCAGTAGGCTGCATCTGCCCCATCATTCCCGACACCGGCTGTCCAGCCCCCATCACAGGCATTTCTTTGCTTTGCTAATACAGATGGCCTTAAGTGCAGAGCCAATTAAGCTCCCCTCCAACAAGCTCCTCTATAACTTGACCTGTTAGCTAGAGCAAGAAGGTCAGTGTGGCTGGAGCTGAGAGAGGGAGAAGGATGGCAGGAGATTAGGTCAGACATATAGGCAGAATGTAGATTGTACGAGGCTTTACATGTCATGAGAAGAACTGGGCTCTAACCTAATAGTGGTAAAAATTTTAAATCATTAAAAAACTTGGGACATATATGTGTATAGACACACACATTTATACACGTGTATACAGTTGAAAAAAATTATACACTGAACACACGTGTAGCCACCACATAGGTAAGAAATGGGACATTGCCAGTCAAAACCTTCCCTAACATTTGTGGATCCTGGACCAACAGTGCAAATGGAGGCTCCCTACCTCTAGTTCTCACCCTCTCTTCCCATTCCTGTCTACATCCTGAACCCTTGTGGGGTCATCCATGCATGTGTGAGGGCACCCTAATCTGCATGGTGGAGTTTGGTCCATCTCCTCAAATCACCTCTCGCCCACCCCTTGGATCTAGAGGTGTGTGCACAGCAGCATGACCTGCCCTGGGTTTGGGGGCAAGAGGGACTATGACAAGGTCCACCCAGGTGCTGGAAGCAGGTTCAGGAACACTTGGGTAGAGGATTCTAGAGAACTGGGTCCTCCGTGCATGGCCTGGAACTGCATTATCCAAGAAGGTAGCCACTAGTCACATATGGCTATTTAAATTAATAAAATGAAATAAAATTTAAAATTGAGTTCCTCAGTTACGCTAGCCACACTTTAAGTGCTCATTAGCCACAGCTGGCTAGTGTCTATTGCACTGGACAGTGCAGATATAGAGTGGCTATAATTGCAGAATGTTCTGTTGGACAGTGCTGGCTGGGAAGGGGGAGTGGTTTGGGTTCCATAAGACAGGACAGTATGACTCCCCCCTGCCCCCCCACAGCTGGTAAAAAGGGCAGGCAGGAGAAACTGCCTGTGAGAGTAACCAGATGTTGGATTTAACAGACAGCCTTCAAAGTAGCCATTATATAAATATGTCCCAATAAGTAAAGGGAATCATGACTTAAAAAGTAAAAGTAAGGTATGATGATAATGACTTACCAAATTTAAAATATCAATAAAGAATTAGATATTATAAAATAGAACCAAATGGAAGTTTGGAGCTGAGAAGTGCAATAACTGAACTGAAAAAATCACTAGAGGGGCTCAATAGTAGATCTGAGCTGACAGGAGAAATAATTAACAAACTTGAAGAGAGATATTATGTATTCTAAAGAACAAAGAGAAAAAAGAATGAAGAAACAAAATAAACAGAACCCAGAGAAAAGTGGGACACCATTTAGCAAAACAGTATACACTTAATGGAGTGCCAAAAGGAGAGGAGAGAGAGAGCAGAAGAAAAATTATTCTAAGAAAGAATGGTGTACACACACACGCAACACATGCATACATACATACATGTACATATAGTATTGTTGGGCCTATAACATATAGAATGGTAATATAACTGCCAACAACAGCACAAAGGAAGTACATTAAAAGCAAAGTTGTATTGGGCTAAGGAGAGGACTCCAGATGGTAATTTGAAATGAACAAGAACAAATGAAGAGAAGAAGAAATGGTAAGTAAGAAGGTTAATATAACAAAAGCTATAAATATATGCTTGCTCTCCTCTCTTCTCTCATCCTCTTTAAAAGACATAACACTATATAAATAATTAAAACAACGCATTCTTGGTAACATTTACAGATGTAAAATGTATACCAATAATACAATACAAAGGGGGGAAAGGTAATAGAACTCTACAGGAGGGACTTCCCTGGTGGTGCAGTGGTTAAGAATCCACCTGACAAAGCAGGGGACCTGGGTTCGAGCCCTGGTCTGGGAAGATCCCACATGCCGCGGAGCAACTAAGCCCATGCCCCACAACTACTGAGCCTGCGCTCTAGAGCCTGCACACCGCAACTGTTGAAGCCCTCACGCTCTAGGGCCCATGTGCTGCAACTACTGAGCCCGTGTGCTGCAACTACTGAAGCCCAAGTGCCTAGAGCCCATGCTCCGCAACAGGAGAAGCCACTGCAATGAGAAGCCTGTGCACCACAACAGAGTAGCCCCCACTCGCCACAACTAGAGAAAGCCTGTGTGCAGCAATGAAGACCCAATGCACCCAAAAAAGAACAAAAAACAAACAAACAAAAAAAACCTCTATAGGAGCAATGTTGCTATAGCTCACTGGAATTAAGTTAGTATAAATCTGAAGCTCATTCTGATTAGTTAAGATGTATATGGTAAGCCCTAAGCAACCACTAAGGAAATCACTCAAAAAAATTAACGAAAAGAAATTAGTAAAGAAATTTAAATGCTACATTAGGAAAGATTTCATTTAATATAAAAGAAACAGGAAAGGAAGAATAAAGGAGCAAAACAGGCATGAAACACATAGAAAATGAAAAGTGAAATGGCAGATATAAATCTAACTATACCATTAATAACATTAAAATTTAATAGATTAAAACTATCCAATCAAAAGGCAGAGATTGTCAGGGGAAAAAAAAGAACCCACCAAGATCCGATGACATGTGACCTATAGGAAACATACTTTAGATTCAAAGATACAAATAGACCAAAAGTGATAGAATGTAAAAGGTATATCATGTAAACAGCAACCATAAGAAAGCTGGAGTAGCTATACTAATATCAGATGAAATTGATTTTTAAAATGTTACTAAGTAAAAGTAAAGAGGGAAATCTTATGATAATCAAGTCAATTTATCATGAAGATATAACAATTATAAACACATGCACATAACAACAGAGCTCTGAATACAGAAATGAAAGAAGAAAATACAGAAATATAGGTCAATGGAACATGATAGAAAGCCCAGAGATAAACCCACACACTTATGGTCAACTAATCTATGACAAAGGAGGCAAGGATATACAATGGAGAACAGACAGCCTCTTCAATAAGTGGTGCTGGGAACACTGGACAGCTACATGTAAAAGAATGAAATTAGAACACTCCCTAACACCATACACAAAAATGAACTCAAAATGGATTAAAGACCTAAATGTAAGACTGGATACTATAAAACTCTTAGAGGAAAACATAGGAAGAACACTCTCTGACATAAATCACAGCAAGATCTTTTTTGACCCACCTCCTAGAGTAATGGAATAAAAACAAAAATAAACAAATGGGACCTAATGAAACTTAAAAGCTTTTGCACAGCAAAGGAAACTATAAGCAAGACAAAAAGACAACCCTCAGAATGGAAGAAAATATTTGCAAATGAATCAACAGACAAAAGAGTAATCTCCAAAATATATAAACAGCTCATGCAGCTCAATATCAAAAAAACAAACAACCCAATCCAAAAATGGGTGGAAGACCTAAATAGACATTTCTCCAAAGAAGACATACAGATGGCCAAGAGGCACATGAAAAGCTGCTCAACATCACTAATTATTAGAGAAATGCAAATCAAAACTACAATGAGGTATCACCTCACACTGGTTATAATGGGCATCATCAGAAAATTTACAAACAACAAATGCTGGTGAGGGTGTAGAGAAAAGGGAACCCTCTTGCACTGTTGGTGGGAATGTAAATTCACACAGCCACTATGGAGAACAGTATGGAGGTTCCTTAAAACACTAAAAATAGAACTACCATATGACCCAGCGATCCCACTACTGGGCATATACCCTGAGAAAACCGTAATTCAAAAAGACACATGCACCCCAGTGTTCACTGCAGCACTATTTACAATTGCCACGTTGTGGAAGCAAACTAAATGCCCATCGACAGATGAATGGATAAAGAAGATGTGGTACATATATACAATGGAATATTACTCAGCCATAAAAAGGAACGAAATTGGGTCATTTGTAGAGATGTGGATGGACATAGTGACTGTCGTACAGAGTGAAGTAAGTCAGAAAGAGAAAAACAGATATTGTATGTTAATGAATATATGTCGAATCTAGAAAAATGGTACAGATGAACCGGTTTTCAAGGCAGAAATAGAAACAAAGATGTAGAGGGGGAAAAAATACACAATCCAACAGTAATATTTGGAGACTTCAGTACACCACTTTCAATAATAAATAGAACAATTAGGCAAAAGATCAACAAGGAAATAAAAGATTTGAACAACACTATAAACCAACTAGACCTAACAGACATCTATAGAAAACCAGAATATACATTCTTCTCATGTGCATATGGAACATTCTCCAGGATAAACTATATGCTAGGCCATAAAACAAACCTTGATAAATTTAAAGAGACAGAGATAATTCTCTGACGACAATGGAATGACATTAGGTATCAATAACAAAAAGAAATTTGGTAAACTCACAAGTATGTGGAAATTAAACAATATTCTCTTCAATAACCAAAAGAAATTAAAGGGAAATTAGAAGGTACTTTGAAATAAATGGAAATGAAGACATCATATACTAAAATTCATGGGATGCAGCAAAAGCAGTGCTTAAAGGGAAATTTATATTTGTAAATATCTATACTAAAAAATAATTATTGCAAATAAATAACTTAAACTTCCACCTCAAGATACTGAAAAAGAAGAACAAACTATACTTATAGCAGCAGAAGGAAGAAAACAATAAAGATTAGAGCAGAAATATGTGAAATAGATAATTTTTAAAAATACTGAAAATCAGAAAAACCAAAAGTTGGTTCTTTTAAAGATCAAGATAGGAACATAACATTAGCTAGGTATACCAAGAACAAAAAGCAAGTAGACTGAAATTATTAGAATTAGAAACAAAAGAGGGGACATTATACAAAGCTTACAGGAATAAAAAGGAATATTATGAACAACTGTATGCCAATATATTAGATAATTTAGATGAAAAACAAATTCCTAGAAAGATACAAACTACTGAAATTGAGTCAAGAAGAAATAGGGCATCTGAAGAGACCCAAAGCAAGTAAAAATATTTAATTCATAATCTAAAAACTCTCCACAAAGAAAACCTAGACTCAAATGGCTTCACCACTGAATTTTACCTAACATTAAAATAATAACTAATACCAGTTCTTCACAGATGTTTCCAATAAATAGGAGGAAATACTTCCCAACTCATTCTATGAGGCCAGTATTACCCTGCTACCTAAGTTAGACAAAGATATCACAAGAAAAGAAAACTACAGGCCAGTATCTCTTATGAATACTGATACAGATGCAAAGATCTTCAGATACTAACAAACCAAATCTAGCAACATATAAAAATAACTATACATCAAGAACAAGTGAGATTTTCCTCTGCCTTCCAGCTCTGGCTGGAAAAGATGGCTCCATGTGGGCTTCCCATTATTGCTCTGCACAAGGAGAAGTTGATCATGTCCAACACTTTGCTGCTTTGGGGCCAGCATCTAGGCCAAGAGCAGAGGTGTGATCCACACCCAGGAATGACGGTTAGGAGTTTTCCTGGATAGACCTGGGTACTGTGTCTTAATGTCTGGCCTATAGCCAATTACAAATTTTCTGACATAAAATTGGAATCAGACAAGACTCAAACCACTTTTCATTTCAACATCTGTAGGAAGTAGGTCATGAACTCTCTGCTGTTTGCTACTGCGTATTACAGCCATCAGCTTATAGGCAAACCCTAATTATTCCGAATAAAATTAGCATTTGGACACACACACAAAGAACAAGTGAGATTTATTCCAGGAAGTCAAGATTGGTTTCACATCCCCAAATCAATTAATGTAATACATCACATCAGCAGAATAAGAAGCAAAAACCACATGATTATCTCAATAGATATAAAGACAATATTTGGCAAAATCTCATTCATGACAAAGACTCTCAGCAAGTTAGGAATATAAGGGGACTTCCTTAACATGATAAAGGCATCTATGAAACACTTAAGTGACATCATACTTAGTGGGGAAAGACTGGATACTTTCCCCCTAAGATCAAGAGCAAGGCAGGGATGTCTGCTTTCACCACTTCTATTCAACATGGTACTGGAAGTTCTAGTTGGAGCAATTAAGGAAGAAAAAAAAAGGCATCAAGGTTGAAAGGAAGAAGTAAACTGCAGATGACATGATCTTGTACAGGCATACTTTGGAGCTATTGTGGGTCCACAATGTAGTGTGTGAACACACCTAGAGACAGAGCTGTGTCTATGGCTGACTGATTTTCCTCAGGGTTACCAAGATCATTCAATGGGGAAGAATTGTCCCATCAACAAATGGAGCTGGGTCAACAGCATGGTCACATACAAAACAATAATGTTGGGCCCTTACCTCATACTGTGTTAAAAAATTAACTCAAGATGGATCAAAGACCTAAATGTAAGAGGAAAAACTATGAAACTCAGATATGACACCAAAAACACAAGCAACAAAAGAAAAAATAAATTGGACATCATCAAAATAAAAAATTTTTGTGCTTCAATGGACACTATCAAGAAAGTAAAGACAACCCCAAAAATGGGAGAAAGTATTTGCAAATCATATATATATAAAGGGGCTTGTATCTTGAATATATTATATAAAGAACTTAAAAAATTCAATAATAAAAAAGACAAACCCAATTAAAAATGGGAAAAGAATCTGAATAGACATCTTTTCAAGGAAGACATACAGAAGACCAATGGGCACATGAAAAGACGATCAACATCATTAGTCATCAGGGAAAAGCGAACGCAAACTATAATAAAGTACCACTTCACACCCACTAGGGTAACTATAAATTAAAAGTCAGATAAGTGTTGGTGAGGACGTGAAGAACTCAGAACACTCATACAACTGCTGGAGGAAATGTAAAATGGTGCAGCCACTTTAGAAAATAGTCTGGGAGTTTCTCAAATGATTAAACAGTTATTATATGACCCAATGATTCCACTCCTAGGGAATATACCCAAGAGAAAAGAAAACTATGTCTACACAAACCCCAAATGTTTATAGGAGCATTATCCATAGTAGCAAAAGCTGGAAACAACCCAAATGTCTACTAACTGACGAATGGATAAACTAAATGTAGTATATTCATACAATGGAATATTATTAATAAAAAGGACTGAAGGGCTGACACATGCTACAACATGAATGACCCTTGAAGACATTACAGTGAGGTTAAAAAAAAGCCAGATGCAAAAGGCCACATGTTATAATATTGTACAATTCCGTTTATATGAAATGTACATAATAGCCCAATTATATATATATATATATATAGAGAGAGAGAGAGAGAGAGAGAACTGTGGTTGATTCGGACTGGGAAGGATGGGCTAGCGGGTGATAGCTAATGGTATGGGGTTTCTTCTTGAGGTGATGAAAATGTTCTAAAATTGACTATCATGAATGTTTCACATATCTATGAATATACGAAAAACTATTGAATTGCACACTTTAAATGGATGAATTTTATGGCCTGTGAACTCTATCTCAATGAAGCTGTTTTAAAAAATGAAACAAAATGTGATATCACCGTACACCTGTCAGAATGGTTATCATAATTTTTATGATAGACCACAAATAATAAAAGACCACAAAAAACAAATTAGGGGGAGGATGTGGAGAAAAGGGAACCCTGTACACTGTCAGTGGGAATGTAAATTGGTGCAGCCACTTTGAAAAACAGTATGGAGGTTCCTCAACAAACTAAAAATAGAAAGAACATGATCCAGCGATTCCACTCCTGGGTATACATCTAAGGAAAATGAAAACATTTACTCAAAAAGATACATGCACCCCAATGTTCACAGCAGCATTATTTACAATAGCCAAGATATGAAAGCAGCCTAAGTGTCCATCAACAGATGAATGGATAAAGAAGATGTGGTGGGAGGGGATCAAGATGGTGGAGTAGAAGGACATGGAGCCCAATTCCCCCCACAAACACATCAAAAATACATCTACGTGTGGAACACTTCTCACAGAAAACCAACCGAAAACTAACAGAAGATCTCCCATACAGCCAAAGCTGCAAGGAAGATCTCTGTAACCAGGTACAATGGGGGAAAAAAGGCATCAGGACAGGACTGGTGACCCTGGGAGTGATCTGTAAGGGAAAGAAGGTCGACATGGGCAGCCCCTCACCTTGGGGAGCCCCCTTGTGTGCTGGAAAATCTGCTGGGACAGACAGAGGGGCTAGAGAAGTCTAGATTTTATTCGTGAGGAGTGCGTGTAGTCAGGGCAGAGAGAGGTCTGCGCCGTACCGCACTTCCCAACCCAAAGGGGCAAACGCCCTGGCCCCCGCTCGCTCCACACTACAGCCTAGCACAATATCAGAGCAGAGACTCGGTCTAGTTGTGCAGAGACAGACTGGGCTACCTGCACTGTGACCCGGGCTGAACCACAGAATCCACTGTCGGCACACATGGGCCGGTGGGTCAAAGCAGGCAGACATTGTCAAGGCAAGCACCGGGCAGAGCCACAAATAGGCACAGTGGCTAAAGAGCTGAATCTCAAGCATACAGGCCCTGGGAGAGGACTATATCTAGCTGCATGGAGACAGCCTGGAGGGCATGGGATGTGGTGATGGTGGGGAACCGTGGAGCCTATTGTCAGCACACACACAGTGGGAGTGGGTCTGGCCCTGGCAGTCACTATTGGCACACGCACTGGGCAGTGCCACAGAAATGCACAGCAGCTGGATGCTGAGTCTCAGGTGGACAGGCTCTGGGCAGGAGTATGCAGTGGTTTCCAGGCAGGAACCCTCTGATTCTGCCCACTCCACACCACAGCTTGGAGCCAGATCTGGGGAAGACAGGGCCTGGAAGAGGTCTGCCACAGGTGCAGCCCAGATCCCAGGCAGCAGCACAGCCACCTTGATTCCTGCAGCAACAGTGCTCCAGCTCTGAGCCCCAGACTATTCCACACCATAGCCTAGCACTAGGTCTGGGATGAACACAGTGGAGGAAG